>NW_006791315.1:892146-933697 GCF_000442215.2 Lipotes vexillifer | reverse complement strand
TCCCATGGCAGGAATGTCTGGGATTCTCATTTCTTCCCTGTCATTAGCTGTGAGGTCCTATTTTGCTGGCTTTTTCATTAGGGTTCCTGAAATTACCAGGGAGGAGCAGCTACCTCACTGGAGGAGTGCAGCAGTGACCATGTACCGGCTTCCGCGTCAGGTGGCGGGGGGATGAGATGAACTGGACGTGGTGCTCAGAGCACAGCGGAGGCTACGGACGAGCAGACAGCGGGCTGTAACAACACAATCAGTAGGTGCCACAGGAGTATATGTAGTGAGTGTGCGCCCTGGGAACTCTGATGAGGGGCAGTGGAATCCGCGTGGGCCGTGCAAGAGCAGGCAGGACAACAATGGCTGCAGGGTAGCGGCTTTGACTCTGGGCCCCAGAGGATGCCTGTCACTACTGACTGGGTAGATAACGTGGAGAAAGGTGTGTAGGTCACCTGAGAATTGTGATTAAAGCCCGGGGCTTAGAGTTTGGGTGTCTGTGTCATGATAGTAGGTGGGACAAAACTAGATCTGTATTATGAGCTTGTCTTATGTTCTGTCAAAAAGATCATCCTGTAATAAGACATTGTTCAGAGAAACAATATTTACTGAGCATGGAACAGCTGTATTTTCAGGTCCCCTTGCCGGTCCCCGGCATTGTGTGAAGGAGGAGGGCTCCCAGGTGATGAAATGCCAGAGACCAGTTTGTCAGTTCTGGTTGGGCTATGACCTCCTGCCTGGCTTGGCTCTTCCATAAGGGTTTGAGTCAGACTGTACTCAGCCCTGCCCCATCCTGGGCTCTCTATGGATGCTGCTTAGTGGGTCCACCCTTCCCTAGGAGGGGCAGGGGCAGGTATGTAGCTGCAGGCAGAGGCGGACAGGGCCCAGGAGGATACTTGAGGGGCACTGGCAGTGCTAGAAACTGGGGCTGTGCAGTGGCTGGAGCAGGTTCTCAGGCCTCTGGCCCCCAGGGTCACAGTGCTTGAGTCAACGGGACTCATAGGCACACGCTTCAGACTTAGTTTCGCGTGAGGGGCCAAAGTGTGTAGTGAAGCCAGCAGCCCAGCAGTTATTATTTCTTCCTTGGACTTAGCACTTAGACACTCTGAGCCCCAGTTTGCCAGTTTGTCCCTCGGAGTGTTCTTATACAGTTACACAAGGTAGTGTTTGTATAAGGGGTTGTGGATATGGAAAATTTGCTGTTTTCATTAACAGAATTTGTTCAAAAACTTATTATTGATGCATATTAATTATTTTGTTAGCATTATATCTTTGTGAGGGGTGTCTGTGTCAATATTGTAAAGTGACTAGGAGCTAATTCGTATGGCTTGAATTACTACTGAGAACAGCACACTCCTGGGCTTCTGATAGTGGAGTAAGAGAGGTTGTCAGTATTTCTCCCATGTAAAAATAACAATTTTTGACTATAATACATACAATTCACAGAAAAATTTGGAAACTTCAGAACAGACAAAACAGTAATTCCATGCTACCATTACCTCACTACCAAATTCCATTTTATAACAAGACGCTTATCCAATTCCATGGCATGCTTGCTTTGCTTGTTTTCCTTAATACTTGTGGGGAGCATTTCCTTGTAACAATATTTGCTCTGTAACAACACTCACAGAGAAGCTATTAATTTAGGTTCCAATTTAAATCAATTACAATTCCAATTTTAATTCTTATACATAATGCCACGAAAAGCATATTTATGGAAAGCTTGGTATTCATCTTAGAAGTATTTTCTTAGCGTAAATTTTTAAAATATACTACAGATCAAAGGTTTACTGTGTTTTTTCTTTCTTTTTTTTTTTTTCTGTGAAGTTTTGTTTTCTGATTTCTGGTACCAATAGGAGCTTATGGGTAGCACAATTTTCAGACTTCTTCCAAACGCTTGATAAAATGAAAAGCATCTTTGCCAATATGGTAGGCAAAAAATGGCAATGGGGATCTCATTTCAATTTGAATATCTTTTGTTACCAGTAAGGTTCTATATTTTCATAAGTTTATTTATTATTGGTATTTTCCCCTCAGGCAATTTTGAGTTAATGTCCTCTGCACATTTTTTATTGTTTTTTTTTTTTCTTTCATGAATGCTTGTAAGATTCCTATACAGATTAAGGCAGTGACTCTTTGAATGCAAATATTTTTTCCAGTGTTATTTCTCTCTTAAATATTTTATGATGGTTTTTTATACTCAGAAAATGTAAAATTTTATGTATTCAAGCATTTCATCTTTTTCCTTTATGTTCTGCCTTACAAAATTCTTCCAAAGCTGACATTATAGAAAAATGTTCATGGATATGTTCTTCTGATATTTTTATGGATTCAATAATTATTTACTTTGTAATATAGTGAACTGCCATTCCCCTGACATTTAATTGGTGTGTTGTACCAGGAATCTTATTTATTTTTTTCAAATAATTATTAGATTATTATCACTTATTGAATAATTATCTTTCCCTCACTGACTTGAAATGTAATCTTTAAGTTATTCTATCTTTAAATAGGAAAACTATCTTCATTGCAGAAACGCATATCTAACGTTCAATTTTATGAAAAAGAACAGGTTTTTAGTTGTCAAGGTGTACGGAAATAGAACAGTTCTGAGAAAGGAGGCAGAGTAATAGTAAGAGCGATAGTAATGTATCAATAGAACTAAGTGGTTATCTGCGAGTAAAAGATTCAAAGTTCTACTTTAATGGTTTTGTTAAGTTCATCACACTAAGGTATGTCTGTTTGGAGTACACTCTTTTCTCCCTTCTTTTCTTTATCTTAGCAAACATTTATTAGGTGATGATTTCTGGACTAGATTCCAAAAAGGACTCAAATATAAATATGGTCTCTGTCCTTGAGTTTCTCATCATCTGGTCAGGGAGCATATTAGCTGGGAATGCTTTTAGCTCCAGTAAACAAAATACTCAGCTAAAAATGGCTTAAACTGGAAAAGTACGCTTACTGAAGCAAGCTTTGTAGCTTAAAGACGTCAAGGCTCTGAGTTGTCATCTCTTTGTATTGCTTGGCCTTCTTCCTCATTGTTGCAAAAAAGCTGCAGCTGCTGTAATCATTTTGCCCTCACCCGTCCATGCTCAAAAGCAGAGGAAATGGGCAAAGTGACGCAAGAGAGCCTCCCCTCACAATGCCTCCCTCTTATCATGAAGAAGGTCTTTCCTGAAAGCCTCTAGCAGACTTCTTTCATCTCATGGGTCAGAAATGGGGCACATGTCCATCCTTGGACCAGAAGCTGGGTCCACTTCTGGAGACTAGCATATCTCCAGCCAGTGCTGAAGAAAATTCTGGTTCTGTGAATAAGGGAAGAGGGAAGAATGACTTTTGAGGAGCTGAGCAATAGTGTTTGCCACAGAGGGATAGTCACTCACACAGGTGTGTGCACGTGTGTGTGTGTGTGTGTGTGTGTGTGTGTGTGTGTGTGTGTGTATATATATATACTGAAATATATACATATTTATGTATAAAATATATATATACATATATATACACACACACACACTAAAATATATACTAAAGTAAAATAAGTGCTAGTAGAAGTATTCTAGCATCTCTTTACTACCTTGGTAAACCTAACCTCTCTGAGTCTCAGTTTTCTCATCTGTCAAGTGGAGAAATGAATACTTGCCCTGTTCACATCCAGGACTATGCGAGAGTCACATTTCAGATGAGTGCTTTGTGAACCAGATGGCATTAAATACCCATTGGTTTTTCAATGTGAAGGTTGTCCTTGTTGGGGGCCACCTACGTGGTTCTGCTGATCTGTACTTTGGTATAGTCAGTGGGCCTGGAGGTAGGGCAGAGGGCAGGGCCTCAAGGAAGCTGGGACCAGGGTCAGTTCAGGCCTAAAGCTGAGACACTGAGGAGCGTCCGGAATCTCCTCATTACATGTCTGTGCATAGATCCTGAGCCAGACCAGGACTTGGGAAAGCAGACTTTCCTCTTACTGTGGTCTGTGTTTGGGGGCAGTGCTTTTCGATGTTGGGATTTCTTAGACTTCAGTGTGGGAAGGCAGATACTTAGAAAATGTCCCACAGAGAGAATCCACGGTGGATGCTGACAAAGAGGAATTCACATGTCTTTACTTGATGCTTTGTCTTTAGGGAAGACGGTGGGCTGGTGAGCAGAAACCGCCCGCCCCAGAGACAGCCTGAGGCAGGTGTTCCTTCCACAGGCTGATGGAGGTGGCGGCAGAAGACTTGCTTCTCTCAGGCAAAGAGCTCTAGTTCAGCCTTTCAAAACAACTTGGACAGGAGGAAAAATTGAGATAGTTGGATAGGAGGTCGGTCAGGGGAGGACTTGAAGGGGGACCTTGGTGGTTAAGTTCAACCGTTTCCTTTTGGTGGGTGTGGGAGAGAAATATTTCTGAATTTGCCCTGACCTTTTAAACTTTAGCCTGCTTGCTAAGCTGGTTGAAGCCCAAGTTCCTCTTCTAACCGCAAAAGTCCTTTGCTTTCTCCCTGGAAATGTGGAGGCTTGCCATTACCCACATCTGCCAGAAACTGCCCTCTGTAAACCTTGCTTGAAACTTGGTCCACGTTTAACCAACCCGCTTCCATTTACTGAGGCAGCTTGGTAAACAGACGGCTCTGGGTGCAGTTAATAATCTTGTCATTTTTACCTCGTGGTCTTTTCTATCTACCTCACCCATCCAGTTAAATTAAATTGCCATCAGTCCCTTCCTTGCCAGGGTGAAGATTAATGGGCCTTCAGCTGTCCTCTTAGAACACATGCAGTCGTCACGTCCTGAAGAGAAATGCAGAGGCTAATAAATTACGAGCTGTCATCATAGAAGATGGTGGGTGACTCCAGAGTCTTCTCAGTTCACAGGAGTTTGAGCTGGACGCATGCAGGGTCAAGGATGGGCATCTTGTATAGACATCTGTTAACGCTGTTGCTTCTGAGAGATGCAGAGGAGGTTGGGACTCAGGGACCATGGGAAGTGCATGGCCAGTGAGCAGTTTCTGCTGGGGACACTCTGGGAGTGTTGGAGCAGGTGGTTTTTTTCCCAGAATGGATGGCTTTCTAGTGGTTTCTAGGGAGAATTGCCTGGGAACACGCAGCTTCATCTGCTGTCCCAAGGACTTGTCTTCAGATTCCTCAGAAGGCTTGTGCCCTCTGCCTGTTGAATATAGCTTTCTAAGTCATGTCAACTGGTTATATCTTGAGCCCTCACTTAGCACCTATGGGATTCTCCGGACATTTCCTTCCAAATTATCATACCACAAGCTCCAATTAGGCTTGAAAAATGTGTGGTGGTCTCAAAGTACTCGTGATATAAATGTCCTCCCCCACCGTCTTCTGCTGGCTAGTTGTTGGGAAGGCTTGCAGTCATCAGCAGAAGGAAACTCAATTCCTTATTCTCTATTATAACGGACTAGATTTACATTGCATTTGTTCATTCTTCTATTGATGGATGGAGTTCTAAAAAGACATACAATTGTTTTAAAGTAGACATCTTATTGATATCAAATATCCTTTCTGATGTCCCTTAGAAGTATGATCAAGAGAACAGTTGGTAAAGCAATTCCCTTGACCCAGGCTATACAGTTGAATGCTTTTCCTCATTTCTTCCCTTGATTGTTGAGTCTCAGGGAAACACTGACCTTGCTAATGACATTCTCTCTGTTCTTGAAACCATTTCCTCTGCTGGTTGGATCCCTCCAAAGGGGAAACTGGTTCCGGGAACCAGCAGGGAAGTGGCCCTCACAAAGCCGAGGAACCAATAGCTATCATCTCATCTCTTACCCATTTATTTTTACCCAACGAATCAATACCATTATGATACCATAGAATTTTAGTTAGGATGACGCACATATATTCTGAAGAGCTGTGTGATTCAGGTTCTTTTGACCTTCAGTTTCTTCATATGTGAAATGAAGACACAAATGACCAGCCTTATTGCTTTCATAGTTTGGGTAAAAGTTATGAAAATCATGGTGTTTAGGACTAGTGATATGAATGGAGATCTTGCTGACTTGTCTTCAGTTCAATGCGTGAGTGGCATCTACAAAGCTTGTTACATTGTACAGGGTATTTAATATTCTTGTCTATTGCTAGTTCCTACATTATGTGTTCATTGTAAGTATAACTGTTTTACTCTCTTTGCAAAGGATAGTAATAATAACTAACATTTATTGTTTTCTATGTGCCAAACAGTATTTTAAGCTATCTACATGCTTCAACTTATTTAATCTTCACATCAACCTTATGAGATATAGGCATTATTATTATTCCATTTTACAGATAATGACATCAAGGCACAGAGAGGTTAAGTATCTTGCCCAAGATTACATGATGAGTAAGTGGTAAAGCTGGGAATCCAATGCAGGTGGTTTGACTCCAGAGTTCTCCTTTACAAGACATTAAATTAAATAATTAGGGTAACCCAGCCAGTGAAGGACTCAGATCCTATCTCAAATTCCAAGCTTTTTCTCTACCCATGCTACCTCTTGTTTACCCGATATCCAGGGCATTTATAAATAGTTTTAAAAATCGTTATGGAAAATATATGTACATATGGTACATAAACACACACTTATCTCCGTATATTTAGACAATGTCCCTCAAATATGTTTGAACTAAGAATCCAGCAGATGCTTCCCATTCAGATTAGAACAAGACAAATGTGATAAAGGACCTCCAACTGGAGACTTTACCATCTTGACAGTCACCGTTTATGCTGAAATGTGCACTGTTTCCAGCAAGAGGTAGGATCCCTGTTTTCAAGCGTCAAATAAATCACCTTTAAAGTCGTGAAAATGTAAACAGACTGATGCCTGGGCAGCTTTCCTGAGTTTATGAGGTCTTCTGGCAACAGGGATATACAAAAAGCTCCATCAATCACCACCTACCCTACCCTCAACTCCCAAAGCATTTATTCCTAGGGGGGAATCACTCTACCATTCAGGGTAATTTCCCCTAAAACTATTATTAGAAAATATTCAATCAAACGAAAATAGAAATCCCCAGAGTAAATACTTTACAGAAAAGCATTTCCCCTCCGGCCAAATTTTTAAAATGTAGTTATGATTCAAGGAGGCTGAGAGGATGGTAGGAGCATTGAGGTGGGTGGGGAGAGGGACTTGGGCTGGGGGAAATGTCGGGGAATGGGAGTGGAGAGATATCTGGGGCACGCAGGCGTGACATGACACAAACAAAATCGTCACCGATGAAGAATAATTGCGCAGTGCACCGCAGTGCGTGTTTTACTGCCAATCATTTTCCGCTTTGCTAGCATCATCTTTTAAGGTCTCTAAAAGGGCCTTACACATCTTCTTTCAGTACATTCTTAAGTTATACATATATATAAAAAACTCGCTGTAAATCTGTAAGTCATCCTGGAAATGACTATAACGTACAAGAAAATAAAAGTCTTTTAAAGACCTTTTCATCAGAGCACTTAAATTCTGTGCTATTATTTCACTGCCATGTAATGAGAGCATGCCTGGGGTAACAAAAACCCTTTAAAGAAGTGATTACAGTCATGCCTTGCAGCTGCCCAATGGAGCCTTGACCGTCCAGCTATATTGAAGTTCGAGCCAAGACCCCTCGGTATTTAGTCTCTTTTCCAGTTTTCCTTCTGGGTGCAGTAACGGTCCAAGACAGGACCTTCCATCCGGAGAAGTCTCCCCAAGCTTAGATGTCCTGTGATGTTTTCCACTGGTCTAAATATCATGGGGACATTGGGGGAGGAAGCGTGCCAAGTGACTTAGAATTTTGTAGGAATCTGATTTCAGAATGTAATTAACTAATTATTTATTTCTGAGATGGGAAGAAGGGTAAGAGAAAGAAGGAAAGGGGGTCAGGAGGGAAGATGAAAACTCGATTTCTTTTAACTCTGGCTCCTTTTTGAAATCAAATGGTGTCCTATTAAATCAACCTCATTTAAATTTGATTTTTGATTCCTTTTTTTTCGGGCCTGGGATTTGTCCAAGTCAGGCTGGAGAGACCACCAAGTGTTCTCATTAACCAGAGCCCTAATTGTGGTCATTTATTATAGTCACTTATCTGATAGTAGCTTCATTATCTGTGATAGTTTTACAGGGACAAAATCCACCAGGCGTCCAATGGAGTATATAAACATGTTACCTTGTGACAGGGTGTCTGTTACTTACTGTCAACACTCACTGGCTCTAGTCACATATCTGCAGCTTATATGAAGTAACGATGAGTTTAATAAGCTCCAGTGAAAGCTGCAATGTAAACATTGCATCAGGAGTGTTTGCCTTGTCAGGCCTCTTAAACAAATAAAGGTGATGGAGAAGTACAAACAGAACTGGACTGGAGCCTAATGAGATGACCATTGGGTGGCTGAGGAACATTCCATTTCTGCTTCACTGCAGACTAGATCATCACTACAGACCATGCATTTGTACTGACAATATATTAGAAGGGATGCCACCCAGAAAAATCTCTTCAATTGAAAACTCACCCCGAATTCTGGTCTGGGGACTTGGGTGAACTTGCTATCCACTGGGGAGCAAATATGTGCTGAAAATGGGTACCAATTTCTCAGGATTATTATCTTCAGAAAATATCTAGTAGATCACTTGTTTCTGTTTTTGAAAGGCACTATGTTGGGCATGATAGAGCTAGCATTATATGGACATATCCCTTTTGTTAGAAAAATTTCATGTATGATGGGCAGTAGGTCTCAGTTTGGCCCCGTTGGAATAAAACCATAGACTAAGCTATTAACAGATGGCAAAAGGTGTGGGTTGCACAGATCAGAATATTCGGCGTTACTTTTCTACAGCACCACTCCAGAACTGTGACTACATATAAATACACGGCTATCTGAATATCCTTACAACCTTAGATTAGAGCATAATGATTGGTTCTCTTGCCCAAACAGGCAGAACTTTTCTTGTGTCTACGACCTAGGAGATAAAAAGGAGGATCAACCTCTCCAAATTTCCTCTCTCCTGGCTTTCTCCAAGTCTTCCATGATTCCTGCTAGTAAAAATTCATTTCATTCTTCTGGGATTAAAGTATTTTTTCTCTTTGACTTTAAAATGTAAACAACTCTGGAAAGTGAGCATCTTAACCCCTTATAGACAGAGTGACTAGCATAAAAGAAGTCACCAGAAGACCTGGGTTCAAATCCCAACTTGACATCTCCTAGTTAGGTGAGACTTGAGAAAGTTCCTACCCTTCTTTAAGTCTCAGCTTCATTTGTAAAATGTGGATGATGTTACCTTTTTTCACAGTATTTTGGGGAGTAGGAACTGGTACCAAACAGTGTGCTGTTATTATTAGCTCAGACATGTCCTTATTAGCTCAATTATCTAACTGTATCCCGGCAGAATGAGACACCAAATACAGGGGATTTGATGGGAGTTCAGAGGAGAAAATCGGTCTGCAGTAGAGGTTCTCAAAGTGTATTCTGTGGAATAGTAGGGCCTTCCGCCATTGTTAGGTATAATTTAAAAAAGGAGGCTGAGGTCAGGTGCATTTGGGGAAGTGAGGTTTGGTAAGTTTCTCTAATATAGGACTTCTCAGAGCCTTTAATAAAGTAATATGTCTTATAAACATCTAAGAGGGGAATGCAATATATAAACATTTAACTATGAGCTTTCTTTCTCTCTTTAATACTTCCTTAAGGATAAGTATTCCTTAGAGTTTCCAGTTGGAAGCTCTGGCTTAGAGCATCAAGTTTTTTTGGAAAATATAGGGCTTCTGTATCTCAGGGTCATGAGGAAGATCCTGAATCTAAAGTAGCAAGGTGTAGAGTTGGGGTAGGGTTGACATGTGGTTGATGATAAAAGTGAGCAGAAGTGCCTAGGAAGGTAGGATGAGGGGGAATTGAAGGCAACACTGTCACCTGCAGAGTTATAATTCGGGCAGCTCAGTGAGTTGGCTTGAATCTTTGGAAACTGGTCAGAAAACCCTAGAAGCCATCCACAGGGCTACACACTGCCTCAGGAAAGAAATATTGGCTTAAAGAAGTTTCTTTATTGCAAGATTTCTCACTGATGTGCATGGTGAATCTCCAAGAGGGCCACACAAGCCCTCCAAGACATAATCAAGTAAGAGGCAGAAGAGAACAGAGAGAAGAAGCAGGGAGAAGAGAAGGAAAATGAGGAGAATAGCCTGGGAGATGGTGGGGGAACTTCATGGGCTCTTCAGAGGCACCACTACCATCATTTCCTCTGATTGAGTCTCTGTTGGCCTGTGAGCTCTGCCCTATTCCCACTCCAGACCAAGATGGGCACTAGTCCAGTTCTATGCTTCTGCCAGTCCTGGCCTCAAGACCCACAAAGTATGGGATGGAGAGAGGAAAGACCTGTTACGTGGCAAATGATCAACTCTCTTAAACCTTGGCTCTGTCAGTGACTAAATGAGCTTTGGTCTGTAGTAGCTGCTCAATAAATATTGGCTGAATTAAATAGAATGTATCTGGAATCTGAGAGGAAGACAGAATCCTGGGATTTTCTTCTCCATGGCCTTGGATCACTATCATTTTTGGAGTTATAAAGTTATATATGATATGAATATATATGAAACATACCATATATTTTTCTTTAAGTGAGAAAAGTGGAGCTTTACAAGAGAACACTGATAATAATAATAATGAGGAGCATGATGCCTTGTTTTAATAATAGAGACATTCTAGAACAGTTGGGTACAATTCAAAGTCCATCTACCATTGTCCTGTGTTATTATTTTAATCCTTTCTTCATTTCTTTCTTTTTTTTTTTTGGACAAAGGCACATACTTTATTCAAATTGCACTTTTTCCACTAATGTCCCTTTTTCTTATGTTTCAGGGTCCAGTCCAGAAAACTACAATACCATTTACTCATTTTGTCTTCTTACCCTCATCCAGTCCGTGATAATTTCTTACTGTTCCTCTTATTGCCAAAATTCCATTTTAAAAATTGAGATATAATTGACATACAACATATTAATTTAAGGTGTACAGTATAATGATTCCATATTTGTATATATTGAAAAATGATCACCACAATAAGTATAGTTAACATTTGTCACCATACATAATTAGACATTTTCTTTTCTTGTGATGAGAACTTTTAAGATCTACTCTGTTAGCAAGTTTCAAGTATGCAATACAGTGTTATTAACTATAGTTGCCATGCTGTGCATTATGTCCCCAGGACTTATAACTGGAAGTCTGTACCTGTTGACTCCCTTCACCCATTTCACATCCTTTATTTGTATTTCTCTGACTTATATCACTTAGTATAATGCTCTCCAGGTCCACTCATGTTGTCACAAAGGGAAAGATTTCATTCATTTTTATGGCTGAGTTATATTCCATTATATATACATACCACACATTCTTTATCCATTCATCTCTTGATGGGCACTTTGGTTGTTTCCATATGTTGGATATTGTAAATAATGTTACAATGAACATGGGGCTTACCTTCATTTCTAGTAACTTTCCAAAGGGCAGGAATCCCAAACCCTTCCCACCCAGGTACTCCTCTCTCTCTTAACAATTCATAGAACATATGTTATCTGAGGAGTCCTTTGATAAAGTAACAATTCCTTTTAAATTATAAATGTTTAATATTGATAAAGACTTTTTACAAACAGGGCTGACCTGAGATCACAAGGGAAGGTAGAACTTGAGGGCTTCTAGCGAGCCAGAGGCTCCTGGGTCACCATGTCTTGGAGAAGACAATGTATGGTAAGGATGACTACATCTAGAGATCCAGGGTATGGTAAGGGGCCTGCAGAAAGAGCAAGTTCTTTAGTGCTGTGGACTGAATTGTGTCCTCCTAAAATTCATATGTTGAAGCCCTCACCCCCCATGTGACTACATTTGGAGAGAAGGCATCTCTCTCTCCCTCACTCTCTCTTTCTCTCTCTCTCTCCCTCATTGACATGTGAGGACAAGTGAGAAGGCAGTCATCTACAAGCCAGAAGGAGAGCTCTCATTAGAAACTGAATTGGCTGGCATCTTCATCTTGGACTTCAAGCCTGAAGAACTCTAAGAAAATAAACTCCTGTTGTTTTAGCCACACAGTCTGTGGTATTTTGTGAGAGCAGCCTGAGCTGACCAACACAAGCAGCAAAGCTGCAGTTTGCTTCTGAAGTTTGACATGAAAGGATAATTTCCTAAGGACCTTCTTCTTATCAGTGCCTGGTCTCGAATGGCAACTAGCAGAATTGGGCCACATTTGCTTAGCCTTTCCCCAGATTCTTTCTCCTACTCTTCTTATTTAAGAAGACACAGCTCCATAGGCATATGCCCTTTTGGGCTGTAAAAGGGGAGCTTTCTCTCTCCATCTGTGTCCCTTCTCTCCCTCCTCCACTTCTCTACTCCTTTCCGTTACATTCAACCACCATACATTAAGCACATAGGAGAGGATGTGCCAGGGACATACTGATGCTTTGATGTATGGGTAACATGCCATGTTTGTAGAATGGCAAGGGAAAAATATGTGCTGAGGCTCTTCCCCAACAAATGCTAAACTACCCATACTTCCTAGCAGGAAGCCCAGGCCCATGCCGTGGTTTAAAACTCAGGAAGGACATCTGTGATGAGAGAGCTCAAAAAAGCAGATGTTTTTTGTTTTTTTGTTTTTTTTTTTTGAGTTGCTAGGAGACTAAGTTGATTATTTAGAAAAAAAATATAGCATCTATTTATATATGTAGAAATACTCAGTTATTTTAAAAATTGATCACTTCATGGCAGTGAGTATACACTATGCTCTGCTACTTGAATAAATAATTGAATTTGACATTTTTCTTGAGATTCCTGGTCTCTTCTCAGGCCCTCTGTTCATCTCATGCTCGGTCAGGGAATAGTCTGGGTGACAAAGAGCTGAATCATGAGAGAAATGTCAAAATCCTCATCTTTCTTTTAGTTTTTATGGTGATGGACATAAAGAAATCAAAGATGGCACTAAGTTCTTCTGTTTCCTCATAAATGTCAGGTCAGGGTCCAAATGACTTATTTTTAACAACACAAACTGCTGACCTGTCTCCAGAGAATCAGAGTTTTCATTGGAATTCTTAAGAGCGGTGTTGTGGGCAGCGGGAGGGAGAGAGGAAAGCCTGATGTCCTTGGCAGCTGAGTGACCACACCAATTTAGATTCTGGAGACCCTGGAGCAATTAGCAGATCACCATGCCATCTGCAGGTATTAATTGACTGGCCTGGCCACCTGCTGCTGGGGGTTGGCTTTGTTTGACAAGTGGCAGATGAGAATAGAAGGTCAAGCAGCAGTGAAGATGATTACTGGCCTCCCATTTAATGAGTGTCTACACTATGCCAGCCACTGCACCCTTATTTTGTCTAAGCTTTGTACCAAGATTTAGCATTACTGTAGCATTATATAGCAACACAGGCACTATTAACTTGCCCATTTGCAGATGAGAAGAACAGGCTCAAAAAGTGACTTGCCCAGGGCTTCCCTGGTGGCACAGTGGTTGAGAGTCCACCTGCCAATGCAGGGGACACGGGTTCGTGCCCCGGTCCGGGAAGATCCCATATGCCGTGGAGTGGCTGGGCCCGTGAGCCACGGCTGCTGAGCCTGTGCTCCGCAACGGGAGAGGCCACGACAGTGAGAGGCTCGCATACCACAACAATAAAAAAAAGTGACTTGCCCAAGGGTATATGCCCAAGGGAAATGAATCTGGGCTGACTGTGTTAGTCTGCATTTTTTTCTACTCTGTCAAATTGCCACTGTAAAGAAGATGAATAGCCTGTACTTTTTTTTTTTTTTTTTTGCCGTATGTGGGCCTCTCACTGTTGTGGCCTCTCCCATTGTGGAGCACAGGCTCCGGACGAGCAGGCTCAACGGCCATGGCTCACGGGCCCAGCCGCTCCACAGCACGTGGGATCCTCCCAGACCGGGGCACGAACCCGTATCCCCTGCATCGGCAGGCGGACTCTCAACCACTGCGCCACCAGGGAAGCCCGAATAGCCTGTACTTTAAGGGGGCCCCAAATTAACGGAAGTCCTGCTTTTCTTTTTCTTCAAAGTTGGCAGACCTAATGGAGAAAGACACTTTTATAAGTGCAAGAATATTTACAGACAATAGACAGGATTGCCAAGTTGCAGACTGTAAGGACACTAGTACTGGCAGAAAGAATAGAGGGTAATAGGATTAATAAAAACTCTTGCAAACCTAGGACGATACAAGCTTGGGGCCTTGGGGACTAAAGGTGATGTGATCACACCCACTAGGTTTAAATTCTATGAGGGCAGAGACTTAGTCTCATTTACTATTGTAAAATGGCACCAGATACATGGCAGATGTTCAAAAATTAATTATGAGATGAATGAAGTTTATATGGATATATAGAGATCTCCTGGCTGATTCTCCAGTCCCTTCCATACTATTTCATTTGCATGAGTACCATTTACTACCATGTACTGAACTAGTGCTCAGCCTTTCCATGCTAGTAGTCCATTTTGAAAGACTAGAATATTTGGCTGCACACTTGTAGGGATTAAATGTTTTAAAGCCACACTCATCAAGCTAATAATAACTAATAAACAATTGCTACTATAGGACAACAAAAACTCACAATGTTTGAATAAGAGTCCACAGTTTCTGGACAACTCATTTATTCACTGTGCAGATGTTCTTTGTTACACACTTTTCTGGTGGAGCTCATCTCCCATCACAGAGGCTAAAAAAGCCAGACACTTGCTTTCCCAGACTCTCTTGCAGCTAGGGCTTGACCATGTGATTTAGTGTGGGCAAATGGGATTTCAGGGACATGTAACTCTAAAAAAAAGGGGCCCATGGGAAATTCTTTGCTGCCCATTATCATGTCTATACCTTTGATGACTGGAACTATGGTAGCCATTCTGCATCTATGGGGATAGATGCTAAAGATTAAGTCAAAGGGCTTGGGTTTGAAGATGGAATGATGTAACTGAGCTTCTCGACCAATCTTTGAACCACCTTCCTCCAGACTTTTTGTTATGCAAGACAGTAAATGTTCTTATATATTGTTCCTTTTAGTTGGGTGTTATGTTATTAGCAGACAAAAGTATCCTTGAGTACCCTTACTGTTTGAATAGAACTACTTGTGCCCCAGTAACACTTTCTTATACACTTATGAAATAAATTTCTTACATTTTCTAGTAATATGTGATTTTTCTTTGGTGCAAGCTTGGCATTATTCCCTGCTCTACACAATATTGTCTTTCCACTCAGCTCAGTAATTTAACCCAGGAACATAGCTGTTAGAGTACTTATACGTAGTGCATCAAACATTCCTTCTATTTTTAAATTGAAGTATAGTTGATTTACAATATTGTGTTAATTTCAGGTGTACAGCAAAGCGATTCTGATATACATGTATGTATACATATATATTATTTTTCAGATTCTTTTCTGTTATAGGTTATTATAAGATATTGAATATAGTTTCCTGTACTATACGTCAAGTCCTTATTGTTTATCTATTTTATATATAGTAGTGTATATCTGTTAATCCCAAACTCCTAATTTATCCCTCCAACCCCTTTCCCCTTTGGTAACCGTAAGTTTGTTTTCTATGTCTGTGAGTCTGTTTCTGTTTGGTAAATAAGTTCATTTGTATCATTTTTTTAGATTCCATATATTATCACATATCCATATTATGTGATATCACATAATATTTGTCTTTGTTTGACTTCATTCACTTTTTTTTTACACCTTTATTGGAGTATAATTGCTTTATAATGTTGTGTTAGTTTCTGCTGTACAACAAAGTGAATCATTTATATGTACACATATATCCCCATACCCCCTCCCTCTTGAGCCTCCCTCCCACCCTCCCTATCCCACCCCTCTAGGTGGTCACAAAACATCGAGCTGATCTCTCTGTGTTATGCAGCGGCTTCCCACTAGCTATCTATTTTACATTTGGTAGTGTATATATGTCCATGCCACTCTGTCACTTTGTCCCAGCTTACCCTTCCCCCTCCCCATGTCCTTAAGTCCACTGTCTACATCTGTGTCTTTATTCCTGTTCTGCCCCTAGGTCCTTCAGAAACATTTAAAAAAAATTTTTTTTAGATTCCATACATATGTGTTAGCATATGATATTTGTTTTTCTCTTTCTGAATTACTTCACTCTGTATGACAGATTCTAGGTCCATCCACCTCACTACGAATAACTCTGGAGAGGGTGTGGAGAAAAGGGAACCCTCCTACACTGTTGTTTGGAATGTAAATTGGTCCAGCCACTATGGAGAACAGTATGGAAGTTCCTTAAAAAACTAAAAATAAAACTACCATATGACGCAGCAATTCCACTGCTGGGCATATACCCTGAGAAAACCATAATTCAAAAAGAGTCATGTACCGCAGTGTTCACTGCAGCACTATTTACAATAGCCAGGACATGGAAGCAACCTAAATGTCCATCGACAGATGAATGGATAAAGAAGATGTGGCACATATATACAATGGAATATTACTCAGCTATAGTTTTAGTTTTTTAAGGAACTTCCATTCTGTTCTCCATAGTGGCTGGATCAATTTACATTCCCACCAACAGTGCAGGAGGGCTCCCTTTTCTCCACGCCCTCTCCAGCATTTATTGTTTGTAGATTTTTTTGATGATGGCCATTCTGACCTGTATGAGGTGATACCTCATTGTGGTTTTGATTTGCACTTCTCTAATGATTAGTGATGTTGAGCATCTTTTCATGTGCTTGTTGTGACTTACATCACTTGTAAACATTGCTCACAATTTGACAGGGTACCTGTGAAGTGCTTGGGGTCTATCAGTGTGTCATGGCTGATTGAGAGCACAGCTGTGTTGAAATGCTCTGCTTCTGTGCCTTCTCTTCTATAGATTGTATTTTCCTAGTGGGCTGGAAGATAAGTTATTGATCATTACATCCCCAGGGCTTAGCCAGGTACATACTGTATAACCCTAATAATGATCAAGACACATTGAGTACTTCTTTTGTGTTGGGCATGTTTTTAATTATTTTAGAGGTATTAACCCATATAAGTTTAAAATATCTGAAGAGGTGGTGACTCTGGATGTGAACCAGGCAGGATGGCTCAGAGCCCATTATATTCCACCTCTCACTAATAAAAGCTTCCAAATAAATGTTAGCTGAATTGAACAGAACTGAAATGGCTCCTTGATAGCATGCTCTCCATGTCATAGGCACTCAGCAAATATTTGCTGAGTGCAGTCCAGCTCCTACTAAATTACTCACAATAAACCAGGGAAGAGTCTCTGGAGAGGCTGTGCTTTGAGCAAGGCTTTGAAGGAGACAGCTGCTCATGGGCACACTAGAGCCATGTCCCCTGAGGTCACCTGCTCAGGTTCAGCCCAGGCCCTGACTCAGCAGATGATATCTGTGTGGGAGGCCAAGGGGAGTAAGAGGTTACCTTAGACTAATACCTATTGGAAAAGAATCTCTTTGGCAAATCCAAACTCCCTGCTGGCAGACTGAGCAGAGGGCTGGAAGAACTAGATGGTTCTCCCTGTTGTTTAGGGTTGGGGTTTCCCTGAAGTCAAAGGAACTCTGCTCTCATCTTTTCTGCCCATGCCTGAAAGCTGGGAGAGAGCTATGGGTGAAGGAGGGGACTAGGAGAGGTTCTCTCCTAGGGTACCCCACTCATAGCATCAACAAGGGGTTGTCCATTCAAGATAGAGCAATGCAGGGGTGCAGCTAAGGATGGAGAAGGAGTTAGCTCATCATATTATATTTAAAGACACTTATCAAATGCCATATATAGATGCTGTCTTTTAGGAGTTTATAATATGGTGTATATGATGATACAAGGAGGATATGTATTTAAAAACACCTATAGGTAATATATATGTATATATATGTGCATATATATAGTTGAGGAGGATTTGTTAGACAAGGGGGTACCCACAATAGTAGGTGGTTGACTGAGCTGGAGAAAACCTGTGGTCACTATGACAATGATATTTGTACTCCCCTTGCTCATGCCTGACCTATAGAAGTTGTCCTGTTGAATCTCATTTCTTTCCTTGGAGGATGGGAGTATACCAGCTGTCATATTGGACAAGCCAATGGCATGCCTCTTCCATGGTTTGAGCATGGGCATGAGTAAGTCCCCAAAGGGGGGTTCCTCCTCTCACTCCCTCTCCATTTATCATGACCTCCTTAGTCCCAAACAGCTGTGCTAGGCTTTCCATTTTATATGTTGCTGGAATGATTTAACACCTCTGAAATATGTGACAGTGGATTTAGCTGTAGGCAATACCATCTGAGCCAATAATTGACTGTACTTATAGCATTTGAGTGGTTCGAGCTGTTTTCCCAGGACCTGTGGGACATTTCTATTTCCAGGACTCAGCCCAGTCCACCTGCCCACAGGGACTGTGTGGGCACAGGTGATTCCAGGTGCTGACCAGCAGCCCTACTTGTGGTCTTCCCTGCAGGGCTATTGTTTCCCTACCATGTGACCACAGCCTCTTGCTGTCTAGAGCTGATAACAGGACCATAAATCTCCCTTCAGGCTGCAACTTGACACCTGAAACCTCAGCTCAGGCTTGATGTGAAAAAACAAGATAAGACATCATAACGGGGTATTTTCAAGTTATCCAAGGAGGTACAGGGAAATCTTGGTAGGTTACAGGCAGTGATAGCATTCCTCCAGGCTCTGTCTACCCTGCCAGGTAAATCCCCATAAGTGAGATGAATGGCATTACCAATTGATAGCATCTACCTGCTGGTTTTTCATCAACTTTCTAAACTTGTCAGCAGTTCTGTGGCTGCTGCTCCTTGAAATAATATCAGAGGAGAAAATGTTTGGGATTGTGCTGGCCCTGCAGAGAGCGGGAGAGTGGATGGGTTACCACTACCTATAAGCTGGAGTCCAAATGTCTTGATCTAGCTTTCAAGGTTCCCCACAATCTGGTCCTTTCCTTCCACATTCAGAGCAAGAATTCTGGCAGTGAGGGTTCTCCATAAATGATGTTTGCTACCTCTGGTGGCTGAGCTGTTCAGGTAGAGGCTAGTTGGTCACTTTTCAGGATGTCATTAGGAATTAATGCATAAGAAGGGGATGCTGCACTTGACAACTTGTTTTTTTCTTCTTCTACTACTGAGTTTATTTTTTTAATTTTTAAAAAATTTTTATTTTATGTTGGAGCATAGTTGATTAACAATGTTGTGTTAGTTTCAGGTGTACAGCAAAGAGATTCATTTATATATAACATGTACCTATTCCTTTTCAAATTCTTTTCCCATTTAGGTTGTTACATAATATTGAGCAGAGTTCCCTGTGCTATATAGTAGGTCTTTGTTGGTTATCTATTTTATTCATAGCAGTGTGTACATGTCAGTCCCAAACTCCCAATCTATCCCTCCCCCCAACCCTTCCCCGCTGTTAACTATAGCACTTGACAATTTGTAAGAGACATTTTCATTACGAGATTTTATGGCTTAATCCTATAGCCGTATAAAGCTTTAGGCGTAAGTAAACGTTTCTCAGCTGGAGTTCAGTAAGCAAATTCAGTCCTAATGTATAGTGCATCCTTTGTATGTAACGACTTAACTTCTTTCCTATACATCTAGAATGGTACTAATTATGTACTATCCTTGGGAGAGAAAAAGAGTCATTCAAAACATTTTCTGTGTTCTGTGGTTCAGAGGAGGAACCCTGTTTGAGAATGTCATGGTCTTTAAGGGAAAAGGCAAAGTTTTATCTAAATGAAAGAATTAGTACCAAGGATAGAACTGCTTGTAAAGGCCCACCTACATGGGATGGCTGGAGAGAGAGGGAAAGAATAAAACTATTTTTACGCTATAGATTGTCTCATTCTCTGAAAGACAAATATACATATGCATAGTTGTATAGCATGGTAGCATTTGGTGATGTTGTCCAATGATCAAGTATGGCCAATAGGATGGTCCTCCTATGAACTTGATAACTGGTGAAGTTGGTCAGATATAAATGTCCCAGCAAAGTTCAGTAAACTGACTCCAGGTCATGCCATCTTCTCGTGTTAATACTATTTATTCCCCACTACTGGCCTAGTCCATCATGACAAATGGTATGATGACCTTCAGAGAGGGAAACCGATGGTGGGCCTCCCAGCAGGGCTGCACCTTGATGTCATTTTGATGTCTTCATCTCAATTAGGCTAAGCCCACAAAAAATAGTGTCAAAGGGGAGCACAGCCAGAATGCTCTGGGAGATCATGATAAACACTCCTGATGCTTTGCAGCTGGGCCCATCATCTGTGCATTTCACAATAAAATTTTATGATGCATCCAGACACCCAGCTGCTTGTATTCATGGGGACAGCATATCCTCTGCTATACCATTCAGATCTGCCCCGCCTGGGACTCATTTCCCTTTTCCCCTAACTTCTTTCAAATGACAATGAAGCTCCATTATCACACTGCTCCTGGGACAGAATTTAAGGAATGTCAGATCCAGAAAAATATTCTTTAGAGGCAACTTCATTTTATTGGACATAGAGAAATGATTCCATGGTACCCAGTAAGCTGTAGGGCTATTTGGAACTCTGGGAAGCATTTTAGAAAAGGGCCACTCATCCCTGTGTTAATTACAAAACCCTAATCCACTTGGAGTGAACAGAGTCCCCTAATTTCTTGTGTAGTATAGCATAGTGCTTAAGAAAGTGGGCTTAGAAGTAAGACAGACCTGGTTTTTTAAAAATATTTTATTATTATTTTTTATACAGCAGGTTCTTATTAGTTATCTATTTAATACATATTAGTGTATATATGTAAATCCCAATCTCTCAGTTCATGCCCCCCCTGCCCCCCACTTTCCCCCCTTGGTGTCCATATGTTTGTTCTCTATGTCTGTGTCTCTATTTCTGCCTTGCAAACCGGTTCATCAGTACCATTTTTCTAGATTCCACATATATGCGTTAATGTAGGATATTTGTTTTTCTCTTTCTGATTTACTTCACTCTGTATGACAGTCTCTAGGTCCATGCACGTCTCTACAAATGACTCAAATTTGTTCCTTTTTTATAGCTGAGTAATATTCCACTGTATATATGTACCACTTCTTCTTTATCCATTTGTCTGTCGATGGGCATTTAAGTGGCTTCAATGACCTGGGTATTGTAAATAGTGCTGCAAGGAACACTGGGGTGAATGTGTCTTTTTGAAATATGGTTTTCTCTGGGTATATGCCCAGCAGTGGGTTGGCTGGGTCATATGGTAATTCTATTTTTAGTTTTTTAAGGAACCTCCATACTGTTCTCCATAGTGGCTGTATCAACTTACATTCCCATCAACAGTGCAAGAGGGTTCCCTTTTCTCCACACCCTCTCCAGCATTTGTTGTTTGTAGATTTTCTGATGATGCCCATTCTAACTGGTGTGAGGTGATACCTCATTGTAGTTTTGATATGCATTTCTCTAATAATTAGTGATGTTGAGCAGTTTTTCATGTGCTTCTTGGCCATCTGTATGTCTTCTTTGGAGAAATGTCTATTTAGGTCTTCTGCCTATTTTTGGATTGGGTTGTTTGTTTTTTTAATATTGAGCTGCATGAGCTGTTTATATATTTTGGAGATTAATCCTTTGCCCATTGATTTATTGGCAAATACTTTCTCCCATTCTGAGGGTTGTCTTTTCATCTTGTTTATAGTTTCCTTTGCTGTGCAAAAGCTTTTAAGTTTCATTAGGTCCCATTTGTCTATTTTTGTTTTTATTTCCATTACTCTAAGAGGTGGGTCAAAAAAGATCTTGCTATGTTTTATGTCAGAGAGTGTTCTTCCTATGTTTCCCTCTAAGAGTTTTATAGTGTCTGGTCTTATATTTAGGTCTCTAATCCACTTTGAGTTTATTTTTGTGTATGGTGTTAGGGAGTGTTCTAATTTCATTCTTTTACATGTAGCTGTCCAGTTATCCCAGCACCACTCATTGATGAGACTGTCTTTTCTCCATTGTATATCCTTGCCTCCTTTGTCATAGATTAGTTAACCATAGGTGTATGGGTTTATCTCTGGGCTTTCTATCCTGTTCCATTGATCTATATTTCTGTTTTTGTGCCAGCACCATATTGTCTTGATTACTGTAGCTTTGCAGTATAGTCTGGAGTCATGGAGTCTGATTCTGATTCCTCCAGCTCTATTTTTTTTCCCTCAAGATTGTTTTGGCTATTCGGGGTCTTTTGTGTCTCCAAACAAATTAAAATTTTTTTTGTTCTAGTTCTGTGAAAAATGCCATTGGTAATTTGATAAGGATTGCATTGAATCTGTAGATTGCTTTGGGTAGCATAGGCATTTTCACAATATTGATTCTTCCAATCCAAGAACATGGTATATCTCTCCATCTGTTTGTGTCATCTTTGATTTCTTTCAAGAGTGTCTGATAGTTTTGAGTACCAGTCTTTACCTCCTTAAGTAGGTTTATTCCTAGGTATTTATTTCTTTTTGTTGCAATGGTGAATGGGATTGTTCCTTAATTTCTCTTTCTGATCTTTCATTGTTAGTGTATAGGAATGCAAGAGATTTCTGTACACTAATTTTTTATCCTGCAACTTTATCAAACATTAATTAGCTGTCGTAGTTTTCTGGTGGCATCTTTAGGATTATCTATGTATAGTATCATGTCATCTGCAAACAGTGACAGTTTTCCTTCTTCTTTTCCAATTTGGATTCCTTTTATTTCTTTTTCTTTTCTGATTGCCATGGTTAGGACTTCCAGAACTATGTTGAATAATATTGGTGAGAGTGGACATCCCTGCCTTGGTCCTGATCTTAGAGGAAATGCTTTCAGTTTTTCACACTTGAGAATGATATTTGCTGTGGTTTTGTCATATATGGTCTTTATTATGTTGAGATAGGTTCCCTCTATGCCCACTTTCTGGAGAGTTTTTATCATAAATGGTGTTGAATATTGTCAAAAGCTTTTTCTGCATCTGTTGAGATGATCATATGGTTTTTCTTCTTCAGTTTGTTAATATGATGTATCACATTGATTGATTTGCATATACTGAAGAATCCCTGCATCCCTGGGATAAATCCCACTCAATCATGGTGTATGATCCTTTTAATGTGTTGGTGAATTCTGTTTGCTAGTATTTTGTTGAGGATTTTTCCGTCTATATTCATCAGTGATATCAGTGTGTAATTTTCTTTTTTTGTAGTATCTTTGTCTGGTTCTGGTATCAGGGTGATGGTGGTCTTGTAGAATGAGTTTGGAAGTGTTCCATCCTCTGCTAATTTTTTGAAGAGTTTGAGAATTAGCTCTTCTCTAAATGTTTGATAGAATTCATCTGTGAAGCCACCTGGTCCTGGACTTTTGTTTGTTGGAAAATTTTTAACCACAGTTTCAATTTCATTACTTGTGATTGGTGAGTTCATATTTTCTGTTTCTTCCTGGTTCAGTCTCGGAAGGTTACACCTTTCTATGAACTTGTCCATTTCTTCCAGGTTGTCCATTTTATTGGCATAGAGTTGTTGTAGTAGTCTCTTATGATGCTTTGTATTTCTGCGATGTCTGTTGTAACTTCTCCGTTTTCATTTCTAATTTTACTGATTTGAGTCCTCTCCCTTTTTTCTTGATGAGTCTGGCTAAAGGTTTATCAATTTTGTTTATCTTCTCAAAGAACTAGCTTTTAGTTTTATTGATCTTTGCTACTGTTTTCTTTGTTTCTATTTCATTTATTTCTGCTCTGATCTTTATGATTTCTTTCCTTCTACTAACTTTGGGTTTTGTTTGTTCTTCTTTCTCTAGTTCCTTTAGGTGAAAGCTTCGATTGTTTATTTGAGATTTTTCTTGTTTCTTGAGGTAGGATTGTATTGATATGAACTTCCTTGTTAGAACTGCTTTTGCTGCATCCCATAGGTTTTGGATCATAGTGTTTTCATTGTCATTTGCTTCTAGGTATTTTAAAAAAATTTTCTCTTTGATTTCTTCAGTGATCTCTTGGTCATTTAGTAATGTATTGTTTAGCTTCCATGTGTTTGTGTTTTTTACATTTTTTCCCTTTAAGTAATTTCTAATCTCATAGTGTTGTTGTCAGAAAAGATGCTTGGTATAATTTCAATTTTCTTAAATTTACCAAGGCTTGACTTGTGACCCAAGATGTGATCTATCCTGGAGAATGTCCCATGTGCACTTGAGAAGAAAGTTCAATCTGCTGTTTTTGGATGGAATGTTCTATAAATATCAATTAAATCTATCTGGTCTATTGTGTTATTTAAAGCTTCTGTTTCCTTATCAATTTTCTGTCTGGATGATCTGTCCATTCGTCCAAGTGAGTTGTTAAAGTCCCCCACTATTATTGTGTTACTGTCGATTTCCTCTTTTATAGCTGTTAGCATTTGCCTTATGTATTGAGGTGCTCCTATGGGTGCATATATTTATAATTGTTATACCTTCTTCTTGGATTGATCTCCTGATCATTATGTAGTGTCCTTCCTTGTCTCTTGTAACATTCTTTATTTTAAAGTCTATTTTATTTGATATGAGTATTGCTACTCCAGCTTTCTTTTGATTTTCATTTGCATGGAATATCTTTATCCATCCCCTCACTTTCAGTCTGTATGTGTCCCTAGGTCTGAAGTGGGTCTCTTGTAGACAGCATATATATGGGTCTTGTTTTTGTATCCATTCCGTGAACCTGTGTCTTTTGGTTGGAGCATTTAATCCATTCACATTTAAGGTAATTATCAATATGTATGTTCCTATTACCATTTTCTTAATTGTTTTAGGTTTGCTTTTGTAGGTCCTTTGCTTCTCTTGTGTTTCCCACTTAGTTTCTTTAGCATTTGTTGTAGAGCTGGTTTTATGGTGCTGAATTCTCTTAGCTTTTGATTGTCTGTAAAGCTTTTGATTTCTCTGTTGAATCTGAATGAGATCCTTGCCGGGTAGAGTAATCTTTGTTGTAGGTTCTTCCCTTTCATCACTTTAAATATATCATGCCACTCCCTTCTGGCTTGTAGAGTTTCTGCTGAGAAATCAGGTGTTAACGTTATTGGAATTCCCTTGTACATTATTTGTTGTTTTCCCCTTGTTGCTTTTAGTGATTTTTCTTTGTCTTTAATTTTTGTCAATTTGATTACTATGTGTCTCGGCATGTTTCTCCTTGGGTTTATCTTTCCTGGGACTCTCTGTGCTTCCTGGACTTGGGTGGCTATTTCCTTTACCACGTTAGGGATGTTTTCGACTATAATCTCTTCAAATATTTTCTCGGGTCCTTTCTCTCTCTCTTCTCCTTCTGGGACCCCAGTAATGTGAATGTTGGTGCATTTATCTCATCTCAGATGTCTCTTAGGCTGTCTTCATTTCTTTTCATTCTTTTTTCTTTATGCTGTTCTGCAGCAGTGAATTCCACCATTCTGTCTTCCAGGTCACTTATCTGTTCTTCTGCCTCAGTTATTCTGCTATTGATTCCTTCTAGTGTATTTTTCATTTCAGTTATTTTATTGTTCATCACTGTTTGTTTGTTCTTTAATTCTTCTAGGTTTTTGTTAAACATTTCTTACATCTTCTCTATCTTTGTCTCCATTCTTTTCCCGAGGTTCTGGATCATCTTTACTGTCATTATTCTGAATTCTTTTTCTGGAAGGTTGCCTATCTCCACTTCATTTAGTTGTTTTTCTGGGGTTTTATTTGTTCCTTCATCTGGTACATAGTTTTCTGCCTTTTCATTTTGTCTATCTTTCTGTGAATGTGGTTTTCGTTCCACAGGCTGCAGGATTGAAGTTCTTCTTGCTCCTTCTGTCTGCCAAGACAGACCTGGCTTTATAGCTCAGCTCGCTACTTATTCTGAACTTGGTTTCCTCACTTGTAGAATGGGAATACCTACACACACCTGCAGATTTAAGATAATTGACTGAGAAGACTAATGTAAAGCACTTAGCACAGATGCAGGCACACACTAATGTTTGGTAGAGTGTGGTTGCTGTTATTATGTATTGGGTGATTATACTGCATTCTAGGAATTACACACTAAAGATTTTCTAGTCTATCTTTCCACCTAATACATAGAATCCCTTCCCAGTGAAGAATTCTCAAAATGAACGATTTATATTTTTATATTGAGACCATCACTGTGACATTAATTAAATTATGCCTTTCTGTCCATATAAAGGGACAATCCTGCCCCATATCAATACACCAATTCTAAGAGTTGCTGTTTTCTGGTAGTTCCATCTAATAGCCTTCCTTCCTTTGTGGAGGTAGATGTTGAGTTTTTCCTTCCCTCCCTTTTTAAATTTAATTTTTAATTTTGCAAGTTATTTTCTCCTTGTAAAAATTAAAATATTACACATTAGACTATAATCTCTCTTGACCAGTATGCTTAGTTTTCCTGCTCCTCTCTCTTCTTCTCTGCCCTCAACTCCAAGGTAACCACTATTATTATACAATTGTCCTTCACCAATTGCAAAAGATAAATTCTTGAAACCCAAATGGTATGAAAATCGAAGAATATGAAATCTTATTTAAAAAACAGTGTTCAGAGACAGAAATTCCCAAAGAACCTAAAGAAATACTTTCCTATGTAAATCAAATATACTTCTATATAAAAAAGTAAAAAGAAAAGAAACAAAATTACCTATATATTTTCATATTTAACAAAACACAAAAACAGCAAAGTAAATAAACTATTTAATTTTTTAATATTTCAAAATAATCATTAGTACAGCAAAATTAAATATTTTCCTTTCTCACTAGGCCATGGTTTCTCAACCTCAGCATTTGGGGCCAGTTAATTCTTATTTGTGTGGAGTTGTCCTACGCAATGTAGGATGTTTAGCAACATCCCTGGCCTCCACCCACAAGTAATACTAGTCTCAGTCATGGCAACCAAAATGTCTCCAGACTTCCCAAATGTCCCTGGTTGAGAATCACTTGCCAGATCCTTTGCTCAATGATTCTTTTTCAAGATTTCAAAGAGTTGCTTGTAGGTTCATTTTGCTTTGCCCTGGATAATTCACACAACAAGAGGCACCTATACTGTACCAAGTCCCAACCCTTGGATTGGGTTGTTTTTTTTTTTGATATTGAGCTGCATGAGCTGCTTGTAAACTTTGGAGATTAATCCTTTGTCAGTCGCTTCATTTGCAAATATTTTCTCCCATTCTGAGGGTTGTCTTTTGGTCTTGTTTATGGTTTCCTTTGCTGTGCAAAAGCTTTTAAGTTTCATTAGGTCCCATTTGTTTATTTTTGTTTTTATTTCCATTTCTCTAGGAGATGGGTCAAAAAGGATCTTGCTGTGATTTATGTCATAGAGTGTACTGCTTATGTTTTCCTCTAAGAGTTTGATAGTTTCTGGCCTTACATTTAGGTCTTTAATCCATTTTGAGTTTATTTTTGTGTATGGTGTTAGGGAGTGTCCTAATTTCATTCTTTTACATGTAGCTGTCCAGTTTTCCCAGCACCACTTATTGAAGAGGCTGTCTTTTCTCCATTGTATATTCTTGCCTCGTTTATCAAAGATAAGGTGACCATATTTGTGTGGGTTTATCTCTGGGCTTTCTATCCTGTTCCATTGATCTATATTTCTTCTGTTTTTGTGCCAGTACCATAGTGTCTTGATTACTGTAGCTTTGTAGTATAATCTGAAGTCAGGGAGCCTGATTCCTCCAGCTCCATTTTTCTTTCTGAAGATTGCTTTGGCTATTCTGGGTCTTTTGTGTTTCCATACAAATTGTGACATTTTGGTGCTTTGTGACCACCTAGAGGGGTGGGAGGGAGGGAGACGCAAGAGGGAAGAAATATGGGGATATATGTATATGTATAACTGATTCACTTTGTTATAAAGCAGAAACTAACACTCCACTGTAAAGCAATTATACTCCAGTAGAGATGTTAAAAAAAAAAATGGTACTTCCTAAGATTGCATCTGTATCTGTCATAATGGTTCTTTTCTGTTCCCAAAACCAAGTCTAACTTTTTCTAATTATGCCCACTTTGAGTGACTCACAATTCTGAGCTTTTCATAATTTCAGTAAGACATGCAAAAACAAACTTAGACATATTAGAACTTTGGGGAAAGGAATTATTGCTAAGAGGAGGTTTTGACCCCATGTTCTACTTTGGATCCAAAATTTATATCTGCCAAAGTTGGCATGACTATCCATGCTGTCCCTATGGACACAGGGACTTTCCTTGGCTCTGTTGTCCTTTGGCTGCCCTGTGCAGTGCCTGGTCACTCTTGGTATTGGCAGGAGAATCCCTAGGTTACCTGTTCTGACCTAGGAGGGGTTACAACTCTTTCAGCAGAGCTTACATCTCTAGCAATGATGTAATAGCACAGGAAATTTCCCTCAAAAGGCAACTCTGGGGCCCCTGTGGATATTACCCCAGCCAGAAATGCCCTTTGGGTCTTTTCATGCCTGAAAGAGCCATGATAGCCCCCACACCACCTTTGCAACATCTTTTCTAGACTCTGAGTGATATGGTGTCATGGACTATTTTGCTGATAGGAGGATTGAATCTCCTCCTAATCTAGCTACGTCCCTCTCCAAGGCTCAGTGCATCACTGGGTCACAGACTGACAAGGAATCAGCCCCAACACATTCTCAGAAACACTGGATAGAAATATTCACATCATTCAGGCCCTCAGGAACAGGGGACACTGACCTCCCGCATCCCAGGAGAAGAACTTCTCTTATCCATTAGTACCTGTAACGTTGCACTGCATCAGCTTGACACCACCATGCCCTTCCTTCCCCGTCAGAACATATGTTCTGTGAGAGCTGGAGTGTATGTTGTTCACATTTGATTTGCCAGTACTAATCACAGTGCCTGGAACAGAGAAAGTGCTCAGTAAGTACTTAATGAGTAGAATCATAGTTTCAAGAATATCTGAATTTGACAGTCCCTGAGTTGCTGCCAGGAGAACAAGGCAAAGGGATGTAAGAGCTCTGAATACTTGCTCCAGATGGGAGGCTTAACCTAATGGGTTTCCCATCCCGGTTAAACCTAAAAAATATTTCTGTGACTTCACATTTGTGTTCTGGTCCTGTTTTCTGTTTTGTCTAATCATGGATCAATGAAGGTCAGGAACGCTGGTTTCTCTCCATACTTCCTTCAAGGCCTCTCAGAGCTCCCAGGCACTGCTGGAGCCCAGGCGAGCACCAACATCCCATGGTATTCCAGGTCACATATGCACCCCACCATCTTCACCTGCCAAGTCACCAAAACATGACTGCAAAACCTGAGGATGCTGTGGGTTCAGACAGGGGGAGCTGAGGAAGGATTTTATGTATTGTATCCTTACTCTTGCCACAGTCAGCCAAAAACAGCTTCAATTGTCAGCCAGTACACTGACTTTCAACTGTCAGCCAGTACACTGGCCTTCAGTTGTCAGCCAGTACACTGACAATAGGCAGTAGATTGAGAATAGATTCCAAGGCACTTGCCTACGAAAGGGTGCACACTGGTCATAACTTCAACATGGCTCAATTCAAGACCCCCTTTTCAACCTATGTTTCCTTTTAAATATGGACAACCGAAAGATTTGGGCATTCTGATACTGTCAATGGAAGTAAAATTGTAGAGCAACATCGGAAAAGAGTTAGGCAGCATCCATTAGAGTTTTAAGTGCTTTTACTCTATAACCTAGTATCCTACTTCTCCCTTGGAAAACATATGTGTGACTGAGGTAATAGTAAAAGGAATAAAGCATGCACAAGGACATTTACTGCAGTGTTGTTTACAATACTGAAAAATGGGAAACAAACAAAATGCCTATCAACAGGAAGGCCAAAGTAAACTGATGTATCCTACCGGTAATACTGAATATTTGTTGCATATAGTAGTTAAAGTGCAGTTAACCTGTTTGTACTAACATGGGTAGGTCTCTAAGACATATTAAGTTTTTATTTTTAAAGCAAATGCAAATAACACAGTAGGAGCCCATTTGCTTAAAACACACACACACACACACAACCTAAATATTTTCTATAAATACAACAACACTAGGCATGTAAATCAATTGAAAAATGTACAGAATAGGTGCCTCCTGATGTGTGAATTATCCAGGACAAAGCAAAATGAACCTACAAGCAACTCATTGAAATACTGAAAAAGAATTATTGAGAAAAGGATCTGGCACAGTGGTTTTCAACCAGGGGCAATTTCTGCCCTGGGGACATTTGGGAACATCTGGAGACATTTTGGTTATCATAACTGAGACAAGTATTACTGGCATCTAGTGGGTGGAGGCCAGGGATATTGCTAAACATCCTACATTGCACAGGACAACTCCACACAAATAAGAATTATCTGGCCCCAAATGCTAATAGTGCTGAGGTTGAGAAAACATGGTCTAGTGAGAAAGGGATGGTAAATATTTAATTTTGCTGTACTAATGATTATTTTGAAATATTAAAAAAATAAATAGTTTATTTACTTTGCTGTTTTTGAGTTTTGTTAAATATGAAAATATTTAGGAAAGTTTGTTTCTGTTCTTTTTTTTTATATATATAGAGGTATAGTTGATTTACACAGGAAAGTATTTCTTTAGGTTCTTTTGGAATCTCTGTCTCCGAGCACTATTTTTTAAATAAGATTTCAAATTCTTCAATTTTCATACCATTAGGGTTTCAAGAATTTATTTTTTTCAATTGTTGAAGGACTATAGTATAACAATTATTGATTAAAGAATGTTCTGTTTGAAATATTGTGCTCAGAATTTAGAAGATAGTATTTATACATTGGGGCATCCAGTGAAGAGGTTTTGCTGGAAATTCAGGGCGCCATGATTATGGTAGTTACACAAAATAATCAGGCTTGTCTTGTGGCATGGGTATGACTGTGTGAAACCAAGTATGTGTAGGTATTAAGACACTGAAAAAACATTTTTGGTAGTCATTTCCCACCCCCTCTTCATAATTTATCATAAAAAATTTCCAAACATAGGTTTAAAGAATCTTACAGTTAAACACCACCAAGATTATACAATTAATTTGTGCTGTATTTGTTTATCACATATCCATCCACCTCTCCATCTCTCTATCCATCCAAAACTCCACCTTAGATTTTGATACATTACAAAGTAATACATTTCATCAGGTCAATTTACTTCTAAACACTTCACTATGCTTTCATTAACTAGAATGCAGTGTTTATTTAGTCTTTTTTTAAGTGGAGGATGAATTTTCCACACAAAGGCACAAATATTTAAGTGTATTGTTCAATGAAGTTTTTTCAAATTCATACCTCTATTTAACTCAAACCCCTATCAAGGTATAGAACATTACCATCACTCCAGAAAGTTCTCTCATGCTCCTTCTCAGTTAGTCTCTACCTCCTGTAACATTGGTGTGTTGTTGTTTTTTTTTTTCCACCATAAGTTAGGTTTGCCTGCTCTTGCAGGGCATTTTTGACAACACGGGTAAATTCTGGTTCTTGCCCCAAATCAAGTAGGCCAGTCATATCAGTACCTCTAAATGGGGATCCCTCAGGAAAAGGGCAAAAAGTAAGAGTGGCTGCAAAGCAGATACTTTGTGGACAGAAGCCTTAAAGCCAGTGATTCTGAGATGGGGCCTAATGAAACCTCTAGGTGAGTGGTGAGTTGATAGAAGGATCCGGGTGGGGAGGGACCCCCATGTAGGTGGGTGGACCTTGAAGGTATTATGCTAAGTGAAATAAATCAGACAGAAAAAGACAAATACTGTAAGATCTCACTTAACTGTGGAATATTAAAAAAAAACACCTAAAAACAAAACAGAAACAAAACAAAAAGCAACCAAACTCATAGAAAAAGAGATCAGACTTGTGGTTACCAGAGGTGGAGAGTTAGGGGAGAGGGAACTGGAGGAAGGTGTTCAAAAGGTCCAAACCTCCAGTTATAAGGTAAATAAGTATAGGGATGTAATTCACAACAGGATGACTCTAGTTAACTCTTCTGTATGATACACAGGAAAGTTGTAAGAGAATAAATTCTAATAGTTCTTATTATAAGGAGAAAATGTTTTTCTTTTCCTTTTTTTGCATCTATATGAGAAGGTGGATGTTAGCTGAACCTATAGTGGTACCCATTTCACAATATATGTAAATGAAACCATCATGCTGTCTGCCTTAAACTTATACAGTGATGTGTGTCAATTATTTCTCAATAAACTGGAGAAACAAATATAAAAAAAGAATTAAATTGGACGACGCACATGAGAGGACTTTATGAATGATAAATACTCTACATATATAAGTTGGGTGATTCCCATCTACCTGGGCTCCAAGTTGGGAGGACAGGGAAGGGAAAAGACTAAGACTAAGAAGGTCTAACCACTAGTAAACTTGCCTTCTGAACTGATTGATAAACCACGAATAAGATCAATCTCAATATTCTGTTTCTGCTCTTATATTTTTGTTATATTACAGTCAAGTACACAGATTTTTCTAGCTTTGATTTTTGACCCAACATTGTTGTTCAAATGGATGTCTACTTTATTCACTAGAAAGCCTGTGCTTTGGTTATTAGTAAAAACAAAAACAAATGAACCCTCATAAGAGAGAGATTTACTTTTCCTTAAGACATTTGTAAATGCATGCTCAAGACTCTGAGGGGAAATCCAAAAGCATTAGGAGAGTGTAGCTTCATAAAGATCACATGTTGAAGGAATAACATTCATTTGGGTATCTGTGTTTAAATAAAATAGGAAGACATCAAAGTACTTTATTTCACGATTCATACTTTGTGACTAATCACAACGGCCTTTCATTTAGCATCACAATCTGGGTTGTTACAGAATTAGGGAATTCCCCTTGATAATCTGTGGGTTTCCCACATTGGCAAGTTGAAGTCCATGGCCAAAGTGATGGCAGATATCTGACTACCTGAGAACCTTGAACTTAGAGTTGGAGGATTGGAAACCTCAGCTTCTTTACCATGTAGAGACTGGAGGTAGTCTTGCTGCCCTAATTATGTTTCACTCTGTATCTGAGGGATTCTATGGGTCTCTAGTTGTCTAACAAGTAATGCCAGCTGCGTTTATGTCAGTTCTTATGTTTGGGCTTCCTTGGTCCTTTAAGTGGTCTTACTGTCTTCAATCTCATGCCCATTAAAACCACCCTTCAGTCTTCAGCCAAGAGACTTTAAAAAGTGTACATATAAGCATGCCACTCTTCTATTTAAAAACCTCTTTGTTAGACACAATGTTAGCCTATCTAAAAGCCAAGTCCTATTTTCCTTTGGTAACAGCATCTTAATTTTGTTCACGAATGAGGCAGAACTGTGCTCAGGGAAATAGGTCTCTGCTCCAGATTCAGCTGCTTTAAACCAAACATGTTAATTCTGTTAGCCTGTCCCAGTGATTGATTGAGGTATGGGGTAGTGACCCACTTCTGGCAATTGCAATCACAGATGAAGTCTGCTGAGGACTTCTGGGAATCATCCTGATGAAGACAGAAGGAGAGATAGAGGGAGGGGAGAGAGAGAGCGAGAGAGAGTGAAAGAAAGAAGAAGATGATGATGATGGAAGCCTTCCTTCCTACCTCTGATGTGGTTGCCTGAAGATGTAATGTTTAGAGCTTAAGCAGCCATCTTGTAAAATGAGGGAATAAGGGTGAGGACAAAAGTTACCATGATGAGAATAGTAGAGCAGAAAGATGGGAAGAGACTGTCCACAATGATGTCACTGAACTGTTGAACCAACCCTGGAGCCATCTACCTCTGTACTTCTTGTTATGTGAGTTATGGAGAATTGTGTTACATTCCCAATTATTTGCTACTCCCCTCCCTGTAAGCGGTTTGTACATTCCCATCCATTGTGTGAGTTGAGGTGCCCCCTGGGAAGGAGTGTAATTATCTACAACATTGATTTAAGGCTTAGCTTGATTTGAATTGCCCAATGAAGAGTGAGTGGAGGTGACACCATATTTACACAGAAACTTTGTGTCATTGCATGGTTCCACCATTTCCCTTTTCCCTCTGGCATAATAATGACAAATAAGTCATAAGAATGGAGAGAAGTGCTCCTTCAGCTGGAATCCTGGAATAAGGAAGACACCTGGCACAGAAGAAAGGCCACTGTCCACCAACAGCTGACATGCAGTGTGAGCAAGAAATACACTTCTCTGTTGTAAACCACTGAAATTTTGGGAACATTTGTTGCTGCATCAGAGCTGACTAATACATGAAACAGTGATATCCTTATTATTTTAATTATTCTTGGATGATCCTTCTATTACTTGTAATCAAATATAGGCTTTCTATAGTCTTTAGAAAAAAAATTAAAATTATTTGGAATTAAACCCTAGGCCCTTAAAGATCAAATGCCTGCCTGATTTTCCAGTCTCATCTCTGATACATCCCTCCCATGGACCCTATGTTCTGGCCATACTGAATTACTTGTAATTATCCTGGAATATTAAACTCTTTCATATTCTTATGGTTTTACACAAGTTAGACCTTTTGTCCAGAATACCATCTTTCTCTTGTTTGCTTAAGTATTTCCTATTTATACTTCAAAATTAATCCCACCTAATCCAGGAAGCCTTTTTATATCTCCTCAGATAGCTCTTACAGAGCATACACATTTAGAAGTAGTCACTGTTATCAGACTGGTGTATCCTTACAGAACTTTATCATTGCATTTATATGTAAAATAGAAATAATATAGTTTTAGAAACCATAACTGATGTAATATCCTATCTACTATTCTGCAATCAAGTATTTGCATAGTCTCCAATTCATGGACCCCATGATCCATCCTTGAGTTGCTTCCCCTACATCTTTGGGTTGTGGTTTGAGTATGGTTTCATGGAAGAACTATAGGGAATAGAGGTTTCTGTAGTGTTGCTATTTTTATAGGAAATTCAGTTCTGATTCTTGGTCTCAGGTGCCTTTCTCTCCCTGTATCGTCTGAATTTTTGAAGCTGTCGAATGTGCTAACAAATATTCCACAAAGATATTGGATTTGATGTCAGAATCAGCAGGCCCTACTCAATGACTTTGAACAGTCCTGCCTCAGGCTGAGGTATCCCGGTACCTAGGAAGTGGATGATCCTGAAAAACCCCTGGCTAGATCCTGCCACATTCTACTGCAGCTGCTGGCAAGGCTGCGTCCTGAGTTGCTGTCTTTCTTCTCGGACTGACTCTTGTACCCTGAGCCCCAGAACCATCCCCTCATACCTGTTCTGCTTGATTTGGGTTCACACGGCTCCAAAAGCAATCTCACCCTCTTGTCTCTGATAGTTTCTCTTAAGATAAAAACAGATGCTCAGAAACAAAGTTGTTTTTTCTATTTTATATAATTATATTTTAAGACAAATCGCTTTGGGCATTAAGATGTTGCTATCTACATCTGTTTGCATCATTTAATTTTCTGCCAAAAATTTGTACGCTCACATGATTTTAATGGGCAAAGCTAAAGCTACGGTCTCCTCTCATAGAAGGCGGGCCAGTGATCTTCATTTTCCACTGCCCCTTCTCCATCCCTCTGTCCCATGAACCACATCTAAGAGTTCTCTCTTATACTCTGGAAGGAAAACTTTATTTTTAAGTTTTTTATAGAGGACGGGGGCTTAAGGGAAGCCAACTTGCCTAAGAGCTCTGGTTTGATTTTCTTCTTGAGCTGACTTTCTTACTTTGAAGAGTCCCCAGAAATAACTTCAGAAATACGAGTGCCTAAAATTATGTTTAAATCTCTTTTATAAATTCCTGAAATTACTGAGGTGATAAGGGGCTAGAAGTAGTATTCCTACTGGGTGATTCATTGTTCTCATCTGATTCCTGCTAAATTAGTAAAGTTTAATCTTATATGATGACATCTCCAAGAGTCATAAATTGCCAACAAGTCCTAGAAGAGCCCCATGGTTTGTCTGTGTCTGTGGTAAAATGGAATTTATTCATCTAAAGCTCAACCACACTTGCCAAGTATTTCTTTAAACACACAACCTTATGCTGTTACTAGTTTTCTGCCATGCATCTACTGTTGGAGGATGTGTATCTCTTCCCAGGAGTTTTCTCTGAAGAACTGCAACCTCAGTTGATTCTGTATGTCATGGCTCCAGTGGATACAGACTCAAGGTATGCTAGGTTCTTAACCACTGGATTTGACGAACCACCAGAGGAAGCTGGAACTAGGAAGGGGGCTTTGAACTGGGGAACCTGACCCAGCTGAAGAAGCTGATTCCATCAAGGACAGGAAAAGGTCAAACTTGAGCATCCAACTGGGTCACCAAGCAAAGGAACCATTCAAGTCAGTGGTCAGTGGGATTGCCAAGGGAAGTTAGCACTGTGGTTTTATCTCACATCAGATGCTAGAACTCTGAGGACTAAAAATACGGGCCTTTCTGCTAATCACCCCCTTCATGGTAAGGGCTCAGTAGGTCCTGAGAACATGCCTTTGGAGGAGGTACAGGAAACAGCATGCAGCCTCTAGGAGCAAGGTGTTGGAGTGGATCAGGAGTTTGGTGATGATGATAGTGGGAATCCAATCCCTTCACAAACTGGAAAACTTGGTTCAAAGAAGCACTCTGTAGAGGGATTGTCCAAGAGCAGAAATGAAAGAATGTTCATTGAGATATTTGGTACAAGTAATATTTTTCCCAATTACAAAATTAAAATCAAAACATAATTAGTGTATACAACTTGGAAAAAACTCATAAAAAAGCATGAAGAGGAAAACCTCTTTCATGATCCTATTAACCAGATATATTGGGTGGACCAAAAGTTTCTTTCAGATTTTTCTGTAAGATGGCTCTAGCAGCATTTAGTTGTCTTTAACTTCATTCGACACAATTTTGTTAGATTGTACATGACAGCTGTCATATCAGCGTGCATTTAAAAAAAGACTTACCAAAATTGGTGAATTTTTGTGTAGCCATTTTAATATTGAAGATGGAAGGAAAAAAGGAACATTTTTGGCATATTATGCTTTATTATTTCAAGAAAGGTAAAAACGCAACTGAAACACAAGAAAAGATTTGTGCAGTCTATGGAGAAAATGCTGTGACTGATGGAACGTGTCAAAAGTGGTTTGAGAAGTTTTGGGCTGGAGATTTCTCACTGGACAATGCTCCACGATCAGGTAGACCAGTTGAAGTTGATAGAGATCAAATCGAGACATTAATTGAGAAAAGTCAATGTTATACCACATGGGAGATAGCCAAAATACTCAAAATATCCAAATCAAGCATTGAAAATCATTTGTACCAGCTTGGTTATGAGAATCGCTTTGATGTTTGGGTTCCACATAATTTAAGCAAAAAATACCTTCTTGACCATATTTCCACATGTGATTCTCTACTGAAACATAATGAAACTGTTCCATTTTTAAAACAAATTGTGAAGGGTGATGAAAAGTGGATACTGCACAACAATGTGGAATGGAAGAGATCGTGGGGCAAGTGAAATGAACCACCACAAACCACACCAAAACCTGGTCTTCATCCAAAGAAAGTGATGTTATGTATATGGTGGGATTGGAAGGGAGTCCTCTATTATGAGCTCCTTCCAGAAAACCAAACAATTAATTCCAACAAGTACTGCTCCCAGTTAGACCAACTGAAAGTGGCACTTGACGAAAACGTGCAGAATTAGTCAACAGAAAATACATAATCTTCCATCAAGATAACGCAAGACCACATGTTTCTTTGATGACCAGGCAAAAACTGTTACAGCTTGGCTCGGAGGTTCTGCTTCATCCACTGTATTCACCAGACATTGCACCTTCGGATTTCCATTTATTTCGGTCTTTACAAAATTCTCTTAATGGAAAAAATTTCCATTCCTTGGAAGACTGTAAAAGGCACCTGGAACAGTTCTTTGCTTAAAAAGATAAAAAGTTTTGGGACAATGGAATTATGCAGTTGCCTGAAGAATGGTAGAAGGTAGTGGAACAAAAGGGTGAATACGTTTTTCAATAAAGTTCCTAGTGAAAATGAAAAATGTGTCTTTTATTTTTACTTAAAAAACAGAAGGCACTTTTTGGCCAACCCAATAAATACTTCTCACAACTGATACACATCCTTCAGATCTTCTCTTTCTTTGTAATTTAAAGATTGGTGTTGTATATATACTTTGGAGATCTTTTTTTTATTAATATGAAGTCCATATTATTAATTGCTAAGCTATTATATATTTCTTGAAGTGGAAATTTTCTGGATCAAAGGGAAGACTCTTGTCATACAGAATGTTGATCTGAATCTATGCCCATAGAAGCAGTGTTCTTTTTGTCACTGACAGGGCTTTCCTGAGTGTGAGCTCCATCAGGGATTTAGGATAAGATTGGAATGCATGGGACTCAGGGAGCAGATTGCTGTGAAAATTCTCTGGACTAGGGAATGAAGAGTTCTTGAGGCTCTGGTCTTGGCTCGGCCACCTACCTGTATATGACCTTTGTTTCCCCACCTGTAAAATAATGTTGGATTTGATAATCTCCAGGCTCCCTTTAAATTTTTATATTTTCTTAACCTCAATGGCAGTGAAAATACTGAATGAATCACCCAGATTTGGAAGCTGAATATTAACATCGAACACTTGGTGAACTTGGATAGTCTTTCAGAAGAAGAATCTTGCTACACAGATCAAGAAGAAAGACAACCTTTGGATGCTGGAAAAGAAAACTCCCCACCACCACTTTAGATCTGAGACACCCAGAAGCTGTCACATTTTCAAGAGTAAATGACCGGTCCCCTTCTTGTGTGCTCCCCACTCTGCTGTGGACAGAGTACATTCTAATTTCATGGAATTAATTTCTAAGGTCTCTTACTTTTTATTCTTATGTGGCTTCCTTGTATAAGCAGATGGGGAGAGGGCAAACAATGAATGGTAGAGAACAAATGCAAAATCATAAATATGATTTTCAAATTTCATACGAAAATATGAAAGTGGAATTTCATGAATGAATCCAGACAGCAACAGAGGGAATGGGCTGCTGGTCACCAGGCTGAAACGGACCACAAAAAGCCACGGAGACAGGCTTGCGTTCCGGCCCTTCTCGGGGCTGCCACTTCTGCCCCGACTAAAACACTAGGCTTATCTCTCAGTTTTTCATGCTGCAACAAGGCACAGGGTGTAATCTGGTAATTGAATCAATTCTTCCTGGTTAGTTGGGCCAGCAGATGAATGATTAGTTCTTTTCTCTTGGCGCAGCTGAATTGCTATTAAAAAATGCTTCTAAGCATTTAGAGTAAAGCAGTATGTACAAGAAACCAGTGGGAACCTGGTGGGGAGGCAGGCATTCACAGGGCTAATTTGTTTCAGATCACACCCAGGAAATCCAGTTTATCTAAACAAATCCTGGGCCAGGAGTTAGGGCAGAGGGAGAGAAATCAGAGCAGCTACAAAATATTAAGCACTGCAGAGCTGGATAAAGCAGGATTGGGAGATCCAATCACTGTTTAAATTATTATAGAATGTAAACTCATCGCATGACATCTAATCCGGCCATATTTCCCTCAATTATTTCACTCCAGCAGGGTTTACTTTCCCATCAGTACTGGATCACAGAACTGTCAGCTGGTGTTTTTGAAGGGTGATTTGTTGCTCTAATGATGATACTGAAATCTGTTTATGGTTGTTTATTTAAGGGTCATCTTTCTTCTGAGGCAGTTTTCTTCTCCTGGGATTCTATTTGGGCAGCTCTCTTCAATTCCCTAAACAGAAAAACTGTCAGGATTTTATAAAGAGTAAATATCCTGTCCATGTTAATTTTATGACCTATGACTATATCATAGTTACTGAGCCAAGTATGGTAATAATGATGCTTTATGCATTGAAGTCCCTTTAAAGTTTACCCAGCACATTCATATGTATTATTTCATATGTTAATTATATATAGCACAGTAATAATATGTACCAATTTTACTAATGATAAAACAATAGTAATATATACAGGGCAGTTTACAATGTGCCAGACATTGTTCTAAGGAACAATCCCAGGGTACTACTATTATCTTCATTTTATAGGTGAGGAGATAGAGGCACAGAAAGGTGAAGCAACTTTCCCAAAGACACAGAGCTGGTAATTCAGGCTTTTTACTGAAGGCAGGGACATGAGAGCAGCATGGTGTAGAGCAGAGCTTAGAAGAGTTTTTAACTGAAGTCTCCATTAGGGAAGAGGGGAATGAATATGTACTTCCAGGGGAATTTGGCACTAAAATCAGTCGTGACTCCGACAGCTCAATATTTCATTTAAATTGTGTGTTTTTTTCATAGTTTTGCACAAATTTTGCACTATATAATATACTGTACCTGAAGTTGTTTTATTCCAAATCTACACCAAATTTCTGAATTGGTGTGCCAGGATGTGCTTTGTTTATCTTGAGGTCTCTAATTGCTCTGACATACCACTCATTGGGTACCACTGGAGCATGTGAACCCCAGTTTGAGAATTCCAGGTGTCATGGAGAGACCACTGGGCTGTAAGTCAGGAGAGAATTAGGGCCTGGCTGCAGTGTTGCTAGTGGGTACCTCTGGGTCCATGAACAAGCCACATGTACATCAGAGCTTAGAGTTTCTAATATGAGAAATGAAGGGCTGGATCAGAGCAGTTGTTTTTATTCTAGACTCCTGAAACTCCTCAGGGCTCTAGACAGATGGGGAAAGGAGCAGAAGGTGAAGACCCCTATCACCTCTGTTACATACTTACATTTTGAGCCTTCTGGTAAGATTGATGTAGGCTAATTGAATCTCACTCATTCAAATATGTAAACAAAAATGTTTGAGAAAAACTAACAAATGAACAAGATAATTTCTAAGGCCAGTCTAGTCTATGAATCTAAAGAGCATGGCCAAAGTCTCTACCCTCCTTAGGATTCTGTCTTTTTCTTGGCCTGATCTAGGTTCACTAGGGAAATATCTCCGCTATGTAAATGGTGACTTAGTCATTTTGTCTTGTCACGTTTTAGGCAATGTCCCCTGGGCTTTCCTTGTCATGGCCAACCCTAGGCGTTATGTATTTCTTTTGGAAGTGGGACTGGGATTCAGTTGGACCATTAGAGAAGGTTACAGTCATCTTGATTCTTATGCCTCTGTCTTTTAAGAACATCACATAGATCCATCTGGTATTTATTCATTCATTCTATTCACCCACTTATTTATTTGAAATATCTTCATCCAATAATAGTCTGATTGGCCCAAGGACTATAGGGCTGGTAATTAAGTTGTTTGTCCTTCAGCAAGAAATAGCGGAGGGAACTCTTGGACAGGTGGCTGACATCTTGGGGACAAGAGACAGTGTATTTGAGGAAGCTTGGGGCCAGGACTAATTTCCTTGCCTACTATAGGCATAAAGATGTCTTCTAAGGGAAAGTAAGGGACTGTGAGGTTAATTTCTTCACATTGGCTGGGATCAATGAAAATCAGGGAAGGGAGGGCTCATGTTTAAAGCTGGTTTCTGCCAACAACCTTTGTGAGGAGGATTACCATATTTGCTACACTTCTGTTCCTGCTAAGTTGGAGAGTCCATATGATCTCTTTGTTTGGGACAGTCCTGACTTATTTCTGTTATCTCAGAATGATAACTGATTTTATTAATAATTTCCTTCTCTTTATATTTTATCAATAATTTCACCTTCTTAAAAGTGTTCTGGGGCTTCCCTGGTGGCACAGTGGTTGAGAGTCTGCCCGCCGATGCAGGGGACATGGGTTCGTGCCCCAGTCCGGGAAGATCCCACATGCCGCGGAGCGGCTGGGCCCGTGAGCCATGGCCGCTGGGCCTGCATGTCCGGAGCCTGTG
>NW_006791315.1:887396-892037 GCF_000442215.2 Lipotes vexillifer | reverse complement strand
GAAGATCCCACATGCCGCGGAGCAGCTGGGCCTGTGAGCCATGGCCGCTGAGCCTGTGCATCCAGAGCCTGGCCTCCGCAGTGGGAGAGGCCCGCGTACTGGAAAAAAAAAAAAAAAAAACGTGTCCTGGAATGAACAATAGATTGCATGGTCACCTTAATGCTGAGAAAAGGGGCCCTAGGCAGGCCTTATGCACCCATAGTTATGTCCTATAACCCAGGATCATGTCAGTGGGACCTATTATTTGTGGGGCTTCTCCAAACAAGCAAAGGAAGAAACAGCCATGGTGAGGAGGAACAGGCTTCCTGCCTTCATCAAGGAAGAAAAACACATAAAATGTAAAAAGCATAGTCGGTGGTGGGATTGGCTTGACTGACCAACTGGAAGAAACTTTTTCCTTGGTTTAGGGATTTTGGGAGAGCTGAGAGGCTTCTTAGGGAAACAGGCAATGATACAAGAAGCAGGAAGAGTTAGGAGCTTTGCTTCGTATCCAGTTCTTGGTCTAATAGCACCAGGAGCAGAGCAGGTTTGAGGGGCATGGCTCACGGGTCCAGCTGCTCTGCGGCATGTGGGATCTTCCCAGACCGGGTCACGAACCCGTGTCCCCTGCATTGGCAGGTGGGCTCTCAACCACTGCGCCACCAGGGAAGCCCTGGTATATACCTTTTGGTCTGGCCTTTTTCATTCAGCATGATGTTTGTGTGATTAATCCATGTTGCTACCTGTAGCAGTAGTTTGTTTATTTTCATAACTGTATAGTATTCTATTGTAAGATTTTTACCAAGGTTTATCCAGATCTTGCTGTCAATAGACATTTGGGTTATTTTCAGTTTTTAGTTATTGCAAATAATGTTGTTATGACTATTTTTGTACATATGGTTTGGTGCACATATGTAGTCATTTTCTGTTGCATATATACCTAGGAGTGGAATTGCTGAATTATGTTGAATATGCATATGTTGAGCTCAAATAGACACAGCAACACTTCCCCAAAGTGATTTTACTGAATTATACTTCCAGCAGTAATGGTCCATCTGCTCCCAGTATTTAATAAAAAGTTTCTGATATAGTAGATAGTGAGAGAGAGAGAGAGAGAGAGAGAGAGAGAGAGAGAGAGAGAAAGAGAGAGAGAGAGAGAGAGTATATCAGTTAATAGAAAGACCAGGAAATCTATATTTGGAGATATCATATACAAAAATTTAATAAAATTGTGATTAATATGTTCAAGAAAAAAGGATACATGATTAAAATTTTAGGAGTGAGATGTGGTCTATAAAAAAGAGAAACAAATATAAATTTGAAAACTAAACCTACAGTATCTGAAGTTAAGAACTAAATAAACTATTTTAAAGTAGATGAAATACAGGTGAATAGGGGGTTAATAAACTAGGATACAATCAGTAGAAGACATAGAGACTTAAGTATGGAGCAGAAAAAGAATGATACATACAGAAAATAATAAATATATTGGGCTTTTTGAAAAGATCCAATTGTAACTTGAACTTCAAAAGGAGAGAAGAGAGTGAATGATGCAGACCAAATGTTTGAAGAGATAAAAAGCCACAAGTTTTCCTAAACTGACAAAATACATTAAGCCACAGATTCAAGAATCACTACAAATACCAAACTGATTAAAAGAAATCTACTCCTAAGCATATCATAGTAAGACTTGAGACACCAAAGACAAAGAAAACTTGAAAGCAGCTCAAGAAACCTTGAAAGGAATCTTCAAAGGAATGACAGTAAAACTTTTAGCTGATTTCTCAAGAGAAACAAACAAAGCCAGGAGACAATGGTATAATGTATTTAGTTTTGAAAGAAAACAAACTGTTAACTTAGAATTCTATACTCAGAGAAAATATTTAAAATGCAGACAAAATAAAGTCATAGTTATATAAAAACAGAAACAATTTGTCATCAATGTGCCTCCACTAAAAATACTCTAGTGAGTTTTTCAGGCAGAAGCAAAATTATCCCAGATGGGAAAAAATTATAGAAGGGAACACAAAACAACAGAATGGATAAATAGGTGGCTAAAAATAAACTACTATTGTTTTCATAAATTATTATTGTTTCATAAAATATCATAATAATGTCTTGGGAGGTTAAAATATAAATATAATAAAATAAATGATGAAAAAGACCAAAAGGAGAGAGAGAGAGATAAATGGAGTTTAAAATGTTTTTGAGTTCATGTTCATTTTAGGAATTAAAAATTATAATTTATGTTAGACTTTACAAAGTCAGGGATGAATATTCTAATCCTAATCCACTAAAAGGAAATAGTATAAGAGTATATATCTAACAGGCTAATATGGGAGAAACTGAAATCTTAAAAAATCTTTGATATGTCCAAGAGAAGGCAAGAAAAGAGAGTAAAGGGAAAATAATAAGTGATACAAATATAGAACAAATAGTAGTGTGGTAGTTTAAGTTCAAATATATTAATAGATATATTAAATGTAAATGGACTAGATGCCATTATTAAGAGACTAAGATAACAGACTGGAATAAAAACCTAAAGCAACAATATGATACCTATAGGAAACAGACCTTAAATACAAAGGTACAGAAATTTTGAAAATAAAATGATGGAAAGAGCTATGACTTGGAATCATAATCTAAAGTAAGCTGAAATAGCTATACTAATAGCAATGGACAAAGTAGACATACAGTCCAGAAGTATTACTGTAGCAAAAGAGGGATAGTTGATAATGATAAAATGTCGATATATCAGGGATATAGAACAATTCTAAAGTTGTATATAATTTACATAGCCTCAAAATATTAAAGAAATGACCAAATTAAAGGGAAAAGTAAACAAATTCACAAATCTGGACTACTCAAAATTCTCAGGATGTAGCTCTTGGGAATATCAAATTATACTTTCCTCATACTTAATACTAAAAAGACTTTTAATGCACACAGTGTTCTTTTTCTTTTGGTTAATTTCTTTTAAGTAAGAAAGAAGAAGATATCATTTTTTTTAACCTTGATATGAATATACACATTATTTTCCCTAAGAGCTCTATCTATATGTAGTGAATGAACTTCTTTCTTTCTTTCTTTCTTTATTTTCCCCACTGGATCTCAGGTACAGAGTTGACTTATTTATATTCCCTAATTCAGGGCACATTGTTATCATCTCTACAAGGCCTCTTTATTGTTTACATTTATTTTATTTTCCCTTTTCTTTTTCAGTTTCTACTCCCACTCAGTCTCAATATTCCACCTTTCCTGTTTGCTCTTCCCAAGTATCCAGGAACTACAATTTTCAGAATCTCTTGACAGTATGGTTCCAGTTTATATTTTGCCAATGAAAAGCACTTATTAAAGATTTGGAAGGCAAAATAACTGCAGGTGTCATTAATTTCCTTCCATCGGGGTTTAGACCAATGAGATTTTATAGCACTTTACTGCATCAGCTGTGAACTTCAACAGTGATTTCCTGTGGTTTTTGACCTGGTTAACAGAAACCTCCTACTTCTCTGAGAGCTAGAAGCATCATTCTTTGACCTTTGCTCCTCCATCAACTCCATCAATTTTTAAATAAAGAATTCCCTCTATTAAATTCTTTCTTGCTTGAAATACACAGTGTGTTAGTGTTTTCCTGACCAAATATTAACTGATAAAATATTTGGTATCAGTAGTGGTTGCAGGAAATATACCTTTATATATGGAAAGCTGGGATGTGTTATTTGATCTAGTTATATTTGAAAGCAGTGATGGCATAATTGCCAGTGACACGGATATTAATAATCCATGGCACGCCGTAACAAGAGCATTATTTAAATTATCACCTGTTGCTGCCAACAACAAATTTTCTATTGAAGAAAAGGCTTTGAGTGAGAAAGTGTTTCAGTAAATTTTAATTGCGGTAATAATGACTACTGGGACTGTGAAGTGGGACAGGGGCTTATGACTATTATAGAGAGTTTAAATTATCTGATCAAAGCACAGTCATGGAACCAGAGAGCTTAGATGACTGAGACAAGAATCTCTTAGGTATTGTGGCTGCGGGACTAATGTATAAAAAAGTCAGATCCACACTTTGATCCATCCTGTGTCTTATAAAATTACGTTGTAAGTTGAATTCAGAGCCTTGCTATGTCTTATGTGACAATGATATAAAGAGTAAGTTGGGAATATGTGGGAAAAGTTGAATGAATCTGATTACCTTAAAGCCCCACATCTAACTGGCACTGTCTTTACAGCAACTCTTCCTTCCTTATCTGAGGAAGCTAGCTTTCTCTTTCTGGGAAAGCCTGTAATAACTTTACCTGGAGCTGTTACCTTATAAATAGATGCTAGTTTTCTTTGAGACTTGCTCTTACCAATCCTCATTACCTGCAGACCTGTAAATAAAGTGAGAGCCCAGCATATTGCAGGGGGACAAATGCAAGTCTGATTGGGAAGAGATAGCTTATGCTTCCTGATTCCCACTTCCAAGAGAGATAGAAACAAATATGGGGTGTGTCAAAGTTACTGATATGGCTGCACTATCAAAACTGTGTCAATTTCAACAACTGGGAATGGCTGTACAGTTTTCTCTGTTGGTTAACTCTGTGATAATTTTTTTTTTTTTTTTTTTGCGGTATGCGGGCCTCTCCCTGTTGTGGCCTCTCCCCTTGCGGGGCCCAG
>NW_006791315.1:810451-887048 GCF_000442215.2 Lipotes vexillifer | reverse complement strand
CTGTTGTGGCCTCTCCCATTGCGGAGCACAGGCTCCGGACGCGCAGGCTCAGCGGCCATGGCTCACGGGCCCAGCCGCTCCGCGGCCTGTGGGATCTTCCCGGACCGGGGCACGAACCCATGTCCCCTGCATCGGCAGGTGGACTCTCAACCACTGCGCCACCAGGGAAGCCCCTCTGTGATAATTTGTTTGCAAAATTTACTCAATAATTCCATTCACTCCTGTACATCCATCCCTTCATAATGGGACTTTGCCACCTCTTCCATCAAAAGGACTTCACTATTTCTCTACTCCTTGAATCTGGACTTGGCAATGTAACTTATTTTGGCCAATGGGACTTCAGCAAACATGATCTAAGCAGAGGTTTGAAAAGTACACGTACATTGGGATTTGCACCCTCTTGCTGCTGGTTAACATTCTGCCACTGAACAAGCTTAGGCTAGCTACAGGTGGATGAGCGGTCACTTGGAGACTTGGAGAAAAGTCTCAACAGTCTCAGGCAAATCTTTTGGTTTGTGAATGAGGTTATCTTAGGTCATTCAGCTTTAAACCCCAAAAAACTGCCCCCAAAACCCAGAAATAACATTATGTTTTTTTTGTTTTTTTTTTTTTTTGCGGTACGCAGGCTTCTCACTGTTGTGGCCTCTCCCGTTGCGGAGCACTGGCTCCGGACGCGCAGGCTCAGCGGCCATGGCTCACGGGCCCAGCCGCTCCGCGGCATGTGGGATCTTCCCGGACCGGGGCACGAACCCGTGTCCCCTGCATCGGCAGGCGGACTCTCAACCACTGCGCCACCAGGGAAGCCCCATTATGTTTTTAATCTACTGTTTTTGAGAGATTAATTATGCAGCAGAAGTTAACTGATACTGATTGAAACCTGAATTTAACTCTGTCCCACAATAAATTGAGATGCTAGAACTCACTTAGCCACGGCCTAACCAGGTCCTTAGAAAGTGTCCAAATGACACTTCTCTGAGGAAGGTGTGAAAAAAAAAAATACATTTGTGAGGGGAGCATTGGCATTGTTTAAAAGCTCTGTAGTGACTTTCCTGTGAAAGTTGAGAATTAAGGCAGGAGATGCTGCTGTTGAAATGCTCTTCCTGCTGGAGGGGTAAGCCTGCTGCTGGACTTTCAATTATTTGAAAGGTTTTAATGGAAGATTTCCCACTCGTAGGGATCATTTCTTTCTCTCAGTTGAAAAAACAGGACTTTAAGAGTAAGCAGCTTTTTTTTTTTCTTTTTTTTTTTTTAACGGTATAGCACAGGGAACTATACTCAATATTTTGAAATAAACTATAAGGGAAAAGAATCTGAAGAAAATAGATATATATGTATGTATAACTGAGTCACTTTGCTGTACACCTGAAATTAACACAACATTGTAAATCAACTATACTCAATTAAAAAAAAAAAAAAGAAAGAAAGAAAAAGAAATGCTCTTCCTCCAGAAGAGCAAAGACCAAAAAACATTTGACTACCAGGGACCAAATGAGCAGATTACCAATATGGGAAACAGGGTTGAAGCGGTAATAATGATTTGACCTTCAGAAATCTTTGATATTTAATTGATCATGATTCCCCAAGAATCAATAGATGGAAAACTATGAAAGTCTTGATATTCATAAACAGAAATATTCTACGTCTTGATTTGAGTCATCACAATAGGGATTTATGGCCCCTTATTCAGTTCCCATTCTTGAACCAGTTTATGGACCTAGAATCCTTTGAATGAAATGTGGGGCAGGTCCTCTGGAAAAAAGAATCTCATGGCTTTGATAAAGTATGTATTGCAAATATTTTTAAAATATCTTCTCCAAAGAGTCACTTAACCATTTACTAGGTGGCTGTGTACTGGGGAAAGAGAAATATCCTGACTCTTGAGTTGACACTAATCATTGGATACCTAGAAAACCACTATGGTTGTGTGACAAATGGAATTTTGGCTTATGTCTCTCTCACAATGGCCCCAGTGGTTACTTATCCAGTTTTGAAATACACAAATAGAATAGACATACCTGGGGAACCTCCACATTGGCTCTTTGACCCATGGAATAACCCTTTGCATATTTTCCTATAAGGAAAGAACTAAGTGGGAACCCCTGAAGTGGCCTCTTCCTAATGCAATAGTAAACCAGTAATAAGATTGTTGGTATTACCATATTGGAAGCACAGGTATTAGTTCCACCATCAAAGACTTGAGTGATTCAGAGGTAATGATTTTTATCCCATTCTCTTTTAACTCTCCTCATTAGTCTATGCAGGAGATAGATAGTTCTTGGAAAGAAGGAGTAGATTTATTGTCCACTTAGTAATATGTTGACACCATTTGCAACTGCTGCTCTAGGTATGTTCTCTCCAATGGAACAAATCAACATAACGTCTTACATCTGGTATGCAGCTGTTAATCAGATGAATATTCTTCTTCTTTACTTCAATTAAATTTTAAATTGATGAATTTAGGGTATTTACACTTACTGTGTTTGGATTTTCACTTAATCTGCCATTTTATCTATTTATTTTTTTGTTTTGTGTTTGGTCTCTCCACTTTTGTTTCCCTGTTTTCCTTTCCTGCCTTCCTCTGGGTTACTTGAACATTTTCTAGAATTCCATCTTTATTTATTTATAGTGCTTTTGACTGTGAGTGTATCTCTTTGTATAGCTTTTTTAGTGGGTTCTCTAGATATTATATCGTATATACATAACATCACAATCTACTGGTATCATCATTTCACTAGTTTGAATGAATTACCTCTCATTATACCCTTTTACTATCCCTCATCTATGGTATAAATTTATTCAATATTTCCTCTATTTATATTTAGAACCACATCAGATAGCATTAAAATTTTTATTTCACCCAATAACATAATTTAGAAAATTCAGGAGGATGAAGGGGATGAAAAAGAGTAAAGCATATTACATTTACCCGTATTTTTACTTACTATGTTCTTTCTTCCTGATGTTCCAGAGTTTCTTATTTTATCATATTATTTTCTGATTAGAGAATTTCCTTTAGATACTATTTTAGGGTAGGCCAACTGGTGAAAAATTAGTTGTCCTTCATCTGAGAATGTCTTGATTTCCCTTTCCTTCCTGAAGGATATTTTTACTGTTTATAAGATTCTGGGTCGAGTGTTCTTTTCTTTCAATGTTGTGCCACTTATTTCTGACTTCTATGGTTTCTGATATGAAATTCATTGTCATTCAAATTGTTTTCCCCCAATAAAAAAGGTGTCATTTTTCTGTTACTTCTTTCAATATTTTTTCTTTGTCTTTAGTTTTCAGAAGTTTAATCATTATGTGTCTTGGCATGGATTTCTTTGGATTTATTCTTTTTGGTGATCATTCAGCTTCTTGCCTGTCTAGTTTATGTTTCATGCCAAATTTGAAAATTTCTCAGCCATTATTTTTTTGAGTGCTTTTTTGGCCTTGTCCTTTTCCCCTTCTTTCTGTGACTATGGTGACATGCATGTTAAATCTTTTGTTAGCATCTCATGGGTCTCTGAGGCTCTATTAATTTTATATTTGCCCCTGTTAAAATTGGGTCATTTATTTTGTTCCAGTTCATTGAGCCTTACCTTTGTTCCCTTCATTCTGCTGTTGAGCTCATTCAGTGAGCTGTTTATTTCTATTATCGTATTTTTCCATTTTAAAGTTTCCATTTGGTTCTTCCCTACATCTTCTGTTCCTTTGTTGAGACTTTCTATTTTTTTCATTTGTTTCAAGCATGCTTGCAACTGCTCATTGAAGCATTTTTACAGTAGCTTCTTTGAAATCTTTGTCAGATAATTAATCTCAGATTGACTTTGTTCATTTACCTTGAGTTCTTCCTGTTTCCTGCTATAAGGAGTGATTTTCAACTGAAACCTGGACATTTTAGGCATCATGAGACTGTGGACGTTATTTAAAACTTCTGTTTGAACTGGTTTCTTCTGACACAGCTCTGGCAGGAAAAGATGGGGCACCACCTTGTTACTACCAGGTGGAGCTAAAAATCTGGATTTCCCACCCAGTCTCCATTGACATCCAAACGCAGAGGTTCTTGTTACTGCTGGATGAGGATGGTAGTTCCAGGTCCCCTCCTGGTCTCTACTGACACCATGGATGGTGGCAGGATGGGGGTGAAGTCCTGGCTTCCTACAGGGCATTCTCTGACCCTATCTTGGTGGGCACTGCATTATAGCCTTGTGCATGTGAACATCTAGTCTTCCCACTCAGCCTTTGCTGGCATGGGTAGTGGTGAGGACACTTTTCATTTTCTGTGGTGTTTAACTGGAGAAGACTAGTTACTGTCTAAAACTTTTCTGCCTTATAAGGCTGCTTCTTTCCTGGCTCTTTGGCTAGAGACAGCAGGCTTTTTTTGGGGACATTTTTGGTCTGTACCTATTGATGTTTCTGAGTTGCTGATTTCTTCAACTGTAAGCCTGGCATATACCAAGAAAAGTGAAAACCTAGGAACATGCCACTGTGCCATTACCTAGTTCCCAAGGTACCTAGACAGTCTTTCTTCTTTTCTCCACCTTTTAGAATCTTCTTAAGTATTTTTTAATATACAATATCTTGGATCTTTAGCTGTACTTAGGGGGAGAAATAGACATAAGTGCTTCTACTCCATCTTTCCAAAAGTCTCTCTTTATTTTGTTTAGTAAAAACCACCAGAAACTGTATGTTGTAACTGATAGGGGTTTTTCAGGTATTATGTAGTCTGCAAGGATATTGATTATTTCCCCATCTGGATATCACACCTGTTCACTGTATTAATGGCATCCTGGTGAGTGAATGTGGGGTACTTGGCACATTACATACATAAATCAGAGAGTGGAGATAAACCCATGAATATTCTGAAGCCTGACACTTGAATATTCTGAGCCCAGTGATCTGGAACATGTCAAGATATCACCTCCAAAAGGAAAAAAAGAAAGCTCTTTGTACCTTGTACCTTTATCACTAAGAAAAAAGCATAATATCTGGTGGGTCTCTTTGAAGTTTAGTGATAACACACACCCCATTCGAATACACACCTGTGACCCATTTACTGAGTAACCTGTAATGCTGTAAATTTTAGGGAGTTATAGCATAAGAGAAGGCTCTACAGTTAGTCCAGGCTTCAGTACAAATTGGTCTTCCAACTTGGGTTTTATGACTCAGAAGACTTAGTGGTAGTTGAAGTTCGGTGGGCAGTAATGCTGTATGGAGTCTCTGGCAAGCCACAATAAGAGGACTTAAACACAGATCCCCAGGATTTTTGGAGTAATGCCATATGCCCTAAAACAAATACTACCTTTCTTTTGAGAAACAGGTCTTATCTTGCTACTGGGTCATGGATAAAGATTCAACTTCTGATCATACTACAAGTGGCCAAGAAATTGAGCTGCTCAACATGAACTTGGTGTTATCTGATGCCTTAAATCAAAAGTTGGGCATATGCTCAACTCTATAATAAACTTGAAGTAGTTGAAAAAGTTCAAAAAGTAACTAAGGCAACAAGTATATTGCATGAGCAGCTGACTTAGACTGCCATAATAGATGCTCTTTTTTAAAAAAATAATTAATTAATTAATTAATATTTGGCTGTGCTGGGTCTTCATTGCTGTGTGTGGGCTTTCTCTAGTTGTGGAGAGTGGGGGGTACTCTTTGTTGCAGTGCGTGGGCTTCTCATTGCAGTGGCTTCTCTTGTTGAGGAGCACGGGCTCCAGGCATGCAGCCTTCAGTAGTTGTGGTATGCAAGCTCAGTAGTTGTGGCTCGCGGGCTCTAGAGCGCAGGCTCAGTAGTTGTGGCACATGGGCTTAGTTGCTCCGCGGCATGTGGGGTCTTCCTGGACTAGGGCTCGAACCCATGTCCACTGCATTGGCAGACAGATTCTTAACCACTGTGCCACCTGGGAAGTTCCCATAATAGCTACTCTTGATGCATTTTTACTTCTCTCTGGATTCATTTCTATGAACTCATGGGGAATTATTCAAGATCAATTAACTGAGAAAGCAAAATTGAGCTTTACTTAAATAAAGGCTAACACCATCTAGGAATGGATTATTATAGCTTTATAGTCCCACTCAGTGTTGGTCCTGAAAGATTAGTAAAGGCAAATATGTAAGAAACATTTTCCCAGTGGGTATAACTTCAAGTGCTATATATTGTGGCTTACTTTGGATGGATGAGAGGCTGTCTACAGGTATGAAAATATGCCATTCATGGACAGACATTAGTCTTTTGGCCCAGGGCTTGAGGGAATTGATGACACAGGAGTAGGGAGAACAGACATGTATGGGGGTGGATATCCAAGATGGAGACAGAATGAGAAGATATTTGTGTCCCTTGTAAAGGCTCATTAAAGGATACCTACTGTACAGAAGACTCAAGAGGACAAGACGACCCTTTCTGTGGATGTCATTCAGCATCTTTTCCCAACCGATCCAGTTTTTGCTCAATGGACTCATGAATAAAGTTGCCACAGTAGTACCAATAGAGGTTATACGCTGGCTCAACAACACTTAGTGACTTTCCCTCACCAAGGCTTGTGCCACTGCTGGATACCCAACCTCCTCATAGCAGAAGTTAAGTCTAAGCCTGACATGACATTATTCCTTAGACAGACACTTGGCGGCAGGTTATTGTATTGCACTACTTATATCAAGAAGAGTATATCATTTTGTCCTTACAGGAATAGGCATTGATCCCAGATATGAATTTGCTTTTCCCGCCTATAATGCTTTTGATTTGCCATCTGTGGATTCAGCAAATGCCTTATTCTCCATATGGCATTCCATACAGTATTGTTTCTGACCAAGGAACTAATTTTATAATAAAAACGTGTGGTAGTGTTTTCATGCCCATAAGATTCACTTGTCTTTTTTTTTTTTTTTGTACTTCATCCCATAGAAACATCTGGTTTCATAAAATGGTAGCATGGCTTAGTGAAGACTAAATTATTGTACCAGCAGGAAGGGCAAAGCTTGTGTGGGTGAACTGTCTTACAAAATACATTATAAGCTTTGAACAAGTGACCAATTTTGATACATGTTCTCCCATAGCTATATTACACTTTTCTGGGGGCTAAGAGGGGAAAAAGGAGTGAGAGCTTCTTGCACTATTATTTTTAATAACCGTTATTCCTCATGGAGGACTTGCAAAATTTGCTTCACATCTTTAGGCTCTGTTGGTTTAGCAATCTTAGTTCCCAAATGAAAAAAACTTTCTTTAGGGGACATTGAAGTGAAATGGAAGTTCTGCATTTTGCTCTCCTTATGTCACTGAATCAAGAGACACAGAAGGGGGTTCCAGTATTGTCTAAAGTGACCAATCCTCAAATAGCGTTGCTGCTTTAAAACAGAGTCAGAAAACACATACATGGAATCCAGGGGGTTAGGGGTGCCTGTTAGTGCTTTCATGCCTGTGAAAAATCTAATGGAAGATTATGGCAGCCCAACACAGACAGGGCCACTAATGGTTCAGAGCCTTTAGGAATAAAGTTTTGGGTCACTCTACTAGATCAAGAACCATGGCCTGAAGTTGTAGCTGAAGGACAAAGAGATTATGGCATGGAAAATGCAATAAGAGCTAAGTACCAACTATGATCTTGGGATCAGATGTAGAAATGATGACTGTAGCAGCCTATTCATATTTTCTTGTCTTAGGTATATATGCATATGTCTTTATTTATTTATATTAAGCCATACAGAATTTACATTTCTCCTCTTCTTTTCCCCTATTATTTTATATAAAGTGTGCTGTTCTTGATTAAGTATATGTCTTTAGATTGATTACATGTTATTGAAGATAGATTGTGGTTGAACTAGAGGATGGTTACAATGATGATGTTACACTTGGGAACAGTTTTGGGAAGAGGGTGAATGCCTCCTTATTTGTACAAGACTTATCTCTTGCATCATGTTAGACAGAAAGTGTGCTGCTGCTACTATTGTTGTTTGAAAGTTAGATGTAGAAGAGGATGTCAGGGTCCTGAGCAGTCAGAAGAATGTCTGTTGGTATTCAGCACCATTCCTACTCCCCTTGAGGTGCTCCCTGCATCACTAAGCTAAAAGCTTACATGCTCCAGATTCCCTTAACAGAAGGGTTTCAGTTTATATTTCACTAGTGGGAGATGCCCTAACTAGAGTTAGAAGGCCATTATTTTTCCTCTGTAGTGGCAGGCAGATATGTGGGCTTTGGCTGATGTGAGAATGTTGCAGTGACTTCAGGCCTTGTTCCATAAACCGCCTGCCTCGGTGCTAATGCAGCTGTAAGCATTGGTGACATTTCCTTTTGTCCTTGTGGGTTACAGCATCAACTTCCTGTTTTTTATGAAGTCTGGTAGTGATCTTGGGAACTAGCAGTGGTCTTCCTTGCCCTTCACTCCTCTAGCCTTACCAATAGTTTCGGAAGTACCTCAATCCTTACATTAAATCCTTTCCTGCTTAGAGGTTTCTATTCTCTTGACTGAATCCTCACCAATATACCCTTGGTAGAAAACAATTCTAATGTGTGCTTAAACATATGCTCTAGTAAAATATTTAGGTACTGTGGTTTTGTGAATGCATTTGATATCTTTTTTTTTACATCAATGGAATTGTATCATAACTCTCATTTTGCTTCTTGCTTTTTATATATGTTTGAGATTTATCCTTGCTTTTAAGTTTATTACTGCACAGGATGCCACAGCATGCATTTCCTACACATAACTTATTCATTCTCCTAGTGATCAACAACAGTTTGCCTTCAACTGCCTCCAACTATGAACAATGTCATGGGAAACATTATTGTGCAGGCACACTTATGGACCTGTGGGATAACTGCTCTGGGATTTATACCTAGGAGTGGATCCACTGGGTCAGAAAAATAAACATTTTGTTTTGCTAAACACTGGCAGATTTGTTTCTAGAACAGCAGTGCCCATTTATACTCTCACCAGCTGTTTTTGCTTTCTGGTGACTGTAAAAGTTACCACTTTGTACCTGATTGTTTTATTTTATTTATTTATTTAATACATTTATTTATTTTATTCATTTTATTTTTGGCTGCATTGTGTCTTCATTGCTGTGCGCGGGCTTTCTCTAGCTGCGGCGAGTGGGGACTACACTTCGTTGCGATGCACGGGCTTCTCATTGCAGTGGCTTCTCTTGTTGCGGAGCCCGGGCTCTAGGCTCATGGACTTCAGTAGTTGTGGCAGTTGGGCTCAGTAGTTGTGGCGCACAGCATGTGGAATCTTCCCGGATCAGGGCTTGAACCCATGTCCCCTGCATTCGCAGGTGGATTCTTAACCCCTGAGCCACCAGGGAAGCCCTGTATCTGATTGTTTTAATCTGATTTCTGTGATTATTGGTAAGTTTGAGCGTTTCTTCAAATGCTTGTTAGACATTGGGGTTACTTCTTTTGTGAATTGGCTTTTTATATCTCCCCATATGGGAATTGATTTCTCCAAAACCATCTACTAAATCATCTGTCTTCCCTCACTGGTTTGTAATGCCACCTTTATCATGTGTCAGGTGTACACTCACCCACCACATAACTACATACTCACATGCACACCAGTTTCTGAGTTCTCTGTTCTGTCTCACTGATCTATTTTTTCTGTTCCTGATGCAGAAATTTCTGTTTTGATTAATAAGAATTCACACTCTGTCTTAGTATATCAATGCTACTTTAATTGGCATTTACAGTTTTACCCATAACAGAAAATATATTTCCAAATTTTGTTTTCTATTTATACCTTCTTTTCGTAAATTATCCTTTCATACTCTCTACACATTTTTATTTTTACAGCTTGCATTTTTTCTTATTAATTTGAGTCAGATTTTATATCTTACAGAAAGTAACCTTTGCCCATAGTATTAATGCAAGAATTCTTTTGCTCTTAACATCAAACTGACTGTTGGATAACTATTATGAGGGTTGCAAATAATGTGATTCAGTGATAAGTGATAGTGTGTAAAAGTGTGTGTGTGTGTGTGTGTGTGTGTGTGTGTGTGTGTGTGTGTGCATTTGTATCTATATAAATATGGGCTGAGAAATGAGGTCAGTAACAGAATCACCAGGGTTAGAGCTGGAGGGCCCACTAGTCTAGTCATTTTCAAATGAAGGCTCAGAAAAATTCAACACTTTGCCGAAGTTCCCACAGCTCATCACTGGCAGAATTCAACGCAGAACCCAGGGTCCTGACTCCCAGCCAAAGCCCTTCTGGGCACACCTTCTGGCCTCTCTTTCAAAGGGGTGTTCACTGAGAACTCGTCGGAGGGCAGGGGGAGGCTGAGGGAGCATGGGATGGGGAGAAGGTAGTATACGGAGGCTTGCTGGCAAGGTCCTGGGGCTCCAGATAGAAGCACTGCCTCCTTCACGATTTCAGCTGCAGCCTAAGCATTCTTGGCCCCACATTGTTTCTTTCTGTGTCTGTTTCCTGGCAGCTGGGTCCCTCACAGCTGTGACTGCTAATAACGCAGTGCAGAGTTATGCAGTAAAGAATCAGAGACCAAGAGAGAAGCTCCAGGGGACAGTGGACACCCCCTAGGGCCCTCTGCTGACTCTTACCTGCTGAGGGGCTGTTGGGGACTGTAGTGGGCACTGCCCAGGTCCTTAGGCTTGTCCTTTCCGGTGTTGTAAATTCCACAGAAACTTCCAGAAAGCAGGGAGATCCTGAAGCAAAGGCAGTTTTGTGGAAATGGTTGTTTTGTGGGAGGCGGGTACTGAGACTGAAGAAGGGAAAGGAGGAGTAGGGAGAACCATGTCTTCTTAAGACGCTTGTGGAGTAGCCCCTGGGTGGGTGGCCGGGAGCTTGTTGGGGGTGTCTGAGAGGGCAGGGGTTGATGGTGATGATGTTAGGAGTGATGTTACCACCACCACCACCATCTCCACCATTTGCTGATCACTGATGTATTCCACGTACTGTGATAAATGTTTTATGTGCGTGATCTCATTCAATGTTTAGTTAGTCTGGAGGTGAATGACCTGAAGTCACCGAAACAGGGCTGGACAGGGACTCAAAGCCACTTCTGACTGACTCTACCACTCATGCTTCTGACTACTGTCATACAAAATTAATGTTTTTCCTTTTTCTTACTTGACCTCCACTCCCAAACAGAAAGGTCTTTTTTTCTATCTGAAAAGCTCAGACTAAGCCCATCCTTCTTGGGACACCCACGATGCGGTGATGTCTCCCTCTCTGGACCCCTGTACCAACCATTGTCTGTTTCACTTACTTGGTGCACTTAGTTTTGCAAAACAACAACAACAATAACAATGACAACAACAAAACCTTCCTCTTTGTGTGTGTTTATGTGATTATGTGGTTATGTGGTTCTTCCTCTCTCAGCCTGTAAACTTCCTGAAGGTTTATTCATCTTTGTACTACCGTCTCCCTCCCTGTCACACCAAACATACCGCAGTGCCCGGCTCCAGAATATTAGTTTCTTCTCTGAAATGATAATAGAAAGGCAGTGTCAGGGAGAGCAGAGAGCAAAGTCCCAAGACCAGAATGTGACTCCCAATTCAGTCACTTACTATTTTTTTAACCATTTTTTAATTGAAGTATAGTTAACTTGAAATGTTTTGTTAGTTTCAGGTATACAGCAAAGTGATTCACTTATATGTATACAGTACATATATATATTCCTTTTCAGATTCTTTTCCATTATAGGTCATTACAAGATATTGAATATAGTGCTGTACAGTAGGCCCTTGTTGTTTATCTATTTTACATATAGTAGTGTGTGTATGTTCATCCCAAACTCCTAATTTATCTCCCCCGCTTTCCCCTTTGGTAACCATACATTTGTTTTCTTTGTCTGTGAGTCACCTACTATTTTTTTGAAAACTCAGCTCTCCATCTCCTTATGTATAAGTCAGGCGTAATAAAAAGACCTGCCTCACTTGGTTGCTATGAAAATGAATGAGGAGACTGTTGTGAACATCCTTTTAAAACTAAAGAATGATGCACAAATATTGTTATGATTATATATTTCTATTGCTTAAGCTAACATTATGTATGACAAATTTCATCCTCAGTCTGGTTTAACTCCTCTCACCATGCCCTTCAGACATCCACTGGATGCCTCTATTGTGCCATTCTTGGGTTTTTGTATTTTAGCTTTATTGGCCATCTTTAGTCCCTAGAATGCCTTGTGTTCCTCCTGACACAGGGCCTTTGCACACAATGTTCTTTCTGTCTGGTTCACCTTTGCTTGGCTATAATTCCTTTAATTCGAATTGCTCAGGTGTCATCTCCTCCAGCGTGAATTAGGTGTTCTATCTTGTGCTTCTCTCTGTCATGCTCTACTGTAACTGCTTGTTTACACACTTGTCTCCCCACCAGAATAAGAGCTGTTTGAACAGCTCATTGTACCTTTGTGTCCTCAGCATGAAGCACAGTATCTGGTATCTGGTAAGCACTGTGCAATTATACTGTGATTGAATAAAAGAACCCATTTATATCAAGAAAACATAAATGATCAGTGATAAAAATGAATCTATATTTCTATGGTGCATTAGAAAATAGGTATGACACTACCAAGCGTAAAATAGATAGCTAGTGGGAAGCAGCCGCATAGCACAGGGAGATCAGCTCGGTGCTTTGTGACCACCTAGAGGGGTGGGATAGGGAGGGTGGGAGGGAGGGAGATGCAAGAAGGAGGAGATATGGGGATATATGTGTATGTATAGCTGATTCACTTTGTTATAAAGCAGAAACTAACATACCCTTGTAAAGCAATTATACTCCAATAAAGGTGTTAAAAAATAGGTATGATTATCAAGAGAAATATTTTCCAAAGAAACGTTATAGAAAATAATCAACATTTCCTTATTTTTCTTGTTTTGCCCATTATCTTCAGGATGGAAAGATTTAGGTCTTCAAGTGCTGCTAGTACATTGTCATACTCACCCAAACACTGAGAAAAATATTCTGAAAGGTGAAAATGCTGAAATAAATACATTTGCATTTAGGTAATGATAAAACAAAAAAAAATCAACTGATGATTTATTCAATAAATGCGTAAAACAAATAAATGAAATGGAAAGGTTTTCAAATGAGACTAAGGTGTCAATATACTTTCATTAAAAAAACCCAAATGTCAGGGGTGGGGATAAATTAGGAATTTGAGATTAACAGATATACACTACTATATATAAAAGAGATAAACAACAAGGGCCTACTGTATAGCACAGGGAACTCTATATAATACCTTGTAATAACCTATAATGGAAGAGAATCTGAAAAAGAATATTATATAACTGAATTACCTTGCTGTACACCTGAAACATTGTAAATCAACTATACTTCAATTAAAACAAACAAACTTGGATAGTTACCATTACTCTTTTAGCTTCTCTCACCACCAACTCCCCCTCCACGCCCGTCAGAAGTCCTCTGGACACCTCTGTCATAGAATGTCACACTCTCTTATAACACGAATTATGTAAGTGAAACTCAGGAATCATGATTTTGCATCTCTGCTATCTATCAGAGCATCCAGCCTCTAGTAGGAGCTCAGTAGATAATTTTTAAGTGAATAAAATGAGTGCATGAATATTTGTACCTAAGAAAAACTCTCGACTCTCTGGATGGTCCAACCAGGTTAACATGGCATGGTGGGGGAATTTGTAAACTGAGCCGAAAAGGAAAAGGGCTTTTTCTACCCTGGGTGCCCATTCACTCACTTAAAGACCAGGAACAGGAATACATTACTCCTCCAGTTCTATTCCTGCTCTAGAATTTTCTGATTTCACAAAATGTGTAGAAGAGCAAAACATCTTAAAATGTAAGAAGTTCCACCTCAATTATAAAATATCCCCTTTTTGAGTTTACCAGAGGCTCGAACTCTTTCTCCCTAGTTATTCATGTTGTATGTATTTTTAAAAGATAAAATGGGACAAAAACAAGTGGCAGCATCTGTTTTCCACATTTCCCTCTCTCTGACGTCTGCAGGATGTTTTCTTCTGTTATTTATTTATTTTTTTTTCCAGATCACATACTTCTGAGTATTAAAGGATAAATGCTTCTTTGATGGCTAAACAGCTTTTGGGGCTGCCTGTGAATAAAGAGAGGTGGGAGGAAGGAGGGAATATTAGGCCTCAGTTTACAGCCCTCATGCTCCAGATAGGGGAGCCAGCCGGCAGGGAGCCCTGAGCTGCCTCTGAGCTGAAGACTTGAGTCTCAGCAGTTGTCACGGTCCCTGACTTGCTGCTTGCTTTTTGGTGAGGATGAAGACATATGCTTGAAACAATCTGAGAAGAACACTTAGGACAACAAAGCACTGAACCATATGGCAGGGCCATTTGCCCCAAAGAAACTAGTAGTGTAGTGTAGATAGAACAGGCTTCAAAAGCCCAACAGATCTGTAATAGAAGCTCCTCTTCATGTAGAATCCCTCCCACTGCCATGCTCTGGGCATTGTTGAGTGAATGCTATTCCAGACCTGTGATCATGTCCAGACCATTACCTGGGGTTTTCTGTGATAAAGACAATGTATAATTTCTTCTACCCCTGCCAGGAAGGGGTTATCATTGAGGGTCTAGCAGGAGAGTGAGAAAGCTGACAAGGATTCTGATGGCTAGGGCAGTGTGGCGAGGCTGACCTCTGAGCGTGTTTTCGTCTGTTCTCCACTCTGCCATCTCCGCAGGCAGCCCTCTGCTTTCTACTTTTAAAACCTTTTCTTTTGCTGTTCCATCCTCTTCACAAGATTTCTGCCCCTTAAAATCCTATTCATTTGTTGGTATGAAGCTCAACTATAATCCTTTCTGGATTATCCTTTCTGGTGCCCCCAGCTGAAAGCCCCCCTTATTCTGAACTTTCCCAGCACCCCCTACACCTACTGTCCACTGGGCGTCGTCCATCCATTGGTGTTTGTTTGCTGGCTTTTCCTTTCCTCTTTGGGTCTTAGCCCTGGAGTGCAGGGACTGTATCTCACTCTTAGCACACCTCTTTACTGAGTCTGGCCTTCAGGCTCTTCCATCAGTGGCTCAGTTGGGAAATAATAGTGATCGCCTCCTAGCTGGCTGCTCCTGGCTCCATTCTCCTGCACCATCATTCCATGCTGTACACCCGCCCCCCAACCATCTTCCAAAGATGCAAATTTGTTAAAGCCCTTCAGTGGATTTCTGTTGCATTTTGATAAAATCCCTACATAAAAAACTCCCCACAATTTGTCTTCTTCCTTGTCCATTCCCAGCTCTACCCCTTCCCACAAGGACCCTATCAACTAACCTTGGTGAACCATTTGCTTTTTCTGGAACATTCCTTCATTGTTCCTATCTATCTCTTTGACGCCAATCCCACCACATGAAATGTCTTTCCCAGACTTGATTACTGGGAGAACTCCCACACTCTATTTGAAAATCCGGTTTAAATATTACTTCTTGGGGGAAGTCTTTCTCCTCCTGTTAATTATTACTCTACTTTGTAGAGTCATCTTTTTTTTTTTAACATCTTTATTGGAGTATAATTGCTTTACAACGGTGTCTTAGTTTCTGCTTTATAACAAAGTGAATCAGTTATACATATACATATGTTCCCATATCTCTTCCCTCTTGCCTCTCCCTCCCTCCCACCCTCCATATCCCACCCCTCTAGGTGGTCACAAACCACCTAGCTGATTAGAGTTCTCTTTTATAATACATATTTTATAATGAAGATGACATGAGATGATACACGTAAAGAACTAAAGGTAGTACCAGCACCAAGGTTGCCTCTAAATGTTACCTATTGTTATTTACTATTACTATTCTTAGGAATTGTACCAGCAGGCCAAGCCCTGGGAAGGGAGAAAAAGCACCACTAGAATTCAAAAGCATAGTTTTGAGTATGGAAGAGTTGAGAAAACACCCTCAATTGTATTAACATAGATGTATCAGTATCTAGCAATAGAGAGAGCGTAACTTCATCACAGAATAAAAAGTTGTCTGTTTTCCCTTTGCTATTTTATTTCCAGCTTGAAAGAAGAAGCAGTGAGTTCCAGCTATTATACCTAAGGGAGTTATATGTTAGCCTAGGAGTGCATTTTGAGGTCCTGTTAATGCTTAACCCATTGCATCTGCCTAGAATGTCTCTATCTTCTTAGTCTCTCCAGTATTGCCCCATCCTTCAAGGTACTGTTTCTTCTGTACCTCTCTTATAAACTGTTCCCCAGTTATTCCAGTCCTCTGTACTATTTTTCTGACTCTTGCTGTTTTCTAAGTGTAGGAGATGGGGATAGAGCGAGAGGGAGAGAGGGAGATAAGTCATTTTCCAAAGAGGACTATTATGGTATTTTCTAGGCTGGCAGCCTCTTCTGGAGCAAAGAAACTCATCCACAGTCCTTGTCAAGGAAAGCAGATCTGGAGTTTTCCAAACAGCAGAATTCCAGGCCATGTGACCCTCTGGTTTTGGTGGATTGAAACATGAGTGAGCATTGATCTAGGTGGTCAGAGGCCTTAGAGGTAGCCTGGCTGGAAGAACTCTGCCCAAAAGTGGGTCCTGGCAATTACAAAGACCATTCAGATTCTCCCCCCTTGTGTGTTTATTGGGACAGGCAGGGCCAGTCAGGTGATCACACAATGAGAGTCAGAGGCTGAGAGAGTAGCTAGTCCCACTGATAGAACCTCACTAACTAACAAAGCCACCAAGCTCCAGTGCTCAGGAACATATGATAATCCTGTCCTGAGAGTTCCTGAGGTGATGACTAACCTTCCAGTCTATTTCTGATGAAGCCTATTTCCTCAGTTCCAGTAAGATTCCCACCTCCTCTTTTTATTAGCCTTATAATAACACCTCTCCCCCATTTTTAAAGGTAGGGCAGTCATTGAATGATTCTGTTGTCAAATTCCTGCACAGAAGGAATGCCTCTCCTGTTGCACCTTGTCCTTGTCAGAGCTAGGCATGTAGGATGTTCCAGTAAAGGGCCAGTTGATTAAGTAATGGATTGAGGTAATTGGATTGAGTTTAACAAGATATTAAACTCTTGATATCTGGAGATTTTTCTTCCTCCAGTGTCTCCCATAGAAAATCCAACTTAGACCTGGGCATGTGATAGGTGTTGTACATATATATGATCCTTGTGGCCTAAAGGACTGGCTCTAGATTCATTTCTTAGCAAGTGCTGCTACAGACGGGCTGAAAGAACGTAAGGAATTTTATGTTCTTATTTTATGAGCCATTCTGGTCTTAATTAATGTCTCTAAAATAATACTTATAATGCCAACTCCTTGACAACCTTGACAGGTGGTGTTGGAATCAAGCTTTTAAAGGCTCCCCTCACTCCCACAAGCAGCACTGATTTAGCACTGTGCAAAGAAGTGTCATGTCAATTCACTTACCTAAGCTTCACATAAACCCTGAGAAGTAGTTATTATAATGACTCCCATTTTAGAGATGAGGAAACTGAGGCTCAAATAAGGGACATCGACCAAGGTCTTACAGTAAATGGCAAAGCTAGATTTGAATCTAGTCTTAATCCCAGGGTCTATCAACTAACACAGATTCGGTCTGCACACCAGTCACTAGTGTTCTTTTAGCTTTCAGAAGATCTGAAAAATTAGAAGGAATGAAAATGTGGTTCTCATCAGTGGGGAGGAAAAAATGAAAGTCTGGGCTCCCATTTTTCCATTGAATCAGATACCCCCAGGGCTGAGGAAATACCTGTAGAATAGTTCAGTACCTCATCGTGTTGGTAGCTTTAATTGTTGTTCATAAATTACTTGAAGGCCAGATACGGAAGCTATAATAAAATGCAAAACACTGTAATTTGGGAGCCATAATAAAATGCAAATCGATTTACCTTATAGCAAATCAATTAAGGTAAGAATCAGAAGAGTAAGAAATAGAGTAGGTCAGAATCCCATTAGAAACTTCTCAGAGGCTTCAGTAAATAGCAAATGGAAAGAAACAACCAACCAACCAAATCAATCAACCCCAACCAGCAAGCCAGCTAGCACTGAGGCTCTAAAATAACTCCAAGGGTATTCCTGCGTTGGAACATTACAACACATTTTTCAGGATTACATGGTAATTCAAAGCAGAGCATAGAGTAAGAATAAGACCCACTCCAATTTGGGAGAGACCAGGACCACAGAGAGGCAAGTATTAGCATCACAGGTCCTTAAAGCCAGGTGCCTTGTTGAAGAGGTTGGTGAGGTTGGAGACCATAAAATGGCTGTACTTTTCTCCACCTTACCTGTGTTACTGAAAAGTCAGCAGATAGTGGGATGGTGTGGGGACACGCCAGGAGAGGCAGCAGAGCCTGTGGGATCTAGAATTGAACAAGCCTGTCTACCTCAGGCTTGCTTTTACTCTTGATGGAGCAGCAGGTCGTTCACAGAGACAGGAGGTTGTTGACTGTTTCTTCTTTTGTCCAAAGTCGGGTGAACTTTGACTCAATCAGCGGTGGTGACAGGCATGAGCAATGCTTTCATGAAGACGTCTGACTTAGCTAAAATTAGTGCAATGTAATCATGACTTCATATTGCCCAATATAATCCATCTTGTGAAGAGAGGGGATGATGTTTTTCCAACAGTTTTTAGCAGCATCATCAAAAAGATCTTGTAATCAACTCTCAATCATCCCTCGCAAGGGAGAGGAGCAGAGTGTGGAGATGCAGATGACACACAACCCCAGAATCTTTTACGTTTGGTTTTGATTAATGTTTGCATTTCATTGGAATGCAGGTGTTCCTAATGTTCTGCGAATTCAGATCATTTCAAATTCAACAGTGAAGTCACGGGCAGGACTAGGATTATCTCTACAGGCCTGGAAAAGCTGAACAGTTATTATGCTGAAATCCTTCCCAGCTATGGCAAAGAGAGCGCTTTACTTGTCATGGCCATGCAAAACACCACCCCATAAATGGAGTATCCTGCACCTCTTCTCTTGAAAGGGATGTCTAAATGTCTTACTTTCAATGAACTGTACCAGATTACACAGGAATAGTGTACGAAGATGTAGGGAACTGTCTTTACAGTGATGTTTAGAAGCCAAACACACTTTGAGTCAGTTGATTTTGGTTTTGGATGGCATCTCAAGCACTTTGCAGCTACATGATCTTAGAGAGGTTACTAAAGGTCCTGGAGCCAGTCTACACATGATACTTGCCTTGGTTATTGTACACAATAAATGAGATTTGTGGTAGGTATTCTACACGGGCTTCTCACTGTTGTGGCCTCTCCCGTTGCGGAGCACAGGCTCTGGACGTGCAGGCTCAGCGGCCATGGCTCACGGGCCCAGTCGCTCCGCGGCATGTGGTATCTTCCCGGACCGCGGCACGAACCCGTGTCCCCTGCATCGGCAGGCGGACTCTCAACAACTGCGCCACCAGGGAAGCCCCTATGGTATTATTAAGAAGTACTTGACTCTGGTGAGTAAAGTAGGGGGAGTAAAAATGGAGGAGGCTATGCATGTATGGCGGCAGAGGCTATGGGGGAAATCTCTGTACCCTACTCTCAGTTTTTCTGTGAACCCAAAACCACTCTAAGAAATCCCTTTTGAAGTCCTTAAGACAGTACTTGAACCTAGCTTGACTTGTTTTCTTAATAGGTAGTTGGAAGTAAGTTTGGATGCAAATTAGCCTGTGAATAATAAACGTACACCTTTTTCCTGGGCAAAAAGAAAAGCCTCCACTAAGCAGGTCTCGAGAGAACAGCATACACCATAGATACTTTTGAGTTAAGTGAACACTTGTATCGGAAATTATCATTCACTAAAGTGCAAGGCACCAAGGGGGAGTTCCACGTACTTTACTCAGTTATATTTTAACTCATTCTTTGAAGAGGAATGGAAGATGGTGAACCCACATAGCAGTCATTCTTATGGTGTAGGGGGCTTTGGGTAGGGAATTTAGTGGGTGAACTCAGTGGGTCCTTGACACTCCTTAGCTTTTAGGTGTAATGAAACTTTACATATCCAACTAGTTGCATCATATTTTCTGTTGCCTGGTGGTCATTTGGCAAGAAACGCCATTGGCCACTTTCTGTCTCTTTGGAGAGAAGTAAAGGGAGCAGCTTGATCTTTGAAACCCAGGGAAACGCTAGCATCCCAGGAATTTGCCTCAGCAGGAGCTATCACACATTAACCACAAGTCACCTTCCATATCAAGCTAAAATAGTGTCCTACTTAGTTTTATGTCTGAGACCTAGATTTCTATCCCATGCCATAATAAATTATATATATATATTTATTATATATTATATATAGTATATTATATATATTTATATATTTATATATAATATATATATTTATATATTTATATATATTTATATAGTGTATATATATATATATATATATATATATATATATATATATATATATATTTGGTTTTTTTTGTCTCTTTCTCTGCTCTGGTACTTTTCCAACAGTAGTCTTATTATTCGTGGTCTGTTTTCTTCAATCTCTTTCCAATAACACTACCAGGATCAGGAGACAGGTATGAAGATGGGTATTAGGAATAAATATACAAATGGCCTTGTTCTTGCTCTCGAAGAGCTCATGATCTTAGCAGGATCAGCATATGGCCACTGCATGAAAAATGTAACTGACAGAGTCTGGACATAATACAGAGACAGAAGCACAAAGAAAGGAAGTCACTCTCTGCTCAACCAAGATCAAGAATAATGGAAGTGAGCAAAGCCTTTAGAGCAGAAACAGTTCCTGAGTTGGATTACTCAGTCAACAGTCAACAGATGGTTATTGATCAGCTACTATGTATTAGGTTTGTTCTAGGTGCTAGAGACACAGCCGTGAATAGGCAAACAATAAAGTAAAATATCTAGTATATAACATAGTGTTAAGGGTAACGGAGAAAAATGAAGCAGAAAAGGAAGATAGGGAGTCTAGGTGTGGGATACTTGGAATATTAGAGGGTGAATTTTGATTTTTATTAAGAGGAACTTTTTGAGGGAGACATTTTGATGGTGGCATCAAAATGTCCTGATTAAAATGAAAAAAATCTTTGTTTTCTTTACAAAGTAATATGTGTAATAGACATGCACGATTTTTACTCCGAATTTAACTCCCAATCTATTTGTGGTCGAGTTTCACTTTCTACTTAAGTCGTTGTTGTATTATTTGAAGTTCTTACAATTATGTGTTATTATTATATTCAGAAAAACAAATAATATTTTTAAACTCAGAAAGAGACTAGGTTGGCCTTTTAGGGACATGACACTTGTTACTCCCTAAATCATTATTATAGCAGAAGTTAATTATATTAAAGATAATATTTCATATTAGAACAGTACTTAGAGTATAATTCTCAATTGAAAATTTCCTGAGCTGTCTGGCTCTAAGAATAAGGATCATATTTTTGCTTGAATATCTTTCCCACCAATGTCTGATGTTTTACACAGTCAGATTAGGACAGCTATAAAAAAAAGAGGTGTTCTTGAAATGGAAAAGTAAATACTATATCAAGCAAATCAAATGTATTTAGTAACTGAGAGTAGCTGAGTATAAGCATTGTAAATTTGAGGTGGAAATTAAAGAAAACAAGTGAGTTCTCGAGAATTAACATATTTTGTATAGAAGTTTCTGAGTTGAGCATCTGAAAACATGACTTTTTAAAATTACATGTAGTTTGTCAGAACTCTCAGCTCGTCCCTCATAAAAATCCCTGCTCCCCTAAAACTATTGCATGGAAATAGATCTGACCCCCCTTTTTAGGGAAGCATACGGAGGCCATGCTCATGTTTACAGGCTGTGGACCAGGCGGAGAGCTGGCTCCTCTTGGAGTCTTTATGGTTCTAAGACTGGTGGAGAGAAATACACATCTTCCCTCTGTATCTGCAAACTGCTGTGGCTCAGGAGTGAAAAAATGGCTCTTGAAAACACTTGCCCAAAACTGTGCCTCTGTATCAGAATTACACAAGAATCTCATCAAAAGTGCAGATTCCAGGGTCCCATCTCACACCTTCAATCAGAATCTTTGTGTTTATATTTCCTTTTAATAACTATAAATTTTGAAGCTATATGATAAATATTTATCAGCTCTGACTCTGAGATTTACAATGTTGGATGCCAACAGGAGTAATTATATATGGTGTGAATATCTTTGTGCAAAGAGAGGAAAACTGCCTCTAAATGGAGGAGACTTTTGCTTGGGAATTCCAAGAGATTGCTGTCTACAAGCTGAATAGTATCTGTAGATTGTCAGCAAAGATGTCTGTTACTATCCACATTGCCATATCTCTAGAAGTACCTCAGGGGAGGGCTCCGACACCCAAAGACCCTTGGTGTGCTGGGTTAAGTCTTGGATCTTGTCAGTTGCTCGTTTCTCTCCGAAGCCACATCTGGGGGTGTCAAATAGCTTATCTCACTCTGGAGTGGCAGCCCTCACGGAAGGTTACAGGTCACCCCAGCTTATCACCACTTTACATGGTTTCTCCGAGCAAACGGGGACCCCTACTTGACTTGGGGCGAGAGCCACAGTGGCGATTAACTTCAGACAAACATCTGGCTTTCATTACCCGTGGTAGCAGACCAGAGCGGGATGCTGTTTGGGCTGGTATGGTCACTTCACAATCATCAGGACCAGCTATAAAGAAAATTTAACATATCCTGTAATTACAGTCTGCCCAGCATAGACGGGGCTGAGGAATCTGCGGATATGATTTCAGGCCTGAGAAAATGTTTATTGTATCTGTTGCACACATTTATTTACTCAGAGGTCGGGAGGCCTGCTGAAGTACGGCCGAGCACTGTGGTCCTGCAAGGGCCCAGCCTTCTTGTTTAGGTCGGGGAGTGCCCAGAGGCTCCATGCGGATGGTCCCTCAACGCTTTTACAGCCTTCGGAATTTTGGTGGATGGAAATGAATGGGTGGATCTTGTCAGGCATAAATTGCCCTCAGCCTCCACAGCGCTGGGTGCCTCCCCAGATGCTCCCTTCAACTTTGTGGGCGTGCCTCAGCCTCCACTGAGCTGGGTGCCTCCTCAGATGCTCCCTTCATCTTTGTGGGTGCGCCTCCACTGGCCTTCCCAGCAGCTCCCTTCTTACTCACTGACTGCGGGCCACTGAGTCAGTAAACTAACACCTGACACGACTCAGACATGCACCAGGCACGTGCTGGGCATTTTGATCACATTTTCTCTTTTACTTCCCAACACTCCATGTGAATTAGGCATTATTTTACCCATTTAAAAAGTAAAGAAACCGAGGCTAAGTGTTGTTAATGTGAAGGAAGCAATTGTGCTTCCCCTGACATAATAGAAGAGAGACATGCCTCACTGCCCCTCCAGAGCCAGAGGATAGGAAAGGAGCTTACCTTTAAAAGTCTTTCCTTGCTTCCCCTTACCAGCTGTTGTAAATAGTGCTGCAATGGACATTGGGGTGCATGTATCTTTTTGAATTATGGTTTAACTTATTTGTAAAACAGAAATAGAGTTACAGATGTAGAAAACAAACATGGTTACCGGGGGTAAGGGGGAGGAGGGATAAATTGGAAAATTGGGATTGACATATACACACTGCTATATGTAGATAACTAATAAGGACCTACTGTATAGCACAGGGAACTCTACTTGATACTCTGTAATGGCCTATATGGGAAAAAAGTCTAAAAAAGAGTAGATATATTTATATGCATAACTGATTCACTTTGCTGTACACCTGAAACTAATACAACATTACTCCAATAAAAATTTTAAGCCTTTCTTTGTAGAATTTTTGACAGAATGACCTCTGAACCATGGGTTGGAGAATACTGGTAATATCCTGGGATAGGAGCAAAACCAAGTGGGAAAACTGGACACCCCTGCCTTCAAGGGTATTAAACTCTAAATTGAGAAACAGGAATAAACTACTAGCTAAGAGATGATAAAATATGGAAGGGCAACCACAGCAATCAGCAAAGCTTAGTTATGGATTGATCCTCAAGGGAGGGCAGTGTGTGAAGGGGCGGGGGTAGGCAGGGCTGGCCTTAAGCAGAACTGTAAAGTGGACAAAGGGGAAGTCTTTTCGGGTTTGTTTTCCCTTCTTTCAATTCCTAAGTCCCTGAACTGTCTCTTCTTTTCTCTATCGGATGTTGCCCTCAGGAAAAGATCGGATGAGTTTGTTCAGACACAAGTTTAAATGGCTGACGTCAAGGCATATATTTCTGAAGAGAAAAGTTCAGATATTAGCAAGCTGATTAGGGAAGTTTTGGGGTAGCTGGTGTCTAACACAGGGACAATTTAACTGCTGAGGACGGGCTGCCCAGGAGGAAGTAGGATCTGAAAAGTTGACTACTCTGTGTGTGGACAGGCACTGGGGAGAAGCCATACGTTGGCTTCTGAGGAAATGCAGCCTTGATCTAGTTTTCCGTAGACTAGGATGTGAGACGGGTTACCAAGTGGAGACTTATCAGCATCGCATGTAAGAAAGGACCTGCGGAGAATTCCATTTCTTGCATCTGGGGACAGGTGAGTTATAGGAAGACTGGCTTGATGCTGAGCTGGAATTTCTTAAATCCCTCTTGGTCAGAAAGCAGCCTTCAGGAAGAGTCCAGATAGCCACAGGTGAAGGAGGAAGGTTGAGTGGGCATGAAGCCAGGCACGTCCACCATATCTGCTGCATCCAAAATTATTCCCTGCAGACCTTTGTCTACTCTGCCTCTGGCGTTTCATAGAGGGTAAAGCTGGGGAATTGGAGGATTGGCATTAATATATTGTGGATATACCAAATGGTGAAAGTGCGTGGCAGAACAGCTGTTAGAATGATGCTAGTTTGAGGAGTAAAGGGTTCTCCCAATTTTCTCTCCACATTGGTTATGAAAATTCCAGAATTCCTGAAAATTTTATACAGGTAAACAGAGAAAATCTAAGTTTCCACTGTAGATGCTAAACAAAAGTAAAAACAAAAGCAATTATAATGTTCTTTTATGCTTTTAAAAAGGAATGAAACTGGGTCATTTGTAGAGACGTGGATGGACCTAGAGACTGTCATACAGAGTGAAGTAAGTCAGAAAGAGAAAAACAAATATCGTATATTAACACTTATGTGTGGAATCTAGAAAAATAGTACAGATGAACCGGTTTGCAAGGCAGAAATAGAAACACAGATGTAGAGAACAAACATATGGACACCAAGGCAGGAAAGTGGCAGGGAAGAGGGGTGGTGGTGGGATGAATTGGGAGATTGGGATTGACATATATACACTAATATGTATAAAATAGATAACTAATAAGAACCTGCTGTATAAAAAAATAAAATAAAATTCAAAAAAAGAACAATAAAAAATAATGCTCTTTTATGCTTTAAAATTCTTCATATTTAGGAGGCTGATGTAAAAAAAAAACGGAGGGAAATTTCTAGCCAATAAATATCTAGGAGCTTCTGGTTAAATATGACTCCCCCTGCCACAATCCCACTAAGTGATAAGAGGAAAATAAAAATGGCATAAACCTACAAGAGAAAAGAAAATAACAAAATTTGGAAGTTGGAATGTAAACAGACCAGTGGTAAAAGACTCTGTACTTTAGAAAAAGTTGAAAGTTAAATGCGCATAGGCAGGAAGGACCATTAAAAAGTTAGCTGAAGAATCTTGGAAAGAATCCCAAATTGAAGGGCCAGATCTTCTCCATCAACCTGGGCAGCCAGGTTCCTGCCTCTCCCCTAACCTCTAGACCAGTGAGAGCCCACTGCCAGGAGAGGCAAAAGAGAGAGGCCCTGGATTCAAAATACCAGGCGGAGCAGAGAAGAGTATGACCAGCAAACAGGAAGATTAAGTAAAGGCTTACATACCAACCACTGATATCCCCAGCTTCCTTTCCTCTTGGAATGTGGATAGTTATGGTTATACCCTCCTGGATGTTTTGTCCTTGCAGAAACTTGCTAAGGAGGAAAAAATCTGAAGATACGGTTTGAGGTTCCCCAAGGAAATGAGCAGGTCTTCACTTACAATGAAGCTCACAGCTGAGAAGAAGACTTCCACTCAAAAAAAAAAAAAAAAAAAAATTGCTTCTGGGACTTCTCTGGAGTCCAGTGGTTAAGACTCCAAGCTTCCACTGCAGGGGGTGCGTGTCTGATCCTTGGTCGTGGAACTAAGATCCCACATGACGTGCAGTGTGGCCAAAAAAAAAATTTTTTTTTACCATGTATTGCTGATGGGAATATAAAAAATACATCTAGTTAGGAAAACTGATTGGCTTTAAAAAATGCTTCTGAATCACATTAACCTTTTACATAGGACTGGATGATCAAGGATCACCAGGCATTTGAAGAAAGCCTCTAAGTTGAAAATAGAGACCACAATTAAACAACAACACAGGAAAATGGAACTCAGAGGAAAGAAAGATAATGCAAGCAACTGAAGCACAGTTAAAAATACATCTCTCCCCAGTAATTAATACCCACAGAAATATATAAAAAGATATTATGAAGAAAGAATGTTATTCTATTTAAAAAGGAACATTCAGAGAACAGGAGAACTCTTGCAAATTAAAAGTCAAAATAAAGTAGCTAAATACAAGGGTTGGAAAAGGAGGTTGAAGAAATCTACAAAATAGAACAAAAGTAAATGGTTGGAAAATATTAGAGAAAAGATAAGAAAGTTAAATGACCAGGCCAGGAACTAACAGGACTTCCAAAAATAAAGATCAGAGAAAATAGAAGAGAGGAAATTATCTAAGAAATAATATAACTAAAGGATGTGAATTACCAAATTAAAAGGGACCTCTAAGTGCACATTAGAAAGACACATACCAAGAACATTATTGTGAAATTTCAGAGTACTGGGAACTCAGAAGGTCTTAAAAACTCTGACAGAGGAGAATAAAAAGGCGGAGGAAGGGGATCAGTTGGAGAAAATCAGGTCATATTCAGAGGACTGGCAATCTTGGCAATAAGATTCTCAAAAGCAAATTGGAAGCCAAAGCGTAGTGAGAAAACACCTACACAGAATTTTATGCTCAGCCAAACTATCAGCCCAGCATTAATGTAGAATAAACACATGAAAAGTGTAAAAAAATACATCTCCACATTTTCTTTATCTGCCATCCATTGATGGACATTTAGGTTGTTTCCATATCTTGGCTATTGTGAGTAATGCTGCAATGAACACGGGAGTGCAAATATCTATTCAAGATCCTGACTTCAATTCTTGTGGATAAAAATCCATAAGTGGGATTGCTGGATCATAAGGTAGTTCTAGTTTTAATTTTTTGAGGAACCCTCATTCTGTTTTCCATAGTGGTTGTACTATTATACATTCCTACCAACAGTATACAAGAGTTCCAGTTTCTCCACATTTTCACCCAACTTATTGTCTAGAGTTTTTATAATAGCCATCCTGACAGGTGTGAGTTCCTATCTCATTGAATAGACATTTCTCCATGAAAGATAAACAAATGGCCAACAGGGGTATGAAAAGATGCTTAACATCACTAATTATCAGGTAAATGCAAATCAAAACCACAATGAGATATTGCTTCCCACCTGTTAGGCTGTCCATTATCAAAATATGAAAGAAAACAGACCATAACAAATATTGGTGAAGATGTAGAGAAAATGGAACCCTTGTACGCTGTTGTAGGAATGTATTTTTTAAAAAAATAATAGCCATATTCTATGTACTGAATGTTTGTGTTTTCCCAAAATTCACATGTTGAAGTCTAAATCCCCAATATGATGATATGTAGGGGCGGGATGTTTGTGAGGTAATGAGCTCATGAGGCTGCAGCTCTCATGAATGGGATTACAGTAATGCCTTTTTTAAAAAGAGGAGCAGACATGGTATCTCTCTCTTCTCTGCTATGTGAGGGTACAATGAGAAGATGGCCATATGTAAACCAGGAAGTGGACCCTCACCAGACATCACATCTATTAGCACCTTGATCTTGGACTTCCCAGTCTCCAGGTCTGTAGGAAATAAGTTTCTGTTGTTTATAAGCCACCCAGTCTATTGTACTTTGTTATAGCAGCCCAAACTAAGACTCCACCCTAACAGGTGTGAGGTGATAGCTCATTGTAGTTTTGTTTTGAATTTCCCTGGGGAATATACGTACAATGGAATATTATTCAGCCTTAAAAAAAAAGGAAATCCTGCCATATACAACAACATGGATGAACTCTGAGAACATTATGCTAAACAAAACAAGACATCACAGAAGGACAGATACTGCATGATTCCACTTACATGAGGTATATCTAAAACAGTCAAACACATAGAAGCAGAGGAGAAAGGTAATTACCAGGGGCTGGAGGGAGGGGAAATGTAGAGTTGCTGTTTAATGGGTGTAAAGTTTCAGTTATATAAGATGGTTAAGTTCTAGAGATACTCTGCACAACATTTTGCTGATAGTTAACAACACTGTATTGCACACTTAAAATTTTAAGAAGGTAGATAAATCTCATGTTAAGTGTTCTTACCACAATTTTTAAAAAAAAGGAAAAAATTATCTCCAAAATTCTCTTTCACAGGAAGCTATGAAGTGGTGTTCCTCTAAAGCAAAAAGTAACCCAAGAAAGCAAATAAAGAATCCGGGAAATGTGGAAGTGAGGGCATTCCGGGATAATGGCGAAGGGAGAGTGAACATTAAATCAGTTTTGCAGAGATATAATGCAATCAGCCCAGATTGAGCAAAAGGCTGGAAAACTTCAGAAGGGTGATCTTTGCAAAATGAAAAAAAAAAAAAAAAGACAGGAAACTAATAGATGACCTAGTACGTTTGTCTGAACAAATTGAGAATTTGAAAAATATTTAGTGATAAATTCATAGAACACTAAGGAAAAGAAAAAAAGGATGTAATTATTGACTCTAGAGAAGCAAAATTGTTCAAGAAAATAAATATGATTATAGTGTACTAAACGGCTCACCTGTAAATCAAGTTTGTGTTCATAATAAGATAAATACTGAATATTGATTTAATGAGAAACTGTGATATAACTACAATTTTAGTTTCCTATTGATGTATAACAAATAGCCTCAGATTTAATAGTCGAAAACAACACCCATTAATTAGCTCACACTTCTGTAGGTCAGCAAGTCAGGCAGAGTGACTGGGTTCTCTCTTCAAGGTCTCACGAGACCCAAATCAGGGTATCAGCTGGCCTGTGCTCCTTTTTGGAGTCTCTGGGGAAGAATCCAATGCCAAGCTTATTCAGATTGTTGATAGAATTAATTTTCTAGTCACAGTCAGAATGAAGCCCTTGTTTTCCTGATAGCTGTTGGCTGAGGTCTGCTCTCAGCTCCTAGAAGCTGCCCCTTTTCCCCAGCTGTTCACACCATGGATGTTTGCTTTCTTCCAGGGTAGCTGGAGTGTAGCTATCTGTTTTTCTCTTCTGCTCCTGTCTAGAGAAAACTCTGTACTTCTAAAGGGCTCATCTGATTAGGTCAAACTCACGTGGATATTTTCTCTGTCTTAAGGTAAACTATGCTGTATAACATGATCTAATTATGAGAGTAAAGAACATCATTTTTCACAGCCCTGGGAATTATGTTGGTATGTACCGTGGGGAAGGAAAGCTTGGGGAGCATCTTAGGATCTTGCCTCCCACAACTCTATTGGAAGAGGAAGAGTGTATTGGCAAGGGAAGGGCATGATGTTTAAGTCAGCTGAAATCTCTTCTTCTGTTATGGAATAGCAAGATAAAACCTAAAGTGTACAAACACAAAAATAGCCATGTAAGTATCTTATGCAAAGTATAGAGGAAATTATCTACAGACACATTAAAAAAGCAAAAAAAGATAATGTTGTATAGGGGAAGTAGGGGTGAGGAGCAGAAGGCTGTCATTTTTCATGATACGCTTTGAGTATTACTATATTTAGTTGAATCTAAGATCCTTTAAACGTACAATGCATTTAAAGGATGTTAAAATATGAAAAATTTGATTCACCCTTATATAAACTATACACACACACACACACACACACACACAAACAAACACATATAGTCTGATGAAGACAAAAATCAGAAGCAAACCAAAATCAAACTAAAAGAATAATCTTTTGTTTTGTTTTGTTTTGAGCTTGTTAGTGTGTTCTGGCCTGGGTTAGAATGTGTGGCACCTTAGAAAAAATCTAAGATGGTCCATGACATCCAATAAGTTCTTCAGAACATAAATAAACAAAAGGAAAGTTTAGAAGAGATAGTGACCAGAAGTATGAATACATAATCATTTCCCATTACTTAAAACCCTTTTTTGTCTTTAACTAATAAATCCAAATTTAAGAAAAAGTGTGAATTTTAAACCGGCTTTGCCTCTCTCTTTCTCTCTCTCGATTATCATCTATCTATATGTTTGCATTTGAAAGCTATGGGTCAGTTACTATACTAGGTATTAGGGTAAGATGGTGGCAGAAAATTTGTCAACAAGGACTTCATAGTCTAGCAGGCTATGGAAAACTGGATAAAAGCTACAATAAGAAGCCAACTCTGCCAGAGTAGGGGAAGCAGTTCAATATGGCAGAACAAAGAGTAAGTGAAGGACGGCTGTGGAAAATACCGTTGCTAAAGTTGTATCTTTTCAGTAATATTTTATATAATGATTAATGTCTGCATATTTTCTTTAACTAGCCATGCTTTAATTACCCAAGTCAACAATGAAAATGGACACCCAAGCTTTTATGATCTGCTTGTGTGTGTGTACACACACACACACACACACACACACACACACACATATATATGTATGTATGTATGTATATATATATATATATATATATATATAGCCAGAGTTCAGAAGTTTAGGGCTAGATTTCTGACAGTTACTCTCACCATTTCTCTATCACCAGTTCAAAATTCTCTCTTCACTTCCAACTCATATACCTATTGGCCTGACAAAAATAAATCCACTTGGGAGTCCCACAGACTTCCCTAACTCAAAAATACCAAATCTGAACACTTCATATTTCTCCCCAAACCCACTTCGCTTCTTGGACTCCATCACTTAGAGAATGATGCTATACCTTCCACCAATAGCTCACGATAGAAACCAGAGAGCTATACTAAATTCCTCCTTTTCCTTACCTCCTATCCCGTCTCTGAGTCAGTGAATTCTATCTCCTAAACTATTTCTCCTACCTCTCATCACTGCCCAAATTGTATAGAAGCAGAGAGATTGCAATTGCCCGCTTCTTATTGGTCACAAGACTTTTTATTCATCTTCCCTGACATTATCTTCCAAAGCCAGAGTTTTCTTTCCAACAAACAAATCTTCTGTTACTTTCCTGCTCAAATTCCTCAATGATTCCACTACCAGCAAAATAAAATTAAACTTTTTCTTCATGATCTGGCCTCTTCCTACCTGTCCAATTTCTTCTACCATTATCCTCCTTAAATTATTTTTAAGCATGGTGCCTTGAACATGATTTATAAAGAAAGAATGAATGGATAACTTCAGTCCTCCACATAAATACACCACACCTTCTTACATGTCTCTGTACATATCCTGTATCTGCTGCATGGAATGCTTTCTCCATTCCAATCCTCCCTGACACCTTCCATGATGCTTCCTTCCCCTCACACAGATGCTGGTACTCTTCCTTGTCATCTACAGCACTTGGTATCTACCTCCAGGAGAGCAGTGACCAGCCTGCATTGTCATTGTTCATTTGCTTTCTTGTATTTCCAACAGAATGTAAACATTTGCAGGCTGGGGACACTAACTGTGTCCTCCAGGGCCTGATATAGTGCCTGTACACAACAGGAGCTCAGTGACTGATATCTGAAAATCAATCAGTGTGTTACACCACATTAACAAAGTGAAGATAAAAACCACATGATCATCTCAATAGATGCAGAAAAAGCTTTTGACAAAATTCAGCACCCATATTAAAAAAAAACATGCTTTTTTTCTGAGTGAAAGCTTGCTTCATCAATAATTGGAGAGTAAAGATCTTTTGTCCCTATTTGATGGATTAAATCCAAACCAAAATTTAACACATGAGTGACTTCTGGTGAGGAGTAAAGGAGATAAGTGGAAGCCGCTTCCCTCTTGTTTGGTGCAAAGAGGGGAGTGAGGGCAGGTCTGGTACCACTTCCTCTCACTGATCCTGAGAATTGCTGCCCAACCCTGACCATCCTTTTCCTTCTCTGTATCTTGTCTGTCTTTGGTTTCTGAGGAGAAGATAAGAAAAGATAAACAAGATGGAGGAAAGAGAAGATGTAGTATCTGGAGAATGTGTCTACATAGTCTAAGTGGAGGAGGAGATCTTCTACTTCCAAAGGAAGGGTGACAAGGGTGTCCCCCCGGTTCCTGGGCATGAGTATCCATGTATATAATTTAAAACAGAAAGATTCTTCTGTTGACCCAGTAAGTGTTGCCTAGGACCGGCTACGTGATTTGCAGGCCCAGTGGAAAATAAAAATGACAGCCCCTCGTTAAAAATTTATGAAGAATTTTAAGGCTATGACAGCAGAATATTAAGGAAGCATGGAACTCTTCTAAGTGTGGCCCTGTGTACCTGCGTGCTTGTATGTACAGGAAGCCAGCCCTGGTGCTCTTTGATGGAGGTTTCAAGTACTGGGCTTTGGTAATGAGTTTCTTCTACTTATTTGTTTATTTAGAAATTTCTAGAAAACCTTTTGGGTATTCAAAAAGGGATAAAGAAAAGTAAAAAATATTGATGTACCCATCACTGGATTAAGAAATACATGGTCTTCCAAGACTGAACCAAGAAGAAATAGAAAATATGAATAGACCAATCATAAATAATGAAACTGAAACTGTGATTAAAAATCTTCCAACAAACAAAAGTCCAGGACCAGATGGCTTCACAGTGAATTCTATCAAACATTTAGAGAAGAGCTAACACCTATCTTTCTCAAACTCTTCAAAAAATTAGCAGAGGATGGAATACTCCCAAACTCATTCTACGACACTACCATCACCCTGATACAAAAACCAGACAATGGTATCACAATAAAAGACAATTACAAGCCAATATCACTGATGAACATAGACGCAAAAATCCTCAACAAAATACTAGCAAACAGAATCCAAAAACACATTAAAAGGATCATACACCATGATCAAGTGGGATTTATTCCAGGGATGCAAGGATTCTTCAATATATGCAAATCAATCAATGTGATACACCATATTAATAAATTAAAGAATAAAAAACATATGATCATCTCAACAGATGCAGAAAAAGCTTTCAACAAAATGCAACACCGTTTATGATAAAAAGTCTCCAGAAAGTGGGCATAGAGGCAACCTACCTCAACATAACAAAGGCCATATATGACGAACCCACAGCAAACATTATTCTCAATGGTGAAAAACTGAAAGCATTTCCACTAAGATCAGGAACAAGACAAGGGTGTCCACTCTCGCCACTATTACTCAACACAGTTTTGGAAGTCCTAGCCATGGCATTCAGAGAAGAAAAAGAAATAAAAGGAATCCAAATTGGAAAAGAAGTAAAACTGTCACTGTTTGCAGATAACACGACACTATACATAGAGAATCCTAAAGATGCCATCAGAAAACTACTAGAGCTAGTCAATGAATTTGGTAAAGTTGCAGGATACAAAATTAATACACAGAAATATCTTGCATTCTTATACACTAACAATGAAAGTGCAGAAAGAGAAATTAAGGAAACACTCCTATTTACCATTGTAACAAAAAGAATAAAATACCTAGGAATAAACCTACTTAAGGAGGCGAAAGACCTGTACACAGAAAACTGTAAGACACTCTTGAAAGAAATCAAAGACACAAACAGATGGAGAGATACACCATGTTCTTGGATTGGAAGAATCAATATGGTGAAAATGACTGTACTACCTAAAGCAATCTACAGATTCAGTGCAATCCCTATCAAATTACCAATGGCAGTTTTCACAGAACTAGAACAAAAAGTTTACAGTTTGTATGGAAACACAAAAAACCCTGAATAACCAAAGCAATCTTGAGAAAGAAAAACAGAGCTGGAGGAATCAGACTGCCTGACTTCAGACTATACTATAAAGCTACATTAATCAAGACAATATGGTACTGCCACAAAAACAGAAATATAGATCAATGGAACAGGATAGAAAGCTCAGAGGTAAACCCAGACACCTATGGTCACCTAATCTATGACAAAGGAGGTAAAAGTATTCAATGGAGAAAAGACAGCCTTCGATTAGTGGTGCTGGGAAAACTGGACAGCTACATGTAAAAGTATGAAATTAGAACACTCCCTAACACTACACAAAAAAAATAAACTCAAAATGGATTAAAGACCTAAATGTAAGGCCAGGCACTATAAAACTCTCAGAGGAAAACATAGAGCACTCTTTGCCATAGATCACAGCAACATCTGTTTTGACCTACTTCCTAGAGTAATGAAAATTAAAACAAAAACTAACCATAAATAAGACAAAAAGGCAACCCTCAGAATGGAAGAAAATATTTGCAAATGAAGCAGCTGACAAAGGGTTAGTCTCCAGAATATACAAGCAGCACATGCAGCTCAATATCAAAAAAACCCAAACAACTCAATCCAAAAATGGGTGGAAGACCTAAATAGATATTTCTCCAAAGAAGATATAGAGATTGCCAACAAACACATGAAAAGATGCTCAACATCACTAATCATTAGAAAAATGCAAATCAAAACTATAATGAGGTATCACCTCACACCACTCAGAATGGCTTTGTGTACGAAACGCTTTGTGTACCCCTTGCTCCCCAGAAGTAACCAATATTCTGATGAATGACAGGAGTTTATCATTCTTGTACACATCTACACTTATACTATATACCCCTAATAAAGATGAATTTTTAGGTGATTCAGAGGAGTATTTCCTAAAGCAACTGAGCGAGGGACTGAATCCTGTGAGACACAGGATTAGCCAAATCCTAATCAACGTTGTAAGGGAATCCTGGTTTAGTTCTTTGCATTTTATTCATTGCTTCTATTTTCTTCAGCTCTCATCTACCTCCCTTCCTGCCCTTTGTAGAATCTGTAAACAACTTTCCTCTTCTATGGACCCCGTCTCCTTCCATTTTGTCTTACTTGCTCCTTCTGTAATGCGAAGCTCCAGGGTCCTGGCTCCAGGTCTGAATTCCTTCCTCCCTCACAGTTCTTCTGGGCCATGGTGCTGGGGATTTAACTGGTCAGTTGAATTGTCAACTTTTAATGTTTTAAGTTCAGTAGGCTCTAGGGACTTAGGAAAGTGGGGCTCCAGAGAGAGAGAATCTGGTAGAATTAAAAAAGATATGTATTTAAAAAGTAGAATGAAGCAGATTCAGTGATGAATATTCAGCAAAAATTCATATTTGAGAATTACAAGGAGGGACTATGGTGACAGAGGTAGAGCTTCACTCAGCTGTGCAGCTCTGTGCGGCATTAATGCAGCGAGAAATGTGATTTTGCTAGAAATAAGGGTGTGGCCTGTTAGAGTGGGGACTTGGAGTCTGGAGTTGTCCCACACAGTTATAATAATTAAAAAATTAATAGCTTACATATCCTCCCTGATTTCAAAAAAATTAAAATGCCTTCAAGCCTTGCACATCCTCCAGATGAATATCAGAAACCTTATGCAAAACTTAGCAATAGTAAAGAAAGACTATTTTGAAGGGCTGGTTTTTCTGTCTTTAAGGATTTATCTACATAGCAGCAGCCACATTTGGGTTAGGACATGGAGTTCAGGGATGGGTTTTGGTAGGTCTTTGATCTGAACTGACTGAAATAAAAGATACCAACACATCCCTAATTGCCTGACCGGTTACCTTACACGGCACCCTTCCAAGTTCATGTGACTAACATGGTCGCAAAACGCTAATAATAATGTCCAGGGTTTCCAGCACAGGGAGTGATTGCAAATTTGACTGATGTGCTGCCCCCAAAATTGCTCTGGCCTAATTACTGTTAAAAACAGATGAAGATAGAAGTTAACTTGGCCCCAGTGAGTCATCTTGTCAGGACTCACATTACAGAAACAGTCATTCTGAGAGGAGAGCTGAGGACAAACTCTTTGAGAGTGGCCACAAATGATTGCAGAGAACAAGCCCACTAAAAAAGCCCCTGTTGGGCTTCCCTGGTGGCGCAGTGGTTGAGAGTCCGCCTGCTGATGCAGGGCACACGGGTTCGTGCCCCGGTCCAGGAAGATCCCACATGCCGCGGAGCGGCTGGGCCCGTGAGCCATGGCCGCTGAGCCTGCGTGTCCGGAGCCTGTGCTCCGCAACGGGAGAGGCCACAGCGGTGAGAGGCCTGCGTACCACATAAAAAAAAAAAAAAAAAAAGCCCCTGTCTGGTTCCCAGGAACTGAGCGCGGGATAACTGTTCCATGGTAATAGGGCTTTCCATTAGTCTTTTCCATTAATAAACACATGCAGTTGCCATATGGAAATAGGATCTGCAGCCCCAATTCCTCCTAAAATAGAGCATATCTAATTGCACTTATTTAACTCCCTTTAGAAATATTCTTCTTACTCTTCCTTCCGAAATACTTTTCTTAATTATTTGGGTTAGTTTGGCATGTGGAGGAGAAATGAGTGGAACAGGCAACCAGGAAGACTTCTCTGAAACTGGCCCCAGAGTCTTCCTCATGTAAGTAGTATTGGCTTCCTTATAGATAAAGATCATTGGGAGCCAGAGGTGTCCTCTAAATCAAGTGCTCCTTTGTGCCTATAGCTCCACGATCAATTACAACGTTCAATATGGCAACCTCTTTGGGTTTCAGTTTTCTCACGTATAAATTGGGAGTGATGATACTCACCCTAAAGCAATGTTATCAGTTAATTTATAAGGGGAGCAAGGTTTTAGTAAATAATTCTGTTCTCTAGGAAAGGGCTTGAGGATGTGCTCTGGGTACACAATCTGCTGTTTGATCCTGGGTACACAAAGGATGGTTGGTCCTCTGCTGACGGGCGCCAGCTGTGTCTGCTTTTTACGCTCTCCTTACAGATGTTCTCTGAGAAAGGGACAGTTTGTGACAGGTCATTTCTGATGATCCTTATGCTGAAATCATAGCTGTTTTCAAACTGGGAATTTTACTTCTTTTAAAGATTGAATTGACTTCCCTTAATTTTCCTTCCTACTCTGGGAATTCCAGCATACATGCTCTCAGACTCAAAGGGGTTTAGAAGCAAAAATATCTGAACTGCCACACTAAAAATATCTCAATGCTAAAGAAAATAATGACAATGTAAGAAATACAATATAAAATTTAAAAATAATGTGAAAATGGGGTTAATGCTGATTTATGCGTAGTAGCAATAAACTGGAAGTAACCTAAATATCCAGCAATAGGGGATACTAAGCAGCCATTAAAATGTGGCTGTAGAAAAATATGTAATGTCATGGGAAAATGTTAACATGTGGCTGAGTGAAAAAATTAGATTTTAACTGCAACATCTAAATATTAATAGATTTATACATGTATGATGAATTATGGATGCTTTGTTTCTTTTTAATTGTTAAAAAATCCCACATAATATAAAATTTACCATTGTAACTATTTTTCACTGTAAGTTCTGTAGTGTTAAGCATATTCACATTGTCATGCAACCAATCTCCAGAACTTTTTCATCTTGCAAAACTGACACTCTGTACCCATTAAACAACTGCTCCATGTTCCCCGCCCACAGTCTCTGGCAACCATCATTCTAAGTTCTGTCTCTATGAATTTGACTACACTACATGCCTCATATAAGTGGAATCCTACAGTATTTGTCCTCTTGTGACTGGCTTATTTCACTTGGCATAATGTCCTCAAGATGCATCTATATTGAAGCATGTGACAGGATATCCTCCCTTTTCAAGGCTGAATTATATTCCATCATATGTATATACAACATCTTGTTATCCATTCATACATTGCTTCACATTTGGGTTGCTTTCACCTCTTGACCTTTGTGAATAATGCTTCTATGAACATCGGTGTGCAACTATCTCTTTGAGATCGTGCTTTCAATTCTTTTGTGTATATACCCAGAAGTTGGATTGCTGGATCACATGGTAATTCTATTTATAATTTTTTCAGGAAATACAATACTGTTTTCCACAGTGACCACACCATTTTACGTTCCTACCAACAGTTCACAAGGGTTCCCTTTTCTCTACATCCTCGCCAACACTTGTTATTTTCTGTCTTTTAAATAGCAGTCATTTTTTTTTGTACTTTGATATAATTCCCCATTTATACTTTACTCTGATTAACCATTGCTTTTGTAATTAGAAAACCCACAATAAATGTAATGTAAAAGATATGGTGGAGGGACCAGTATTTTCTGTGTCTCATTTACAAGGACTAAAGAATTGGGTATTCCTTGGATTGTTATTCGTATGAAGACCTTACTATTCCATACTCATGAGTCTATCTAGCTGAGCATTAGATATGGTGTCCAACAGCATGGTCTGAGAGAAAAATATTAGAGAGTGGTGTCAACACTGTTGTTTGCACACTAGGAAGCAAAAGAAATGGTTTAGGCTGTTTCTGTACTTTCACAAAGGAACTAGTTGAATTTCAAAAACTAAAAATATCAGTAATTTTAATGAAAAATATCAGTTAAACCAAGTAGTTTGGATTTTTACGAAACAGCAGGCTGATTTATTGAAGTTTGAAGAAAATAATTAGCATGCTATGTTACTTCATATATTGCAGTCCCTGTTCTTTTGGTGACAACTGGTTTGACAGCTGGTCAAAGTTCACTTTCGCAGGTGAAAGGTCATGATGTATTCTTAATAAATCTTTCAATACTACACAGTACTGCCACCTTATAGCCATTTATTGAAAGCCTTACTAAGAAATAGGTGCTTTGCATATATTGACTTATTTAATCCTGTCTATAGGAAAGATTTTTTTTTTCGTTATTTATTTTTTGCGATACGTGGGTCTCTCACTGTTGTGGCCTCTCCTGTTGCGGAGCACAGGCTCCGGACGCGCAGGCTCCATGGCCGTGGCTCAGGGGCCCAGCCGCTCCACAGCACGTGGGATCTTCCTGGACTGGGACACGAACCCGTGTCCCCTGCATCGGCAGGCGGACTCTCAACCACTGTGTCACCAGGGAAGCCCCTAGGACAGAATATTTTATTTTATAGATGAAAAACTAAGGCTTGGAGGTATTAACCAATTTACTTAAGATTACTCAGCTATGTGCAGAAATGTTAAGGACTGACTTAGGCTATGCCTTCCTATACCATCTCATGCAGAAGACTTACAGCATACAATAAATTATATCTACTATTTTAATGGTGGCGTTAAGGAATAAACTGCCTTGCATTCTTCTCTGCTTAAGCTTTTGATATTAAGTCTTCTTCATTGTGAAGTTAATTGATTTTTCAGTTTGGTTATTCTGCTTTTAAACATAGTAGCTGGGGCATCATTGATGTAGAATTGATATATTTCCAAGAGTTAGAGAGGGTTGTATTGAGATGCAAAGATTTTTTTTTTCTGTTTCCTAATACTTCATCATCAGAGAATAAAGTCTAGCCTGCAGCACTCCGTATACCCAATGTCATTAGATGAATAATTTCAAGCTACTTAAGGAAGAAATCAAGACAGAGAGGATTCTGTTATACTGCTTCCCTCCTGCTTTATTCTGATAGGCTTTGAACATCCTTCAAATATGAGATTAAGGGATGAAAAATTTGAGTGTTTTTTTGGCATTTTTTAATAGTAGCTCTTTCAGTTAGTATGGCAATCAAAAAAAAACACAAAAATGTATTGGGGCCTGGTAAATGCATATGCTGGTCAGGATTAGGAGGCGGGACTTAGCAAAAGAATTAATACATTCATTTTCTTTTTAAACATCTTCATTAGAGTATAATTGCTTTACAATGGTGTGTTAGTTTCTGCTTTATAACTAAGTGAATCAGTAATACATATACATATATCCCCATATGTCTTCCCTCTTGCATCTCCCTCCCTCCCACCCTTGCTATCCCCCACCCCAGGTGGTCACAAAGCACCAAGCTGATCTCCCTGTGCTATGCGGCTGCTTCCCACTAGCTATCTATTTTACATTTGGTAGGGTATATATGTCCATGCCACTCTCTCACATTGTCCCACTTACCCGTCCCCCTCCCTGAATCCTCAAGTCCATTCTTCAGTAAGTCGGCATCTTTATTTTCATCTTGCCCCTAGGTTCTTCATGACCGTTATTTTGTTTTGTTTTTTTTTTTAGATTCTATATATATGTGTTAGCATATGGTACTTGTTTTTCTCTTTCTAACTTACTTCACTCTGTATGACAGTCTCTAGGTCCATCCGCCTCACTACAGATAACTCAGTTTCATTCCTTTTTATGGCTGAGTAATATTCCATTGTTTATATGTGCCACATCTTTATCCATTCATCTGTTGATGGACACTTCAGTTGCTTCCATGTCCTGGCTATTGTAAACAGAGCTGCAATGAACATTTTGGTACATGACTCTTTTTTTTTTTTTTTTTTTGCGGTACGCGGGCCTCTCACTGTTGTGGCCTCTCCCATTACGGAGCACAGGCTCCGGACGTGCAGGCTTAGCGGCCATGGCTCACAGGCCCAGCCGCTCCGCGGCACATGGGATCTTTCCGGACCGGGGCACGAACCCATGTCCCCTGCATTGGCAGGCGGACTCTCAACCACTGCGCCACGAGGGAAGCCCGCATGACTCTTTTTGAATTATGGTTTTCTCAGGGTATATGCTCAGTAGTGGGATTGCTGGGTCATATGGTAGTTCTTGTTTTAGTTTTTTAAGCAACGTCCATACTGTTCTCCATAGTGGCTGTATCAATTTACATTCCCACCAACAGTGCAAGAGGGTTCCCTTTTCTCCACACCCTCTCCAGCATTTATTGTTTGTAGACTTTTTTTCCAGGATCATCCAATTATATATATATATATATTTTTACATCTTTATTAGAGTATAATTGCTTTACAATGGTGTGTTAGTTTCTGCTTTATAACAAAGTGAATCAGTTATACATATACATATGTTCACATATCTCTTCCTTCTTGCATCTACCTCCCTCCAACCCTCCCTATCCCACCCCACCAGGCGGTCACAAAGCACCGAGCTGATCTCCCTGTGCTGTGAGGCTGCTTCCCACTAGCTATTTACCTTACGTTTGGTAGTGTATATATGTCCATGCCTCTCTCTTGCTTTGTCAGAGCTTACCCTTCCCCCTCCCCATATCCTCAAGTCCGTTCTCTAGTAGGTCTGTGTCTTTATTCCTGTCTTACCCCTAGGTTCTTCATGACATTTTTTTTTCTTAAATTCCATATATATGTGTTAGCATACAGTATTTGTCTTTCTCTTTCTGACTTACTTCACTCTGTATGACAGACTCTAGGTCTATCTACCTCATTACAAATAGTTCAATTTCGTTTCTTTTTATGGCTGAATAATATTCCATTGTATATATGTGCCACATCTTTATCCATTCATCTGATGATGGACACTTAGGTTGTTTCCATCTCCGGGCTATTGTAAGTAGAGCTGCAATGAACATTTTGGTACATGACACTTTTTGAATTATGGTTTTCTCAGGGTATATGCCCAGTAGTGGGATTGCTGGGTCATATGGTAGTTCTAGTTGTAGTTTTTTAAGGAACATCCATACTGTTCTCCATAGTGGCTGTACCAATTCACATTCCCACCAGCAGTGCAAGAGTGTTCCCTTTTCTCCACACCCTCTCCAGCATTTATTGTTTCTAGATTTCTTGATTGATGGCCATCCTGACTGGTGTGAGATGATATCTCATTGTAGTTTTGATTTGCATTTCTCTAATGATTAATGATGTTGAGCATTATTTTATGTGTCTGTTGGCCACATGTATATCTTCTTTGGAGAAATGTCTATTTAGGTCTTCTGCCCATATTTGGATTGGGTTGTTTGTTTTTTCAGTGTTGAGCTGCGTGAGTTGCTTATAAATTTTGGAGGTTAATTCTTTGTCAGTTGATTCATTTGCAAATATTTTCTCCAATTCTGAGGGTTGTCTTTTCGTCTTGTATATAGTTTCCTTTGCTGTGCAAAAGCTTTTAAGTTTCATTAGATCCCATTTGTTTATTTTTGTTTTTATTTCCATTTCTCTAGGAGGTGGGTCAAAAAGGATCTTGCTGTGATTTATGTCATAGAGTGTTCTGCCTATGTTTTCCTCTAAGAATTTGATGGTGACTGGCCTTACATTTAGGTCTTTAATCCACTTTGAGTTTACTTTTGTGTATGGTGTTAGGGAGTGTTCTAATTGCATTCTTTTACATGTACCTGTCCAGTTTTCCCAGCACCACTTATTGAAGAGGCTGTCTTTTCTCCATTGTATATTCTTGCCTCCTTTATCAAAGATAAGGTGACCATATGTGCATGGGTTTATCTCTGGGCTTTCTATCCGGTTCCATTGATCTATATTTCTGTTTCTGTGCCAGTACCATACTGCCTTGATTACTGTAGCTTTGTAGTATAGTCTGAAGTCAGGGAGCCTGATTCCTCCAGCTCCGTTTCTTTGTTCTCAAGATTGCTTTGGCTATTCGGGGTATTTTGTGTTTCCATACAAATTGTGAAATTTTTTGTTCTAGTTTTGTGAAAAATGTCATTGGTAGTTTGATAGGGATTGCACTGAATCTGTAGATTGCTTTGGGTAATAGAGTCATTTTCACAATGCTGATTCTTCCAATCCAAGAACATGGTATATCTCTCCATCTCTTTGTATCATCTTTAATTTCTTTCATCAGTGTCTTATAATTTTCTGCATACAGGTCTTCTGTCACCTTAGGTAGGTTTATTCCTAGATATTTTATTCTTTTTGTTGCAATGGTAAATGGGAGTGTTTTCTTAATTTCACTTTTGGATTTTTCATCATTAGTGTATACAATGCAAGAGATTTCTGTGCATTAATTTTGTAACCTGCTACTTTACCAAATTCATTGATTAGCTCTAGTAGCTTTCTGGTAGTATCTTTAGGATTCTCTATGTATAGTATCATGTCATCTGCAAACAGTGACAGCTTTACTTCTTCTTTTCCGATTTGGATTCCTTTTATTTCTTTTTCTTCTCTGATTGCTGTGGCTAAAACTTCCACAACTATGTTGAATAATAGTTGTGACAGTGGGCAACCTTGTCTTGTTCCTGATCTTAGTGGGAATAGTTTCAGTTTGTCACCATTGAGGACAATATTGGCTGTAGATTTGTCATATATGGCCTTTATTATGTTGAGGAAAGTTCCCTCTATGCCTACTTTCTGGAGGGTTTTTATCATAAATGGGTGTTGAATTTTGTCAAATGCTTTCTCAGCATCTATTGAGATAATCATATGGTTTTTCTCCTTCAATTTGTTAATATGGTGTATCACCCTGATTGATTTGCGTATATTGAAGAATACTCGCATTCCTGGGATAAACCCCACTTGATCGTGGTGTATGATCCTTTTAATGTGCTGTTGGATTCTGTTTGCTAGTATTTTGTTGAGGATTTTTGCATCTATGTTCATCAGTGATATTGGTCTGTAGTTTTCTTTCTTTGTGACATCCTTGTCTGGTTTTTGTATCAGAGTGATGGTGGCCTCGTAGAATGAGTTTGGCAGTGTTCCTCCCTCTGCTATATGTTGGAAGAGTTTGAGAAGGATAGGTGTTAACTCTTCTCTAAATGTTTGATAGAATTCGCCTGTGAATCCATCTGGTCCTGGGCTTTTGTTTGTTGGAAGATTTTTAATTACAAGAACTAATACATTTTTAATCAAACTGAAGTAATAGGACATAGACAGGAAAATTATTATTATTTTTTTTACTACTGAACAGAAAGAAGGAAGAACACATTTTTACAATAGTCATCTTCTACTCAGGGGTGCCTTGCTTCTGCCAATATTAGGGAATTGAAGTGAGAGTTCTTTTATCTCACATCTCACTCTGCCCCTCTGCTGGGTACTATTATTATCTCCATTTTTGCCTTGAGGAAACTCAAGCTCAGGGAAGTTAAGTAAGTTGTTCAAGGTCACCCAGCTGAGAAGGGCCAGAATGCGTGGGCCCAGGTCTGCAAAATCCTGAAACCTGTGTTTATAATCAGGACATTTTTCTGTCTCAGATGTGGCAGTCCCCTATAAGAATTGCTTATACAGTTCGAGGCTGGCAGGTGGGATGAGAAAAGGACCTTGAATGTAAAGATTTTTGTCTGAATTGGACTTTTCTAGGCTCTGACACAACATTTGTCCAGGAGTTTGTGTGGCCAGAGACCCTGTGGTCCTGCCTGGCCCCCCTGCCCACCCCACCCCCCAACTCTGGCAAGCTCTCTGTTCTCTCTGTCCCCAGTCGGAAGAGGCATAGGGGGTCAAAGAGGTGAGGACGGCTTTAGGCTGCCAGGTGAACGAGTTGCTGCAGTCACAGGGCAGAGGAAGCCGTGTCCAAGGGAAAGGCTAGTTAAAGCCGTAATACTTTATGGCTTACTAATGAATTCCATTTTATAGCCCAACTCCCTTAAATTGTCTCTTCCTGTGATTAATTCTTGTTCTAGTCCCCCTTAAGCAGACGGCTGTTGATAGGGAGTGTTCAGTGTTGAATGAGTAAAATGTACTAATGCATGTTCTCTTCAGCCAGAGATAACCTTGCTTTAAACATGATGGATGCAACTTTTACAAGGGAAGATATCATCAGGAAAGGGGCTTTGCGGCTTATGCATCAGACCCTTGGGTATAAACTCACTGCCCAGCAGCATTTCAATCTCAACCTCTCTCTCTTTCCTGACCATTTCGAATAACTTGATCTGTCTATCAGTGTCCCTAAAATGAAGTGATTCACTGATGTAAATAACCCAACTGAGGGCTTCGTTCTGGATTTAATCAAACTTTAAATCCACCCCCCCCCAAAAAAAATTATTCCACATCTTTCTTCCTTGGTTAATGAGACAAAGAAGCAGCGTTTCTGGGAAAGTCATAGAGCTTAAAAGTCATTAAATTACACAGGATTAAAAGGGACTCCTTTTGGGGACCAGAGAACTTTAGCTCTCCTTATGCTTGTTTATGCATAGACTTGCAAAGACTTGGAGAAAGAACAGAGAGCTTTTTCTGGTTAGGATTTGACACTTAGTATTTCAACCCAAGTCACCTTTATCCCAGATTTCTTAATTTTGACCTGGGCCACCAAAATATACAGAAAAAAGTCACCAGTCACTGGTGATTGTTATTTATAGGGATGTGCCCCGGATTGAGAAATCTCTGGATAAGAGGGGAAAGCAGGAGAACAGGGGGGTGAGCCGGCAAATTGGCTGGGCCTCAGAGGAGATGCCCACACGATACACGTGCCCACTTGAAAACAAAGAGAAAGCAAGGCTATTCTTGTGTGTACAAATTATTTACGTGTCCAGTTTCTTTTAGCTCTTATGAAGGATCTCTTCCACGCTGGCAGAAGACTTTACTTTAAAGAGGAAAAAAAAAATCTTTCTCCCAGAACTGATAACCAAATAAAATACTGTTATATTTTCTGTCTAATAAGCACAAGAAGTTCCATAACTCCCTTGATTAAGCATATTATCCTTTTGCAGAAAGTCAGCTTGATTTATGCAAAAAGTGATTTGGACATACTTTCTCCGGCCATGGAGATTTCATAATTCCTAGTGTGTGTCTGGAAAATCTCCTCTCGTCATGAGTCCAAACCACATTAATGTCTTCCAGAGTGACCTGAGGAATTAATGAGGTTTTTGCTGTCAGTTCTACCCATGCAGGGTCAAGTAAATCATTTGCTGGCTCTCGGGCCGCTGTTTTTCTGCTGCTTCTCTGATTCCACGTTCAATGATAACAGCACTGTGTATGTCTTTGAAATACGGCATCACTGACACTCTCCGTCCATCTGCTTGGACATATTTTAGGCTCTGTTTCTTTTTCTGCTGTAAACTCGGACTTTAATGGAGTTGGTAATTGCTGATAAATGCAGTATCAATGAAGTCAGTGTACTGGAGGTTTCCCCATTCTTTTCGGCTGATGTATGCTATTTAAATCTCCTCTGACGTGACTTAAAATTATTGTGTGCCCAGCTCTTTAATTCCCCAACTGGTGTTCTTGGCTGAAGACGTGAATTATTCTTTCCCTTCTTCTTTTCAGACAAACTAAAGCTGGATTGGTAAGAGGCTTTCCTGGAGAGCCTGTTTTTCTTACCAGAGGAAGCTCCACAACTTGATGTAGGGTCATGTCCACAGAATGAGGTGGAGTCTTCAGGATTTTTCTATCCCTCTCCCACCATCACCCAGCTGCTAGGACCACCAGAACTTTTGTGGATCTAAACTATGAAATAATTGGAAGTTTTCAAAAGCTTTGAAGGTGACTTATCTGGTACCTCTGTACTGAAAGTCTGGAATTGTGTGTTTGTCACTAAACCTCTCACTGTTTTTTCCTTTGTTTCTTTAACTGTTTATAATCGAGGGTTAAAGGCAAAAGCAATGTTCGTCTGCCTTCTAGTTTCCTCATCCTATTTAATTTTGCATTTCTCATGAATATCTGGTCGACCTGAGGTTGCCAATGAGAAAACAAGCCAGATAGGACTGGTGAATTTTTATATGGATTCTTAGCCATGTGGCCAGAGGACCTGGGGGTCTGGGGCTGCCCACATACCCTTTCAAAATAGAAAAACCTACTAAAGATACCTACCAACCCCTGGGTTTCTGTCATCAACCAGCCATATGGCTATAAACATGTTCCAATGACAGATGAAAGGTTAAATCAGCAAGTGTTAAATCTCCCCGACCTTCCAAACCTCAATTTCCTCAGCTATAATATAGGGACATAGGAGAAGGGAACTTGTCACATAGGACTTGGGAATTCTGTGGCAGCTCCTACTGGCTAACAGTTTTGAGCACTTACTATGTGCTAAGCCCCTTCCCTAAATTATATCATTTCATCCTCACAATCATTCTTTGAGGCAAGTACTATTCAAGAGCATCATTTTACTAACAAGTAAATAGAGACATCAATAAAATAATGAGGTTTTTAAAAAGTTTCATCGCTCTTTCTGTTTTCAAAACACCTTTTCCTATGTTATTCCATCTTTCCTCCTCAAAAACTCTGCTAGGTATTTATAATGACGTTCCTTTCATTGGAGTTTACAGAGAGGACAAGAGGTCTTTGCAAGGTCACACAAGCCAGGAAGGGCAGCGTTGTGACTTGAAAAAGACATAGTAATTATAAACATGCCTTAAGGAAAAAAAGGCCGTGTTAATAGTATAATCAGATGCCTGATTGTCCTTGCCACTATATGATCCATTTGTGGACGAGTGGAAAACAGCCATGTCACACTCATATTTTAGATTAGACCATAAAATAAACAAACAATAAGCCAAACTATTGTGGGCAAGCAAGTCATAACCAAGGAAAGATGAGATGGGGCTGGGGAGAAGATGTGGAAGAAACTAGTGACCTAAGTGAGGAACTTTAGGGAATTTGGTGAAAATGGCGTTGGAGGTTGAGAGGAAACCCTGACGAATAATTTTGATAAAACTCTGAAAATGTCAGGCAAGCTAAAGCCCTGCGTTCTTCTCATCCATCTTTGATTTTGTTCAACTGGGAAATACCTCAGAAGTTTTTCTTCAGCTATTTGTTTTCCATCTGTTGGAAATGGGCGTGTGGTAGCTATAGCTATTTCCCTTTAAAGTAAAGCAAAAAGTAGAAGAAACATTAGAATGAACTTAAGGGAACAGAGTTGGGAGAAGTTCCCTTTGAATTGTAGAGATTGGCTTTTTTGGTTACTAGAAGGCAGGTTTTATTTCTCTAAATCAGAGTGGGGTTGGTAGGAGCAGGTATAGATTCTGGGGTGCAGTGTGAATAACAGCCTCCAAAATAATGCCTGCAGGACCACTGCACAGATGGAAACTGGAATAGATGCTCAAGCAGACTGCTTTGTGGGGAAGCCCTGAGTTTGAAAGTCTCTTTATCTCTGTTATCTCTTAGTGCAAAAGGCTTAGCAAGTCAGGGCATACTCAAGCCTCAGTATTTTTCATCTGGAAAGTGCAGGAAGCTCACAAGGCTATGGTGACTATTACATGCGATAAAATATATGACAGGTTTGCAAACTTTAAAGCAGTAGCAACTGCAGTATAGCTCTTTATTTAGGATCCCCTCCCCAATATTAAAAAAAATTATTTTTAATTTTTTTATACGATTTTGAAAGGTTACTTTCCATTTACAGTTATTACAAAATATTGGCTCTATGCCCCGTGTTGTACAATACATCTTTGAGCCTATCTTACACCCAATAATTTGTACCTCCTACCCCCCCATCCCATAGTAGCACCCCTCTCCCCAACTGGTGACCACTAGTTTGTTCTCTATATCTGTGAGTCTGCTTCTTGTTTGTTATATTCACTAGTGTGCTGTAGTTTTTAGATTCCACACGTAAGTGATATCATACAGCACTTGTCTCTTTCTGTCTTATTTCACTTAGCATAATGCCCTCCAAGTCCATCTACGTTACTGCAAATGGCAAAATTTCGTCTTTTTTATGGCTGAGTAGTATTCTCCTCCCCAACATTTTAATGTGTGAAATCAGGTGAAAATTTAAATCAAGGGCCCCCTTGAACCACAAGTAAGTCAGCAAAAGTGTGGGAGACATGGGGTTGATGGTGGTGGGTGGTGATTGGAAGGGGCACGTGGGTTCTAGCCTGACCGTTTGTATGTGTGTTTGGAATTAGGCAAAACCTCTCACTGCTGTCTCCATCTTCTCTCCCACTGGCTGTCTGGAGAGCCAGGTTGGTTCCTCACACCAACACCCAAACACGGCTCCTGAAAATGTGTGGTAATGAGCCATCTGTTCCAGGATTCAGAGCGAAGATGCTTATCTTCAGGATCCAAGGGCTGGCCATCAAAAAGCAAAATACAATTTAACTTCACTTAATTTCCCAGTGAGTGCTGCAGTATATCATCCAACAGAAATGAAATGAAACACTTGGAAATTTCTAACACACCAACCACAGGCTGTCGTCCATCCTCCTCACTCGACTTGAATCTGGAGAGTTTTCTTGGAAAGACTGCCGAGACCCTCCTGTTTGTGAAGGGTCTGTGTCTTCAAGCCCCCCAGGTGCCAGATGCTCAGGATGGGCAGGTAAACTTGCCCCACCTCGGACGATAATCTAACCAGCCTTGACTCGCGAGGTCCTGAGAATGGGGTTTCCCGACTTGTCTTCTCTCATCAATTAGCATTTAGTTTGTGAGGCTGCCGGGAAAGAAGACATTCTCGCACAGGATAAAGAGGAAAGAACTGTGTGTTATGAGAGTGTGACCTCACTTTGGGGGGCTGTGAGGTGCTGAGAAGCCCCGTTTCTGTGTCACTGTCATTCCTACTAGATGTCACATCACAGTGACTCTTGTCCTGCGATACTGCGATATGGTCATGCCGCTGTGGCTTAAAGAGCAAACTGCACATGATTTTGAGCACATGAGAGTCCTCTGCTACTAGTCCAGAGCCCAGCTCAGGCTCTAGTGGTGCCCAATGAATACGTCTTGAATAAGTGAATAAATAAGTGAACAAATTGTGAAGTTGCCCTTGGTTAGTAACCACGGAAGAAACATGTTTCTGGGTGGGCAGCAGAACTTCTGGAAGGGCTCTAGCCATGGGAAGAGAACCTTTATCACCTTGGTTTTGGTTGGGAAAGGTGACGATATTTCAACCTGGAGGATGCTCCTGAGGAGAGAATGGAGGTCACGTGGACTCAACACAGGGATTCGGGGCAGGAACCAGCAAGTGATACAGACTGCAATGGGCCTGGAAGCTGGTTAAGCAGTGTGGGCTCCATCTGGAAGGCAAGGATAAGGCAGCATACATTTTTTCAGCCAAAATATGATGCGAGTGCAGGTCTCTAAATCTATCTATCTATCTATCTATCTATCTATCTATCTATCTATCTACCTACCTATCCATCTGTCTATCCATCCATGTATATATTCTTCTATCTATCTATCCATCTATCCATGCATCTATGTATCCATCTGTCTATCTGTCTATCCATCTATCTATCTGAAAGAGACACACACAGGAAGAGTGAGAGACAGAGAGAGAAAGAAAGAGAAAAAAGAAAGAAAGAAAGAAAAAAAGAAAGAAAGAAAGAAAGAGAGAAGGAAAGAAAGAGAGAAGGAAAGAAAGAAGTAGATAAGCTAATTCTGCAGGCCCCATCAGGATCTGGCAACAATGGTAATGTATGGGTTGTGCAGGGAAATCTGGCAGGGGGTGGAGACAGTAGATCATCCCTTAGATGGGAAGAGAGAGACCAACTCCCCAGAGAAAGTGTGGGTGGCTGCAGCTCTAAAACCTTGGCTCTCAGTGTGTTCTTGGGCTCACTGCATCCCCAAGTGGATGAATAGAGGGGAGAGTCACATAATGGGTTAAACTTTCCAGGTGGCTTCCAGGAATGGCCATCCTCAGATGAGGGTACCAGGACCTGGGGCAGCACAGGGCAGGTGCAGCTGCATCCACATTAGGGTGAGCAGGGGTGTGATCAGCCAACGTGGGCCCTGGTACAGAGGCTTGGGTATAGGGATGTTCAATCCACACCTGCATTTTCTTTGCATCCTATCACATCCCTAGTAACCTGTGGAATAGCAAGTGTGCAAGAGGCTTACTAATTCTGTAAGGGAATGTTTGGCAAGAACAGTGGCCTTTTGTGATATTGCTTATGTGCGTGTGTATTTTTTTCTCATCACTATGCAATCTGGTTTTGCAGCTATCTAGCCAGTTAGGGATTAGAAAGATGGGATTTAAATGTTACTATGTAGCTCATGAAATAATTGGCAGCTAGTGGGGTCTTAATTAAGTGTAAAAGCACAACAGTTCACCAGTAGGTGTTTAAAATACAACCCCTACTTCTGTCCTTACTTGGAGACCCTTCCTCCTCCTTCCTTCTGTCCCGGAGAATGACATAATCTTCCTTGCTAGTTGTCAGTCCTACGTGGCTCACCATGTGACTGGGTGAATAAAAGGCTCTGTCTTTGTATTAATGCCTAACAATACTGGGTCCTTTCCCAGAAGATTTCAAAATAAGAGAATTGGATGAGAAATGCAATTGCCACATACGTATGGCCTTGAATGTGCTTGTCACCATGCCACGTCCTCTTACGCATTTCCCATTTTTTTCCCCAATTGTCATTGTAATATTATTCCATTTACTGAGACAATCATTATAAGGAACCACTCACCTATTAAGACACATGTGGGCCTGGCCTGGCGAACACCAGCTGTATGAGGCAGAGCAGGAGATGCCAGGCATGGGCCAGCCTTGACCCTCTGGCCTGGGAAGGAGATGACTGGAGGAAATTGAGTCTAGTAGACAGGAAAGGTATCAGGCATGGTAACAGAGCCTAGCCAGGCCAGCGGAGCAAGGCTGTGGAGATCAAGATGAGGATGCCAACAACAGTTAGCTTTGATGGAGGCCCTTTACACGCTAGGTGCTTTCAGATAATTTCCTGACATTATCTCTGACTCTGACATAAAACTGATGCTCCAGCTAATTAACATCACTTAGTGCTCATAGTAGCCTTTCAAGGTAGAGAGGATTATTAACATGATTTTTTATATGTGAGGGACCTAAAGCTTTGAGAGATTAAGTTCCAGGTCATGTGGCTAATAAGTGGCAAGAGTGTAACTGAAATCCAGGGATGACTCCAAAAGCTGTGTTCTTCCTCACATCACTGGCTCCACAAGGCGGGAGCTTCCAACACACTCCAAATTAATGAAGCTCCATTGATTTTATCAGGTGGCTATTGCTGTGTAACAATCCACCCTATACCTAAGGCTCCCCTTTCCTGAAGCCCATGATCAGCTGGAGTCCCTCTGCAGCACCTAGCGTATGCACACACACACACACGCACACACACACACATTCACACACATGCACGCACACACACACACACACACACACACACACGATACCTGGATAGACTTTGGCCAGAGAGAAGAATTTCACTCGTCCTTGATTTTTTTTTTTTTTCGTCCTTGATTTTGTCCCTCTACCTCTGGAGACCCGGATGGTGATTGTCAGGCTTTGGGACTATTGGAAACTCAGGCCACTTCTGAGTGACATGGATCAGGAAAGATCTGGTTTTCCAAATATCCAGTTGCAGTACACAGAAGTTGAGGAATAAATGGTGGGCTGGGGAAGAGAGAGAGACCAGTGTGTGGCTGAGACACTTGAATATAATAATATAGGGAAATAGAGGAAAAAAACAATAAATAAGGAAAAAAGAGTGGGAGTGGGCCAGGATGACAGGGCCATGAGGTAATGAGCAGGACGAAGGAGGTGTTCTGATGGAAGGAGATAATGGGCCGGTGTAAGTTAGCCTGAAATTCACAGGTGGGAGGGGCAGCCCCTGGACTTGATTCCCAGAAGAAGGTCCTGAGGTCCATGTGAGTTTCATGTGTCTTTTGTTCAGAATGCATTATAAATTAAATTCTCCTACCAGAAAGGTATATGGTAGTGTAAGGGTGCGTGTTTAAGCAAAAGTAGGAACTGAATTTTCTGCTGTTGATGGGAAATTCATATTTGCTGTTTTTGTTTGTGTGTTCATTCCCAAATTGTGTTTTAATGATTATTTTTGTTGTCCTAAGAAGTTGTATCTCTCTTATGCCTCATCTTGCTTGAGGACCACTTCCTTCATCTTGAAACATCTCTTCTGGTCTCTGCGATTCAGACTCCTGCTTCTCCTCATAGCTCTCCAACTCCAGTTTCTCCAGTTCTGCAATCCCTCTAATTCCTTTCCATCAGCCTATCTGTTGAGAATTGAGCTCTACCAGTTTTATCAGGTGACTATTGTTGTATAACAAGCCACTCCCAAATTTAGTGGCATTAAACAATGATCATTTATTTAGCTCACGAGTCTGTGGGTCAGTGAGCAGTTCTGCTGATCAGGGTCAGGCTCAGATGGTGTTGGCTGGACTCTCCATCTACCCGCAGGCAGCAGCCAGGTTAACTGTGGGCTGGCTGGGGTAGGGTGGCCCCAGTTGGCATGGCTTGTCTTTGCTCCTCTATTCTTCAGCAGGCTGGCCTGAGCTTGTTCACATGGTAGGCTTCCATGAGAACAAGCAGAGTGTGCAAGGCTTTCTGGAGCCTAGGCTTGGACCTCATACAATGTCACTTCTGCTGCATTTTACTGAATGAAGCAAGCCATGGGGGCAGTCCAAATTCAAAGAGTGGGGAAATAGATTCTTTCTGTTGGTGGAAGGAGATGCACAGTCACAGTGCAAAGGGCTGGAGGCATGGAAAGGAGTGGAGAATTGAGATCATTTTCCCAAAATTTCTATTACACTAGGATTCTGCCTTTGGTTGTTCAGATATTCTCCCCAGATAAATCTAACCCATGTCATGGTGTTTCCCTCATCCCACAGCCCATGATGTCAGCATATATTATCTTCTATAAAATTTAATTTTTCTTCTGTCAAATTGAAGACTGTGCTTTTGTCATCACCTTCAGTGGATTGAAAATCCCCCAGCAGTGCATGGCACAACTTGGTGAAAGGATTCTGGATGAGGTCTAGTAGCAGAGACTGTTGCTTGCCCACTCAAACCAATCCTTCCCTTCTTTACTAGTAGAACGGCTGCATGGTCACTGGGCGCTTGGCTGCTCCATTAGAGACTACATCTCCCAGCCTTTCTTGCAACTTTGGTCATGCCTTGTGTCCTACTTTTGGCCAATGGATGTGAGCAGAAGGAAACATGCCAAGGGAGGGGCCTGATGTGTCCTGCCTTTCCCCTCTTTCCCAGTGGTTGGAAGATGGTCTGAGCTGGAGCAGCTAAGTTGAACCCAGAGACCAAAACCACATGGAGGATGATAGAGTCACACTGTAAGCACTGGACTCTCTACTTAGTACTTGCAAAATGAGAAAAAAAAATCAACTCCAATCTTATTTAAACTTTGTATTTTTGAGTGTCTTGTTACAGCAGCTTAGCTTGTTCCCTGGCCAATATGGTGACATGAGAGGGAAGTGGAATGATGGAGTGTAACAATGGCAAAGCCAGGCTAGGGTATTGAGAGCTTGCTGGGGTTTAAAGAGAGAGGGAACATCATTCTTTCCATTTTTTTCTTCTTTTCCTCTTTCAAACTTATTTTGCAGTTCTTTGTTTTTCTATTCTCCTCCTTCTCCAAGACATTTCCCTCCTGTTCTCTTTATTGTTTCACATTTCTATATGGTGTGGTGGGAAATCTCTCGAAACCTTGACCTTAGGAGAGGGGATTAACAACCACAATAGAGGTGAATGATACTATATTGGATGTAAGAAAATACTTTATTTCAAAAAATAAAAGAAAGTAGAAAGATAGTATTGAGAGTGTTTGTATGCCCTTCACATAGCTTCCCCTAGTGTTAGCATCTTACATAACCATGGTACATTTATCAAAATTAAGAAGTTAGTATCAGTACAGTACATCAGTACAGTAACACTAGCTAACTACAGACTTTATTCAATTTCTCCAGTTTCTCTAATAATGTTCATCTGTTCCAGGATCAAGTCCAGGCTACCATTATGCATTTAGTTGTCAGGTCTCCTTTGTCTCTTCAAATCTGTGATAGCTTCTTGCTCTTTCCTTGTCTTTGGTGACCTTGACACTTTTGGTCAAGTGTTTTGTAGACTGTCCCTAAATCTGTATTTGTCTGATGTTTCTCATGATTAGATTGAGGTTATAGATGTTTGGGAAGAATATACCAGAAACAAAATGCCCTTCTCCTTGTACCATACCAGGGGACACAATATCAACATGATTTTTTTTTTTTTTTCTGGTGATGTTAGCTTTGATTACTTGGTCAAGGTACTTTTCATACTCTATTTGTTAGACGTGAGTCAATAATTCTAGCCCATTTGAAGGGAGGGGAATTAAGCTCTTTTGTGGAAAGAGGAGTATCAAAGAATTTTGATGTACATTAAAACCACCACAGTAATTAATAAATATTTTCTGGAGGTACTTTGAGGCTCTGCACTATCCTGTTTCTCCTGAAAGTTTCTCTCACTAATTTTAATATGCAACAGAGGATCCTTCCTTCAGTAATTATTACTATGTTTTAGTGATGATTTTCTATTTTCCTCATTCCTTCTACCTTTATTAACTGGAACTCATCTGTCAGGAAGATTTGTCCTTAACTTTCTTCCTTTATTTATTTACTTAAGCATTTATGTCTATCAAATGGATTTATTTTATTTTTAGGTTATAATCCAATACAGTTGTTATCTTGTTCCTTAAATTGTTCCAGGTTTGTTCACTGGGAGCTCTTTGAGGTGGGCACCTATGCCCTTTTGATATGCCCTCATCCTTTTATTTCTATATATCTTTTAGCACATCCTTACTTTTTGGAACTTCAAGACATTTCAGGCTCATCTTGTATTTTCTCTGCCCAGCTTAAGAGTCAGCCATTTCTCTAAGGATTCATGGTCCTTTTTGGTAGAGAATGGTATTTAGAAATCAAGATCTGGGCAGTAAGGGGTGTTTATTGCTATTAGGGTATCACTGCTTCTAGCACCTCTGAACAGAGAGAGCTTGGAAAAATATGTATATATATACTCACCCATGAATACACACATCTAAATTTATTTATGTATCTGTCTGTAAATATATCACATTAAGCATGAATGCATATTGATATCTGATTCCAATCCAGTCAGTACCACAGGATCCTTTCTAGACTTCCCTTTGTTGTTTTTTTTGTATCTTCTTTCACTGACACTGAGAGACCATTAGTTACCTTGTATTTACTTAGTTGTTCAACCCAAGAATATATGGAAAGCAGTTTCAAAATTGTTTACCTGTTCCCCCTTGAGAAACAGCTAGAAAGGAGTGTTAAAATACAGCTCCTTTTTGCCTTTAACCTCACAGCATGGGGTCAAAAAACTGTTTTCCAAAGTTTCTCATTTATGTTCCCTTTTTCTCTAGCCCTTTAAGTGAAGCTTTGTCATATATTCGTAGTATAGTTAAATTTATTTGTCATAATCTGCATTATGCCTGGGTTCTTCTGAATATCCTGGTTAATTTTTATAAACTTTCACATGGTGAAGTTCATTCTTGTGTTGTACAGTTTTATGGGGTTTGACAAATCCATAAAGTCATTTATCCATCTCCAAAGTATCATAAAGAACAGTTCCAATATCCTAAAATTCTCTTGTATGGCTCCTTTTTAGTCAACACTCTCCCACTCAATAATCACTGATCTCTTTTCCATCCTTATAGTTTTGCCATTTCCAGAATGCCATAAGTAGAATCATACAATATGTAGCATTTGGGGATTGGCTTCCTTCACTAAAAAATGTACTTAAAATTCATTCATGATGTTACATGGATTAATATTTTTTTCCTTTTAGTTGTGGAGTAGTATCGGGGTATATGGATATATCACAGTTTCTTTTATCCATTCACTTGTTGAAGGACCTATGGATTTTTTCCAGTTTTGGGAAATTATGAATAAAGCTGCAATAAACATTCGCATTCAGTTTTTTATGTGAGCATTAGTTTTCAATTTACTTGAGGAAATACCTAGGACTGGGATTGCTGAGCTGTCAGGTAAGTATAATTTTATAAGAAACTGCCAAACTTTTCCAAAGTTGCTCTATTGTTTTGCAATCATTAGCAATGAATGAGAGCTCCTACTGTTTCTCATCCTCTCCAGCGTTTGGAATTGTGAGTTTCATTTTGTGTGTGTGTGTGTGTGTGTGTGTGTGTGTGTGTGTGTGTGTGTTTGCCTGCCATTCTCATGTTTGTGGTGGTATCTCATTGTGGTTTAATTTGCATTTCCCTAATGATAATTAGGTTGTTTATTCTTTTATTTTTAAGTTTTAAGTTTCTTTAAAAAATATTCAGGATACAAGTCTTTTATTAGATTTGTGAACTGCAAATATTTTTCCAACTCTGTGGTTTGTCTTTTCATTCCCTTAACTGTGTCTTTTGCAGAGCAAGTGTTTCTAATTTTGATAGTCTTATTTATTCATTTTTTTCTTTCAGGAATTGTGCTTTTTTGTTTTGTTTTGTTTTGTTTTTTGTGGTGCGCGGGCCTCTCACTGTTGTGGCCTCTCCCGTTGTGGAGCACAGCCTCCAGACGTGCAAGCTCAGCGGCCATGGCTCACGGGCCCAGCTGCTCCGCGGCATGTGGGATCTTCCCGGACCGGGGCACGAACCTGTGTCCCCTGCATCGGCAGGCGGACTCTCAACCACTGAGCCACCAGGGAAGCCCAGGAATTGTGCTTTTAGTATGTTATGTTGGACTTTAAATGTGCCACAGACATCTTTTAAGTTATAGTTATATCTCATCTACTTGATAATATGCCATATTGTGGTTGGCTCTATATAAATAGTTTAACATTTATAATAAAATATTCATATTTCTGTTCATGTCCTAATTCTTCATGATCTCTGACACAAACTAGATACTGCTACTCATTAGTGTCTCTTTAGAAAGTATTTATATTAATTCAGCTCTTGCTGTGAAGGGTGGCAAGTTTGAGTGGATTTGGGGGCAGAAGGAGAATTAGCCCAGGTGGGTGTTTGGTCTGCCTTGACCAGCTGTGGGAACTGGAATAATCATTTCACTTCTCTAGGCCTTAGCTTTCCCACTTGTCCTAGTCATACTTCCCATCATTGTTGTACAGGTAAAATGAACCCAGGTAAATTCTCATATGAAGGTATTTTTTCATGTTTCTTTTAAAAAAAAATTATATCTGTCCCCAGACTTATCCATGATACATGAGAGAGAAGAGACAGTGGAAGAAACAGAGAATGATAGAAAATTCTGCACTTTGTGGGAATTAGGAGCACCACTACAGAAACAGAACCTGGCATCCAAAGCATCCGAGCATACTTGGACCAGGTAGCTGCACCCCATCTCCTCATGGGTGGGCTCTGGTCCTCCCTGATTGGAAGGTTATGTAAGATTGATAGTGATAAATCGCTAACCTGGGGCCCAGGTGGTAATCCTGCTGACGACCACCAATTTCACTTTTCATCATAAAATAGAAAAGAATAGAGATCATTCAGTTCAAGGATTTTCTTGAGCTGTTCAACTTTTTCTTGCCACTTAGAATTCTAAAAATCACGGAATGTTATTTCTGGATGGGACTTTGGTGAAACATGACTATGTTTTCTGATTCCTGATTTAGAACACAGGGATAGGCACATGATCTGCTTGAGGGGTATTTGTGTTTCCTACAAAATAATTAGATGTTTTTTCCACCTGGTCACCCACTCCCTGTGCTCCTCTACCCCCTAGCTTTGACCCTGGTAGGGCCCCTTAACTGGGATTCCATCTTTTTCATGTTTTCTCCTGCTCCTGAGCTTCTCTTTCAAGACTCAGCTCAAATGTCTCCTTGCCTATGTCGTATTCCATCTCTGATTCTCCTCCCACCTCTCCCTACCAAAATGAATCATTCTTTTGTCTGAGTTGACATAGCACCTTAATGTAGCTGTTTTGCCACTCTATTAAAAGTATACTTCTGTGCATATTTCCCTCTTATGCGAGTATGTGTACTTGTATGTCTTCCTTGCTAAAGCATCTGTGCCTGGAGGACAAGAAGGGTCTTATCCCCATCCCAGTGCCAGGTGCACAGATAACTTTCATGAATGCTTGTTGCTTGGAATCTGACTCCACTCCTTTATCTTAAAAGCAAGGAAACTGATAAGTGACTTGTGTCATTCCTTTTTCAAAAATTCCTTTTTCTTAAAGCTTAATTGACCTATGCTCAGTATTTCTGGGAGCTGGTGGTCTTTGCCTAATTATTTCTTAAAATTCTTTTTAGCACAAAGAACCCACAGTTCCTCTTTGTGTAAGCTATAGGAGCAAGTGCTCAAGACTTAAGTAAGCAGACTGGGGAACAAATAGTTTGCAGTCTTCAGGGATGCACAAACAATTCCGCTTCTGGTAAGTCCAGCTGACAAAACTACAGGAGGCCCCTATATAGATTGTCTGGGATTTTCCTGTGTGGGGTGGACACAATTAGATCTGCAGAACATCTGATCCTGTGAAACAAACGCTGACAGTACGACAAATAGCCTGCTACTACATTTTCATCAGTGTTCCTACAAACAGACAGACACGCTCTCTCATGCACTGTGTCCAGAAAGCCAAAATTTATAGATCTCTTCCTTTTCAAAAACTCCTAAACCTGGTTTATTTCCATGGACTTGACCTTTGGCATTCAAACTTTCTCCCCACTGGCAAACCCAGTGTCCATTTTTTCCTGCAGACGGCCATTTTGGCAGTCTCCTTAACAGCCTCAGGAAGGAACCAGAGGTCTACATATGGAGACCTCATCCCCGGTTGCCTAATGGATTCAAAAGACATCCTGCATATTCATCATTTCTCCTTTTATGAGCACCTTGGCAATTCCCTCCAAAGGTGAAGGCTGCAGTAAATTCAGAAGTGCCATTTAGTGAGTACCAATTTATTCTCAATTCAAGTCTAGTTTTTTTCCTGCTCCTTGGCAGAGCATTGGAGATCCCAGTGAATGCAGGGCATTGTCTCAGCTCTGAGGATGCAGGATTGTTTGTGCAAATCCAAAGCCTGAAGACATTGTCTGCTCCCCAGCCTGCTTGCCTAAGTGCTGTGCACTTATTACTCTGCATTCTCTGCAACTCCCTCCCTGGAGAAGTTGGAAATGACCTTGTGGGAAAATGTTAAAATCATGCTAGAGTGCTTGGATTGGTGACAGGGCTTTTAATTAATAGTTGTAAATTAACAAATATTATTTTTCAGCTCTGTGCACATGGTCTTACCCTTTGGTGTACTAGGGATCCATTACAATGTTCCCCAAAGTATCCCCAAGATACTGATGTGGACACTTGTTCAATGGACATAGATTCAGAGAGAGACAGACACCCTCATTATTTTTGTTCATTTGAAAAGTTCTGCCTGGTTGAACCTGAGTAGTGACTAGGGAAGGAAGGGTGCTGTGAGAGGTGGGCTCTGACACTGTCTACTGTGGGGTCCACTCTGTTTTCCCCCAGGGTCGACACTGCTAACTGTGCCTTTTCTCTCATCCCACTTCTCTATAACCCAAATAGCAGCACGTTCAATTTCCCATCGTTCTCCTTTCCTCCTGGAAAAACTGGGACCTGAAACTTCAGCCCCATTTGCTTTTGTACCTTCTGACTCTAGAATGGAAACACGTGTACTTACTATTGATCTATTCATCCTGGTATGCCCTTTATTTTTTTATTTTAAATTTTTAAAAATTTATTATGGTAAGAACACTTAACATGAGATCTAGCCTTTTAAATTTTGAAGTAATTTTTAAGTTGGCTGTACTGTTTTTTTCTTTTTTTAACATCTTTATTGGAGTATATTTGTTCCACAATGGTTTGGTAGTTTCTGCTGCACAACAAAGCGAATCAGCCATACACAAACATACATCCCCATATCTCCTCCCTCTTGCATCTCCCTCACACCCTCCCTACCCCACCCCTCTAGGTGTTCACAAAGCACTGAGCTGATCTCCCTGTGCTATGCGGCTGCTTCCCACTAGCTATCTGTTTTACATTTGGTAGTATATGCCACTCTCTCAGTTCATTCCAGCTTACCCTTCCCCCTCCCGTGTCCTCAAGTCCATTCTCTACATCTACGTCTTTATTCCTGTCCTGCCCCTAGGTCCTCCAGAACCATTTTTTTTTTAGATTCCATATAAATGTGTTAGCATACAGTATTTGTTTTTCTGACTTACTTCACTCTGTATGAAAGTCTCTAAGTCCATCCACCACCTCACTACAAATAGCTCAATTTCGTTCCTTTTTATGGCTGAGTAATATTCCATTGTATACATGTGACACATATTCTTTATCCATTCATCTGTTGATGGACACTTAGGCTGCTTCCATATCCTGGCTATTGTAAATAGAGCTGCAGTGAACATTGTGATACATGACTTTTTTTGAATTATGGTTTTCCCAGGTTATATGCCCAGTAGTGGGATTGCCAGATCATATGGTAATGTTCTATTTTTAGTATTTTTTAAGGAACCTCCATACTGTTCTCCATAGTGGCTGTATCAATTTACATTCTCACCAAGAGTGCAAGAGGGTTCCCTTTTCTCCACACCCTCTCCAGCATTTATTGTTGGCAGATTTCTTAAAGATGGCCATTCTGACGTGTGTGAGCTGATACCTCATTGTACTTTGATTTGCATTTCTCTAATGATTAGTGATGTTGAGCATCCTTTTATGTGTTTGTTGGCAATCTGTATATCGTTTTTGGAGTAATGTCTATTTAGATCTTCTGCCCATTTTTGGATTGGGTTATTTGTTTTCTTTTGATATTGAGCTGTATGAGCTGCCTGTATATTTTGGAGATTAATCCTTTGGCAGTTGCTTCATTGGCAAATATTTTCTCCCATTCTGAGTGTTGTCTTTTCATCTTGTTTATGGTTTCCTTTGCTGTGCAAAAGCTTTTAAGTTTCATTAGGTCCCATTTGTTTATTCTTGTTTTTATTTCCATTTCTCTAGGAGGTGGATCAAAAAGGATCTTGCTGTGATGTATGTCATAGAGTGTTCTGCCTATGTTTTCCTCTAAGAGTTTGATGGTGTCTGACCTTATATTTAGGTCTTTAATCCATTTTGAGTTTATTTTTGTGTATGGTGTTAGGAAGTGTTCTAATTTCATTCTTTTACATGTAGCTGTCCAGTTTTCCCAGCACCACTCATTGAAGAGGCTGTCTTTTCTCCATTGTATATCCTTGCCTCCTTTATCAAAGATAAGATGACCATATGTGTGTGGGTTTATCTCTGGGCTTTCTATCCGGTTCCATTGATCTATATTTCTGTTTTTGTGCCAGTACCATACTGTCTTGATTACTGTCGCTTTGTAGTATAGTCTGAAGTCAGGGAGCCTGATTCCTCCAGCTCTGTTTTTCTTTCTCAAGATTGCTTTAGCTATTTGGGGTCTTTTGTGTTTCCATACAAATTGTGCAATTTTTTGTTCTAGCTCTGAGAAAAATGCCATTGGTAGTTTGATAGGGAATGCATTGAATCTGTAGATTGCTTTGGGTAGTAGAGTCATTTTTACAATGCTGAAATTTCCAATCCAAGAGCATGGTATATCTCTCCATCTGTGTCATCTTTGATTTCTTTCAAGAGTGCATTATAGTTTTCTGCATACAGGTCTTTTGCCTACTTAGGTAGGTTTACTCCTGGGTGTTTTATTCTTTTTGTTGCAGTGGTAAATGGGAGTGTTTTCTTAATTTCTCTTTCAGATTTTTCATCACTAGTGTGTAAGAATGCAGGAGATTTCTGTACATTAGTTTTGTATCCTTCTACTTTACCAAATTCATTGATTAGCTCTAGTAGTTTTCTGGTAGCATCTTTAGGATTCTCTATGTATAGTATCATGTCATCTGCAAACAGTGACAGTTTTACTTATTGTTTTCCGATTTGGATTCCTTTTATTTCTTTTTCTTCTCTGACTGATGTGGCTAAAGCTTCCAAAACTATGTTGAATAATAGTGGTGAGAGTGGGCAACCTTGTCTTGTTCCTGCTCTTAATGGAAATGGTTGCAGTTTTTCACCATTGAGAACAATGTTGGCTGTGGATTTGTCATGTATGGCCTTTATTATGTTGAGCTAAGTTCCCTCTATGCCTAGTTTCTGGAGAGTTTTTATCACAAATGGGTGTTGAATTTTGTCAAAAGCTTTTTCTGCCTCTATTGAGATTATCATATGGTTTTCCTCCTTCAATTTGTTAATATGGTTTATCACATTGATTGATTTGTATATATTGAAGAATCCTTGCATTCCTGGGATAAACCCCACTAGATCATGGTGTATAACTTGTAATGTACTGGTGGATTCTCTTTGCTAGTATTTTGTTGAGAATTTTTGCATCTATGTTCATCAGTGATATTGGTCTGTAGTTTTATTTTCTGTGACATCTTTTTCTGGTTTTGGTATCAGGGTGATGGTGTCCTCGTAATATGAGTTTGGGAGTGTTCTTCTCTCTGCTATATTTTGGAAGAGTTTGAGAAGGATAGGTGTGAGCTCTTCTCTAAATGTTTGATAGAATTCACCTGTGAATCCGTCTGGTCCTGGGCTTTTGTTTGTTGGAAGATTTTTTTTTAAATTTATTTATTTTGTTTTTGGCTGTGTTGGGTCTTCGTTTCTGTGTGAGGGCTTTCTCTACTTGCATTGAGAGGCAGCCACTCTTCATTGTGGTGCACGGGTCTCTCACTATTGCAGCCTTTCTTGTTCCGGAGCACAGGCTCCAGATGCGCAGGCTCAGCAGCTGTGGCTCACGGGCCCAGTTGCTCCATGGCATGTGGGATCTTCCCAGACCAGGGCTTGAACCCGTGTCCCCTGCATTGGCAGGCAGATTCTCAGTCACTGCACCACCAGGGAAGCCCTGTTGGAAGATTTTTAATCACAGTTTCAATTTCAGTGCTTGGGATTGGTCTGTTTATATTTTCTATTTCTTCCTGCTTCAGTCTCGGGAGGTTGTTGTTTTCCAAGAGTTTGTCCATTTCTTCCAGGTTGTCAATTTTATTGGCTTATTGTTGCTTGTTAGTAATCCCTCATGATCCTTTGTATTTCTGCACTCTCAGTTGTTACTTCTCCTTTTTCATTTCTAATTCTATTGATTTGAGTCTTCTCCTTTTCTTTCTTGATGAGTCTGGCTAGTGTTTTATCAATTTTTTTTATCTTCTCAAAAAACCAGCTTTTAGTTTTATTGATCTTAGCTATTGTTTCCTTCATTTCTTTTTCCTTTATTTCTGATCTGATCTTTATGATTTCTCTCCTTCTGCTAACTTTGGGATTTTTTTTGTTCTTCTTTCTCTAACTGCTTTAGGTGTAGGGTTAGGCTGTTTATTTGAGATGTTTCTTGTTTCTTGATGTAGGATTTTGTTGCTATAAACTTCCTTCTTAGAACTGCTTTTGCTACATCCCATAAGTTTTGGGTCATCATGTTTTCATTGTGATTTGTTTCTAGGTATTTTTTGATTTCCTCTTTGATTTCTTCAGTGATCTCTTGGATATTTAGTAGTATATTATTTAGCCTCCATGTGTTGGTATTTTTAATAGTTTTTTTCCTGTAATTGATATCTTGTCGCATAGCATTGTGGTTGGAAAAGATACTTGATACAATTGTAATATTCTTAAATTTCCCAAGGCTTGATTTGTGACCCAACATATGCTTTATCTTGGAGAATGTTCCATGAGCACTTGAGAAGAAAGTGTATTCTGTTGTTTTTGGATGGAATGTCCTATAAATATCAATTAAGTCCATCTTATTTAATGTATCGTTTAAAGCTTGTGCTTCCTTATTTATTTTCATTTTGGATGATCTGTCCATTGGTGAAAGTGGCGTGTTAAAGTCCCCTACTATGATTGTGTTACTGTTGATTTCCCCTTTTATGGCTGTTAGCATTTGCCTTAAGTATTGAGGTGCTCCTATGTTGGGTGCATAAATATTTACAATTGTTATATCTTCTTCTTGGTTTGATCCCTTTATCCTTATGTAGTGTCCTTCTTTGTCTCTTGTAATATTCTTTATTTTAAAGTCTATTTTGTCTGATATGAGAATTGCTACTCCAGCTTTCTTTTGATTTCCATTTGCATGGAATATCTTTTTCCATACTCTCACTTTCAATCTGTGTGTGTCTGTAGGTCTGAAGTGGGTCTCTTGCAGACAGCGTATTTATGGGTCTTGTTTTTGTATCCATTCAGCCAGTCTGTGTCTTTTGGTTGGAGCATTTAATCCATTTACATTTAAGGTATTTATCAGTATGTGTGTTCCTATTACCATTTTCTTAATTGTTTTGGGTTTGTTATTGTAGGTCTTTTCCTTCTCTTGTGTTTCCTGCCTAGAGAAGTTCCTTTAGCATTTGTTGTAAAGATGGTTTGGTGCTGCTGAAATCTCTTAGCTTTTGCTTGTCTGTAAGGTTTTAATTTCTCCGTCTAATCTGAATTAGATCCTTGCTGGATAGAGTAATCTTGGTTGTACGTTTTTCTCTTTCATCACTTTAAGTATGTCCTGCCACTGCCTTCTGGCTTGCAGAGTTTCTGCTGAAAGATCAGCTGTTAACCTTATAGGGATTCCCTTTTATATTATTTGTTGCTTTTCCCTTGGTGCTTTTAATACTTTTTCCTTGTATTTAATTTTTGATAGTTTGAGTAATATGTGTCTTGGCATGTTTTTCCTTGGATTTATCCTGTTTGAGACTCTCTGTGCCTCCTGGATTTGATTGACTATTTCCTTTCCCATATTAGGGAAGTTTTCAACTATAATCTCTTCAAATATTTTCTCAGTCCCTTTCTTTTTCTCTTCCTCTTCTGGGGCCCCTATAATTCGAATGTTGGTGTATTTAATGTTGTCCCAGAAGTCTCTGAGACTGTCCTCAATTCTTTTTTTTTTTTTGCGGTATGCAGGCCTCTCACTGTTGTGGCCTCTCCCGTTGCAGAGCACAGGCTCTGGACACGCAGGCTCAGTGGCCATGGCTCACGGACCCAGCTGCTCCGCAGCATGTGGGATCTTCCTGGACTGGGGCATGAACCCGTGTCCCCTGCATCAGTAGGCAGACTCTCAACCACTGTGCCACCAGGGAAGCCCTGTCCTCATTTCTTTTCATTCTTTTTTCTTCATTCTGCTGTGCAGTTGTTATTTCCACTATTTTATCTTCCTGGTCACTTATCCATTCTTCTGCCTCAGTTATTCTGCTACTCATTCCTTCTAGAGAATTTGTAGTTTCATTTATTGTGTTGTTCATCATTGTTTGTTCACTCTTTAGTTCTTCTAGGTACTTGTTAAATGTTTCTTGTATTTTCTCCATTCTATTTCCAAGATTTTAGATCATCTTTACTATCATTACTCTGAATTCTTTTTCAGGTAGACTGCCTATTTCCTCTTCATTTGTTTGGTCTGATGGGTTTTTACCTTGCTCATTCATTTGCTGTGTATTTCTCTGTCTTCTCATTTTGTTTAACTTACTGTGTTTGGGGTCTCCTTTTCACAGGCTGCATGTTCATAGTTCCTGTTGCTTTTGGTGTGTGCCCCCAGAGAGTAAGGTTGGTTCAGTGGGTTGTGTAGGCTTCCTGGTGGAGGGACTGGTGCCTGTTTTCTGGTGGATAAGCCTGGATCTTCTTGTCTTTCTGGTGGGCAGGACCACATCCGGTGGTGTGTTTTGTGGTGTCTGTGACCTTATTTTGATTTTAGGCAACCTCTGTGGTAATGGGTGAGCTTGTGTCCCTGTCTTGCTAGTTTTTTGGCATAGGGTGTCCAGCATGGTAACTTGCCGGTCGTTGAGTGGATCTGGGTCTTAGCATTGAGATGGAGATTTCTGAGAGAGCTTCTGCCATTTGATATTATGTGGGGCCAGAGGTCTCTGGTGGACCAATGCCTTGAACTCGGCTCTTCTACATATAGACTCAGGCCTGACACATGGCTGGAGCACCAAGGCTCTGTCAGCCACACGGTTCTTTCCTGATATTATATTCTTCCTGTGGACCAGCACTTGCTCATCTCTGTATCTCTAATACTTGAAAAATAGCTGATGCTTCTTAAATGTCTTAAAAAGACATCATAGAGACTTGAGGTGTTGGTGTACCTCCTCAGTTTTTCATGGCTGGCCAATTAGCTGTGCCTTCCCTGTTCTCAGTTGGTCAAGTCAGAGAGTCTGGGTAAGATGGTAAATGCACAAAATAATCCACCTTGCTAACTCTGAAGTGCTGCTAAACCCGCAGGAAGCCCATCCTGGTATGCTCTTTAAATTAGACTTCCAATTGTGTCTCCTAACCTATTGTAAGAAGATTATTTCTTGGATAAAGTGAAACAATTGTCAGTCCAAAAGGCTTGGGCCAACCAGTGCTGGCTGCTTGCCCAGGGTTTCCCCAGGGCTCTACCTTTCCTCCTCGCAGGTTGTTAAACTTCCATCTGAAGCCAGGAGGCTGTGCCATTTCCCTTTCCTCCTTATGTACCCCCACTGTCTTAGTGAATTTAAAAAGCCCTTCAGTCTATCACAGAGGTTGCACACCAAGGCTCACAGGCCACATCTGGCCCTTGGACATGTTTTCTTTGGCCTTCATGTTGTTTTGAAATGTTTTTAATTAGTTGCCAACATTTACACATTGGGAAATTTCACATTACAATATCCAGACTTTGGGTGCCTCATGGAAAATCTAAAGATCTAGAGACTCTAGACCTGCATTTTGATTTAACTGTTGGCTGGAACTGAAGAGATGGGGATGTTGTGAGGGCTGTTACTAGTAAGTGTAAGGCTGCACTTACTAGTTTGCCACAATCCCCACCACGCTTAGTAGTTCATACCCGCTCTGCTCACTTGCACTGATCTCTCCGACCTCTGTAGGCATTGGAGTTTTTGAGGTCCGGTCTAATGGAAGATAGAAAGTCTGCCTAGGAAGATTATTGTTCCTGATCTGCTACCTGTCTTCCCCAAGTATTCTTCTCCTAGGAAAGAAGGGACTCAAGGAAGATTTGTGACTTTCATCAAATTGGGGGTGGTTGGGGGAGCTTTTGGCTGTTCACAGAGTAGAGGGGAAAGACAGAAGTCTCATGCTGTTAATTAGTATTATTGTTTTTTCACACTTGGAGGCAGCAACTAGACTTAGTCTTGGATTTTTGGAATCTGCAATTCTCTTGCAGGAATTTAAGCACATTGCATAAAGCAGGAACAGACTCTAAATGTAATACTGGGGGAATGCAACCAAGAGGTAATCAACCTAACAGAACAGGAAATGGTGTAAGTCTCATCCAGAGCTGAACATGAGTCAATTTCATCTGATTAAAACAATGGCATTCTTGCCAATCACAAGGAGTGAGAAAGTAGATAAAAGTGGCCAATTATCTCAGCAGAAAAGATTAAGCATGTTAAACTTCTTTCTAAACTCAGAGTGCTTTGTGAAAGCAAAGGATCATTAATCTTGTTCTTTGTATTGGTTAAGAAGAAAGAAAGAAATGGTTGGCAAAGAGAGTTTGCTCCCTTGATTGAAGTGAGTGGAAGGGAAAGTTGGACCTTCTTCTATATCCTGCAAGTAGCAAGCTGGTACAGTGATAGGGCATGACTCTGAGAATGGTGGATAGGAGTGAGAATCATAATGGTTCTCACAAGCAACATTTTTCAGAATTTTGCCTTACTCTTAGATTGTTCTTCTGTTGAAGAAAAAATGCACTGGGGTCCTCTAACGTGTATCAGTAGGGAAGTGCTGATGGGGTGGCCTTCTAGATCCAAGTATCCTCTGAAGTGGAAAACTTCACATATCTTGCTACTGAGCTGTATGTGATCTATTAATGAATTGGAAGAGTTGGAAGGAAGAGATACTTTGTACCTCTCTTGGAGACAGATAACACTTGAGCAGTCCATCCAAGCTTCTGTCTTTTTTTCATTTCATACAGTCAAAATCCATATGCTGTGAAGTCATGTTTTAAATAGAGGCTGACTTCCTGCTCTCTGTATTTGGGAATATTCTGATGATCAGACCCACATTTCCTGTAGGGCACTTAGACTTCTGACTCTAAAAACTCACAATTTTTGGAAGTAGTTCATGACTTTTGCTTCTACTTCTCATTCAAAGCCATGGTTTGGTCCTTCTTGGCTTTTGATGTTACATGCCCTACTTGTAATCTGTTCAGACTAAGAGGAAACTGAGAAACCAGAAGTATTTTATGTTCCAGGCTGCAGGCCTTATGAGGTGACGACAGTGTTCTATAGGGATATCTGTTCTGCTTTTCCTATTGAGATCAGGAGAAGAACTGGAGCAGAGCACTTAACAGGGGCAGAGAGCACATGAGACTGCCTTTGAGATAAAGCTGAGAATGTGAGGATGGTGTGTATCAGCCCAGCTTAAGGAGACGGGGTGCCTAAGAGCAGGCTGGGGAGGCCAGAAGGAAGTGAAGGTTTCTACACAAATATATGCAGGAGAAAAAGCCAAGGGGACCAAGACATTTTAAAGAAATAATAATTAATTTCAATAACCTTTATTGTAAACATCCAAAAATGGACCTTTTTGAATAGAAGCAAGTGACTCATGGCCACTGTGGCATGAGTTGATTGCCAAGGGCTAGGCTATGTCTCTGGCTGGGGAACCAGTCATAGAGCTTGTGGGCAGCTGTGAATTCCTTACACAGGCTATTCCCAAGGAGCTTACAGATAATTCAGGGACCTCTTTGGGCTATTTGCAAAACAAACCCAAATCTGCTTTTTTTTCTTCCTTTAAAGACAATAACAGAAAGGATTGGGGAATACCTATTTTGGTGACTTTATTTCTCTCCTTTTGTAATTATTTTGTTTCTGTAGCCAGTTATAATTAATAACATGTAAGTCTGTTCTGCATCTCCTTTATATTGAGTGGAATTTCATCCTTCTCATTATTAATATATTATTTTTTTATCTAAAGTTCTGTATGTACCAATGTACTGTGGGTATAGTAATATATCTGGAGAGAGTCAATAACCGCATTATATTCTGGCTGAAAACCAGCGTGTCTTCATGATCATTTAGCATCAATTGTTATTGGCTTGACAATAAGTGAAGCTATTTAGAGGTTATTTTAAACAGGCTTTAAATTCCATGGAGGATAGAATTATACGTAATGCATCTTTATAAATATTTGTCCATTGGAACTTTCATTCATAAGTGAATAAATCTACTCTATGTCAACACCTGGGCTCTAGGGATACATTAGGGAATCGCTTGTCCTCCTGGAGCTTAAAATTGTAATTTGAGATTATAAGTTTGTATCTTTATTTGGGATATAAAATAAAGTCTTACATGTCAGGACTCAGCACAGTGTGGATAAAAAAGAGACATTTCTTGACACGGATTTATTGGTTAACCCACCAGAACTTGGATGGGTCTATAAGAGCTGGGTTTCTGTTCGTTGATTTCCATTGTCTCCATAATCATTAGCTAGGAGTTGCCTGATTAACTACTTGTGCTGTACTTCCTCATGGGAGTTCAAGATTCAGATCACTCTACACTAACCTTATAGTCCTGGGGTTAGTAGAGAAACTGCAAGTTTGGGCTTCCAGCCTTTTCTATGCTTTTCCACTCAGAGCCTCATAGAAACATATGTGAAACTTAGGTTAAAAGATGCTTCATGGAACAAAGCATTCTCAGGCCAAAGAGATTTGGGGAATGTGGGGCAAAACTGTCTTCCAAGTCTTCTTTGGTGTGAGACTTCTCAGTTTTTACGTGCTTGTGGGCACTATGCACCACTGACGGGGTTAGAACATGCATCATTTTCCAAATATTTTTGGCCAAAGTTCATAAAAGAAAAGTTTCTCAAAACATTTTCTGTGGGTCTATGTTTTGTGAAATCACGTAAGAAAGTAATGCAATGGTCCTACGCTAGTGTTGTACAGACCAAAAAGCTTAGACCAAGGATCAGTGACTTGCGGAAGGGCCCAGAGACAGTGAATAGCTGAAAGGACTATAGCCTAATTTTCCAGTAAGCCAGGCTCTCGTTCTTTCCACTGTGGTGTACTCTTCTTTTTTAGTTCCTTTCCCCACCTCTATGGCTTCAGCCTACAAGTAGCTGGAGGATACATTAGAGAATCCATTGTCCTCCTGGAGCTTAAAACTGTAATTTTGAAATTATAAATTAGTATCTTTATTTGAGATATAAAACAAAGTCCTATGTGTCAAGACTGAGCCCAGTGTAGAGTACATAAGAAATATTTCTTGACATGTGTGGACTTATGGGTTAACCCACCAGAACTTGGATGGGTCTGCAATAGCTGGGTTTCTGTTTGTTGGCTTCCATTCCTCTCCCTTTTCAGTTCCTTCCCCCACCTCTATGGCTTCAGCCTACTAGTAGCCATGCTTTGCATGGTCATTTTGACCATTTTGGAATAGTGAGAGGTGGCACAGTGGTTTAGAATCCGCCTGCCAATGCAGGGGACATGGGCTCGAGACCTGGTCCGGGAAGACCCCACATGCTGCGGAGCAACTAAGCCTGCAAGCCTCAACTACTGAGCCCGTGCACCGCAACTATTGAGCCTGCACTCTAGAGCCCGCTAGTCACCACTACTGAGCCCACGTGCCCAACTACCGAAGCCTGCGCACCCAATGAAGAGCAGCCCCTGTTCGATGCAACTAAAGAAAAACCCGTGTGCAGCAATGAAGACCCAACACAACCTAAATAAATAAATAAATAAATTAAAAAAAAAAAACCCTCTCGGTTCCCAGTGTTCTGACTGGAGCTTTTCCCCCAACACTCCCAAGTTCAGCATTTCAGCCTCCTCCTGTAGGCAGCACCTCCATACCTCATCCTTAACCTGTCCTGGTCCAGGCTTGAGATTTACTGTGAGAGTGGCTTCCCTGTTCCTCCTTCAGCTCTGGTCTTCCCACTTAGCTCTGTCAAGGGAAGCTCTGCTAATTTGAAGTCACCATGATATGATTTGTTTGTTCTTTTGGGTTAGCGATATTTGTGTTCACTCCAGGCTCTATTCTCCTTAGCAGATTTTATCTGGCCTCGTCTTTCTTACCTCTACCTTCTGTCCCAATACCATTAAGATCTATGCCAGTATTTTAAACTCCTCTGGCTGTCACAGTATGTTACTGAATTATGTGGCATCCAGCTGTACTAAATACCTGTCTGTGGCCATTAAAAAATATAAGAAAAGTAATTGGTGATAAAAATTTTGTTTGTGTCCCAAAGAAGCTTGGATCACTTATTTTACTCAGTGTCTATTACTTAACTAAAAATATTATGAGGCGCCTGACAGAAGCACCAACCAGCTGACTGAACAATAGTTTTTAGTGATTTCACTTTACTTTGGTTATGTGCTTAGCTGATGTGTTGTTTTTGTGATATTTTATACAAGAAAATGTATATTAAATGCAATTTTATTCATTTGTATTTGTTTCTTCTCCTTTTCTTTCCTCAGTAGTTACTGAGCTGCTATCTTCCTAAATTCCTAGTTTTAATATATTTAGGGTAAAAAAGCTATTATATGAAAAGAACTATGAATTGTTTTAATTAAACCATTTGCTTAACAAATGACACTAAATTTAACTTTAGGGTGAGATGAAATTTCTCCATCAGTGTTTCTGTTAGAGATATTACCTGATGAAGAAAAATGATCCTGTCTTTATCAGAAGGTGTTGCCCTCCTACCCTGCCAAGCAAGAATAAAAACTTGGCCTTAAATCCCCACAAATGGAAAAAGAAATAAAAAAAAGATTCCCATATAGCCTGGCTTTTTATGTAATCCTTTACTTCCCTTTGGAGGAAGGCCCTGTTCATTGACTGGTCCCAGCAAGAGACACATTTAATTGCTAATTCTTTGTTTTTGCTTTTATTCAGTGTTATATTTACGATGACAAAAGCTTGTATAAGGCACTATGGCTAAAAAAATGTAGTCAAATGTACTGGAGCTCTTAAGGAACTTTAATAGGCTATCAAAAAACAGTGAAGATTTATTTAATGTCTCCCTTCCAGGAGGATATATTGTTGGTTCAGCTGCAACTTCTTAACTTCATCATATTTTATATACTTTGGCCATCATAGACTGCCACAAGGCCTGTTACATGGTGTGATTTAGAATGTGTTCTGATTAAGTATACAGAAGTGATTCCGTTCCCCATTGGAGGAACATCATAAATATACATTGTTTAAGTGTAAATTCTACTTTGCACTCATAGGTTATACTGTACTTGTATGTTTTACGCTCTGTTGGTACTTCAAAATAATTCACTTGGGGGCATTTCCAGGGACCAAATCAAGAGCCAGGCAGCAGGGGCCTAATCAGAATTCCCTCCTTAGAATTTGTAACAGGGGGCAGAATAAGGCAAGTGGAGGAATTAAGTCCATAGAATAAAACTCTCCCATCTAATTACACAAATCTCAGTCTACCAGCTCAAATGGGCAAGGCTATACACTTTTTTATTTCCTACATCAAGGCTCCCAATTTGCCTGACAAGTAGAAATTCCATTAGTCACTTGGACTCTTTTCTTTTTTTCAGAGAGGTCCCAAGAATCTGGGAGGCCATGTGAGGCCAAGAAAATGGGTAAAAATCTTCTCGTCTCTGGATTCCCGTGTTCTTATTGACATCCTTATGCTCAGACCACCAAGTGGCCTTGATATGTGCTTGCTCTTTGCTGGGTGTGGGGTACAGGCATTTCTGCTGAGCCTGGGATCCTGAACTGGGAAATTGAGGTAAGTACTATTTCTCCATGTTGATTGCAGAACTGTGTGTACCCAGTAGAAACAGTTCATGTGATGAAAGCGGTACAATAAACAAAGACTGAACAATAAATGGAAAACAGACCCAAAGGCTGCCTAGTGAAGGAAAATGTAGAGGGCAGTGAAATGAAGACTCATTTTTTTTTTTTTATTGACGGCAATCGTTGCTTAATAAGTGTTGTTGTCTAGCTCTTCCCAGCACAGGAGAATCCAAAGCTTCTTTGGGCTCTTGCATTGTATTCAATCCCAGCCACAGTCCTAAACTTAAACTCCTAATGGCCAGATGCATTTGGAATTTGTCAGTTATTACAAAGATAATATGATGCTTATACCTTGTACTATATAACACTTTCCATGTGGTCAAGGGTAGCACTTTGTTTTTTTTTTTTTTTTTTTTTTGCGGTACGCGGGCCTCTCACTGTTGTGGCCTCTCCCGTTGTGGAGCACAGGCTCCAGACGCGCAGGCTCAGCGGCCATGGCTCACGGGCACAGCCGCTCCGCGGCATGTGGGATCTTCTCGGACCGGGGCACGAACCCACGTCCTCTGCATCGGCAGGCGGACTCTCAACCACTGCGCCACCAGGGAAGCCCAAGGGTAGCACTTTTTAACCAGCAATATTTCTGAAGCAAATATAAAGCATGAATATTTTTCCTAAATGAAATCAATAAAGACTAATAGTGTCACATCCATTCAGGTCAGGTTTTGTTGTCATATAAATTGAAATGAGGTCAGATTTTGTGGCCAAATTGCTACAAAAAACTTTCAGTGTTCAGGGATTTTGCAGTTTGGAATTGCACATATGGATTGTGGATCTTTAGTGAGAATCAAAAGTTGTCCCTCCCTGAGCAAGAAGAGAGAATGAGATATTCTCTGTCCATACCTCTTTGGTTATGCAGTATGAATGTCATTTTTTCTTCTTCATCCTGATTTATTAGTTGTAACAGAAAACACATACATTTTTTGGCATTATGTCAGTTAAACGACATTTAAAAAAGCATTAAAACAAGCAGGAGGCTTTAGTGTTTCTCATTCTGTTCATTCTATGATGGATGAGGATCTACTGTGTATCAAGAACTGACCTGAGTGTTGAGGATGTAAAGTCCAGGAAGACAGCTTGTGCCTTCACAGTGTTCCCCATGTGGTGGGAGAGAGCAGGGAGTAAGTGGATAGTGATAGACAATGTGGCAAGTGCTAAATTAGGAGAAAGCACAGGATGCTATGTGAACAGAAAAAGAGTAGCCAACTCAGACAGAGGGTGGGGGTGAGAGTGGGTTTGTATGAATGAGGGAGGAGGTGGCCTTGGGCTGAATCTTGAGTGATATCTAGGCATTACAGGTGAATGGAGGCAAAAAAAGATGGGGGGGGGCTGATGGAATGTTCCAGACAGAAGGAGCCATGCATGCAAAGACAGCATTAGAAAATATCAGGTTGGGAGAGAGGGGACCATTGGGGATGGAAGATAGGGGCCAGGTGCCAAATTATGTAGCACAACTTGGTCTGATAGTCTGCACTATCTACCTCTGTGGCTCATCGATGAAAAACTTGCTCCAGTACAAACAGGATGATGGGAGCATCTGTTCATGAGCTACTACCAAGAGCTCATCTGGTTTGATTAAAGGTCTGTTATTCATGTCAGAAACAAGAGATGAGGCACTGCTCTATTGTAAGCACTAAGAAGAATAAAAAACCTGGAACACACATGGGAAAAAGTAGTCTAAATATCACACTTGGAGAATCAGCTGCTAGCGGCAGCTAACAACTGCCCCCAATCCTTTTCCAGGGAAAAAGAGACGGCATTAGAGACACAGCTTCTGACAGACCAGTTTTCTACTTATAAAAGATCTCTTTGACTCAAAAGCAAAAATAGACAAATGGAATTACATTAAACTTAAAAACTTTTGCACATCAAAGAAGACAGTCAACAGAGTGAAAGGCAACATATGGAATGGGAAAAAATATTTGCAAATCATAAATAAGGGGTTTATATCTAGAGTATATAAGAGACTCTCAAAACAACAGCAGCAAACCCAAATAACTCAATTAAAATGTGGGCAAAGCTATAATAAAAAAGATACATGCACCCCAATGTTCACTGTAGCACTATTTACAATAGCCAAGATAAGGAAACAAACTAAATGTCCATCAAGAGAGGAATGGATAAAGCAGATGTTACATGTATATACAATGGAATATTACTCAGCCATAAAAAAGAATGAAATAATACCATTTGCAGCAACATGGATGGACCTAGAGATTGTCATATTGAGTGAAGTAAGCCAGACAGAGAAAGACAAGTATCATATGATACCACTTATATCTAAAAAAATGATACAAATGACCTTGTTTACAAATCAGAAATAGAGTCACAGATGTAAAAAACAAACTTACGGTTACTGAGGGGAAAGGGGGAGGGAGGGATAAATTGGGAGATTGGGATTGACATACACACACTACTCTACATAAAATAGATAACTAATAAGGACCTATTGTATACCACAGGGAACTCTATTCAATACTCTGTAATGACCTATATGGGGAAAGAATCTGAAAAAGAGTGGGTATATGTATATGTATCACTGATTCACTTTGCTGTGAACTAACACAACATTGTAAATCAACCATATGCCAATAAAATTTTTTTTAAATGTAGGCAAAGGACTTGAATAGACAGTTCTCCAAAGAAGATATACAAATGGCCAGTAAGCATAAGAAAACATGCTCAATGTCACTAATCTTAAGAGAAATGCAAATCAACTCCACAGTGAGATATCACTTCACATTAAGATGCTCATTATCAAAAAAAAAAAAAAAAGAAAATAATAAGTGTTAGCAAGCAATCAGAGAAATTGGAACCCTTGTGCACTGTTGGTGGGAATATAAATTGGTGCAGCCACTATGAAAAATAGTATGGAGGCTTCTCAAAAAATTAAAAATAAAGCTGCCATATAAGCTACCAATCCCACTTCTGGGTATATACCCAAAAGAATTCAAACTGCATCTTGAAGGGATATTTGCACACCCATGTTCATTGCAGCATTATTCACAATAGCCAAAAGATGGAAGCAACCCAAATGCTCATCGCTGGAAGAATGGTTAAAGAAAATGTGGTATATACATACAATGAAATGTTATGTAGCCTTAAAAAAGAAGGAAATCCTGTCACATGCCACAACCCTGATAAACCTCAAGGACATTTTGCTAAGTGACATAAGCGATTCACAAAATGACAAATACTGTATGATTGCACTCATATGAAATATCACAGAAACTGAAAGTAGAAAATGATTGCCAAGGGCTAGGGGCAGAGGGGAAGGAAATCAGTGTGCAATGGACCATCTTTCTGTTTTGCAAGATGAAAAAGTTCTAGACATTAAACAATGTCAACTTACTTAATCCTATTGAACTGTACACTTAAAAAGGGTGAAGATGGTAAATATAATGTTATATATATATATTTTACTACCATAAAAAACTGTAAGATAAAATCTTGTTGGGTAACAAGGTTCTGATGATTGTGGAGGCTTCCTCAGGGCTAGGAAGGAGGTTGTGCAGAAAAGGGGTTGGCAGTCTACGCCGTGGCAATCTTAAGGGCACAGATGTGTGCACGACACATAGATCAGGCAAAGAGAGCTGGAGGCACAAGTTCTGGGCAATTGTAGCCTTTGCAACCCCTCTGCTCCCTCTTTTTCTACTCTTTC
>NW_006791315.1:809115-810441 GCF_000442215.2 Lipotes vexillifer | reverse complement strand
TTTCCCTCTTTTCAGGAGTGGTTGCTGTGTTACTTCCAGTTCTTAGAGCTCATGAGTTATGGATGGTGGTTGTTTCCCAAGTGCAGTGCATTCCTCCTTAATTAAATTGGTTCATACTATTACAGTGCAGATCTGCTAGTAGGACATTTGGCACTGGGGCAGGTATAAATCTCTCAGCCAGCTCCCCACACACCATTTCTAGGGAGTAGCACATACTTTGCCACCACCCAGAGATCGTCATCTGGCTATAAGCAGTCACCTCTCTACTCACACACCCTGAGGACTTCGACCTTTGTGGTGCATATTTTTTTTTTTTTTGCCAGTCTCAGTGACAGTTTTATGTTACAGAAGAAAGAGAACAATAAACTTATTTCCATTTCACCGTAGGAAGCAGGTTTTTCAGAAGGAATATCGTGTCCTTTTAATGTATTTAAATATGTATTTAGGGGTTCCTTAAGACAACTAATGACCTAGTTAACACTTCTACATGGTATTGCAGTCAGGAAAAAAATGACAGAAAAAACCACGTGTCGCTTGGGGAAATGGGGCTATGGTAGGAACAGTATTGCTTGTAGATATTCAGGGATCTCTTATCTGCAGCGCGATCCTGGCAGAACTATGTATGAATTGAAATAGTTTCTCTCCAACCTCCTTTCCCTCGAAGTCCTGACTCTTGATATGCAAGACGGTTGTGCTTTGGGATGGCTTTCTGGAGCTCTTCATATTCTTTGCACTTATCCTAACGTTTTGCCTTCCTTCCCTATCAAAACAGGTCTACGGTGGAAAGATACCTATAAAGGATTTTCTATCAAAATATAGCTTTAAGGTTTTAATTCCAACAAATTAACATTAACAGGGAATCACCAGGGTCCACGGTAAGTGAATAGGAGCAATAATTAGAGGGCAACATTCATAGATTCCCACCACGGCATGTCCACCTGCACGCACATTCTCTGCCTTCCTGCCTTTCACCGTAAATGAACTATCTCTGCTCTTCTCTGAAGCCAGTGTGGCAACTCATGCACTGGTCCCTTCATGCAAAATCAAGGTGTTGCTTCCACAGTTCTCTCTACTATTTAGTCATTTTTCTCTCTTCCAGGTAATTTTCATGAACTTATTAACATGTTATTTATTTTTACTCTTCTTAAGAAATCCTACTTCTGACCCCCTACTCCACCCCCTCCTCCAACTAGCATCTCAATTCTTTGCTCTCCTTAGCAGAAAATCTCCTACAAAGTCTTGTCTCTCCTTGCTGCCTCCAATTCTTTTCTCTCATGCTTTCTTACTTTTTTTTTTTTTTTTTTTTTTTTTTTTTTTTTTCTGGTC
>NW_006791315.1:709407-809044 GCF_000442215.2 Lipotes vexillifer | reverse complement strand
GTGGGATCTTCCCGGACCGGGGCACGAACCCGTGTCCCCTGCATCGGCAGGCAGACTCCCAACCACTGCGCCACCAGGGAAGCCCTCTCATGCTTCCTTAAATCCATTCCAGTCGGACCTTCACTCCTTCACTCCACTAAGCCTGCTTTTGTTGGGGTCACTAGTGCTTTCATTCTGCTAAATCCAATGACCTATCAGCACTATTTGACACTGTAAAGACTTTCTTCTCTCTGGATATCACTCTTTTGGTTTTGCCCAAACTCACTGGCTTCTCCTTCTGTCTCCTTTAAATGTTTGTCCTCTTCCCCTTTTTTTTTTTTGCGGTACGCGGGCCTCTCACTGTTGTGGCCTCTCGCGTTGCGGAGCACAGGCTCCGGACGCGCAGGCTCAGCGGCCATGGCTCACGGGCCCAGCGGCTCCGCGGCGTGTGGGATCTTCCTGGACCGGGGCACGAACCCGTGTCCCCTGCATTGGCAGGCGGACTCTCAACCACTGCACCACCAGGGAAGCCCTGTCCTCTTCTCTTTGACTTCTGAACACTGGGCTCAGTTCTTGGATCCTTTTTCATCTCTATCTACAACCAATACTTGGTGAGCTCATATGATCTTGTGGCTATAAATACAACCTAGGCTTAGGAAAACCAAATTTTTAGGTCCATTTCAGTCCTCTTTCCTGAATCTCCAGATTCCTATACTCAAACTGCCTACTTTATATCTCCACTGGGATGTCAATTTTATATCTTGAACTTACATGCTCAAGGTTGAACTCCTACTTTCCCCTTCAAACCCTCAGTCTTCATCAACTTATTCCCCTCAAATCCTCACACAGTCTTCCGCCATCTCAGTTGCTCAGGCCAAAAACGTTGGCATCAAATCCTCCCCTCTCTTTCTCACATCCCATATCCTGTATGCATTAGGAAATCCCGAACACTCTATTTTCAAAATAATATTCAGGATCCAAACACTTTTCACCATCCCCACAACTGCTCTTTTGGTCCAGGCACTGACTTCTCTTATCTCGAATATTCAATAGATTCCTAACTCATCTCTCTGCTTCCTGTCTTCCTCCCTCGCAGTCTTTTCTCAACAGAGCGGGCAGAGTGATCATTACAAAGTTAAAAGTTAGCTCATGTTAATGCTCTGTGCAAAGGGTTCCCCATCTTACTCAGAATAAAAACCAAAGTCCTCATAATAGTAAGGGGACCTCATGATCTGTGGTCTTTCCACTTGTTACCTACCTGGTTTCCTCGCCTACTGTCCCCCCTCCCCTCACTCTCACTCTGTTCCAGCCTCATTGGCCCCCTTGCTGGTTCTCATTGTCAGAAATGCTTCCTCCTTTGGGTCTACGTGTCTGGGGACCTCCTTTTTGAGCTTTCTACCTGACCGACTTCCTCAATTTTCTCAGGTCTTTGCTCACATGTCACCTTTGTTTGAAGCCTGTCCTGACCATCCTATTTCCCATTGTCACCCACCTCATGGGTGCTCCCAATTCCTCTTACTTCATTGTGTTTTTTTCCTATAGCACTTTATCTTCTTGTAATCTATAATTTACTTATCTATTGTATTTATTATAATTGTAGGTCCACTACCAACCTCCCTCAAGAATCTAAGCTCTATAAGGACAGTTTTAAAAAATATTTTGTTCACTGTTATATTCCAAGCACTTATGTTAGTACCTGCTGCTGAGTAGGTTCTTAATAAATCTTAGTCAAATGAATGAACAAAAATGAACATGTTAGCATAATATTGACATTTTACAAAGTATGATCACCTCTTATTCCCTTTAATCCTCACAACAGTACCGTTGTGAGTACACTACTATATTATCATTATTATTTATTGACAAGTTAAACAGCTGTCAAAGATCAAGCAGCCAGTAGATGGCTGATGTATTGGTGTGTGGAACTGGATTCTTAAAAACAAATCTTCCCCAACTTGTTGGCAGGTAGATGCCAACGAGACTGTAGATGACCTTTATATGAAATAAACAAACCTGCCCTCTCGTGTCCTTATGAATGTCTGCAAATACTCTAATTTGTGCCCTTGGAAGCTTTTGCTTTGGTGACAAGGCTTTGAGGCCTGGAGCCTCATTAAGGGTTGGCCTGGATGGTCCGACAAGCAATTGGGAAATGACCACGGCTCCATTTCTTTCTAATGGAGAATGTTTCTTGAAGTCATTAGCAAACTTCCCCGTGATGAAATTCCCAAGAATGTTCTTACAGACTTTTCTTTTCCTTGAGCACTACACATGCTTTCCTGAGAATAAGGGAGTTTTCCTGGAGGAATTTTGCCTGATGACTTTCTCTATATATTAGTTCTTGGTACTTTGTAGATGAGTCTCCCAGGCATGCTTATGCTTCCTTTTGAAGCAGGAAGTGCTTATTTCTTGAGGTAATAAATCTGCATATGATATTAAAATTAATTCCTTTGCGATTGGCTGGGAGGTACTGCTTCAAGGCACCTTTTGGTTGAGTACTTGGGTTGCTCTGAGCAGTCTCTGGGATAAGCTGGTTGCAGTAGCATCAAAGGACTCTATGCTGAAGGAGAAACAGGATCCCGGGGAAGATCAGTGAGTCATGAGTCACTGCTTGGGACTAGGCCAGGGGAAAGCTCTCCACCTATGTCTTCTGATCTTTAGTTTCAGGGGGCCTGCTGGACCAAGTACCAGGAAGTGTCCTCAGAACCTACAAAGCCTGACTCTGGGTCAAGTAGAGAACTCAGGCAACAGGTACTTCCTCTGACTTCTTGAAAAAAAGGAAATTTTTCTTGCTCTAAACAATAACAGATTGGGGAAAGTTTGAGAGGCCAAAGAGGAAAAATAATCATGGAGCTAAAACTTACATGAAACGAACAGCTTTAGTAAGCTCAGCTTTGGAGATTTATCAGACTCTGATTCTGAAGCAGGGAGTTAGTGGAGAATGGAGACACAAAGGGCAGTTGTGTCTTTTTTGTTTTGTTTTAACATGTTTATGGAAGTATAATTGCTTTACAATGGTGTGTTAGTTTCTGCTTTATAACAAAGTGAACCAGCTATCTGTATACATATATCCCCATATCCCCTCAAATACCATATGTTAACACATATATATGGAATCTAAAAAAAAAAAAGGTTCTGAAGAACGTAGGGGTAGGACAGGAATAAAGATGCAGACGTAGAGAATGGACTTGAGGACACGGGGAGGGGGAAGGGTAAGCCGGGGCGAAGTGAGAGAGTGGCACTGACATATATACACTACCAAGCATAAGGTAGATAGCTAGTGGGAAGCAGCCGCATAGCACAGGGAGATCAGCTCCGTGCTTCGTGTCCACCTAGAGGGGTGGGATAGGGAGGGTGGGAGGCAATTGTGTCTTGACTGGCTGCTCTCAGAGGAGGGTTATGGGTGTAGAAACTTCATCTGCAGAAACAGTTGGCCTTTGGGGCAGAGGATGCACTTAAAGGAACACCCAGAAAAGTTATCTGCCCTCTTTATTTTCAGGGCATGCTTTCTCACACTTTATAAGTCTCCCCTTCAGATTTAAGAGTTTTCTTATTTCCGTGGCTCTTGAATCATTTTAGAGATGGAACTGTCTTAGAGATCATCTAGTATGATTGTCTTAATTTTCAAAGGGAAAAATGGAGGCCCATTTATGATTTGCTTACCCAATACCCACGACTACAGAGGCAGCAGCTGCTACAACGGCAGTAATAACTACTACCATGACTACAACCTCCAACACCATCTATTCAACATCTACCAACAGGAGGACCCCATGTGGCCTTTTAATAAATACTCTGTGGTCATCATATTCCATGACTTCTACAAAATAAGCTATGAAGTAGTGTCATCCTATTTTAAAGGTGAAGAAATTAGGGCTGGTAAATTATTTGTCTGAAGTTACACGGTTGATGTCTGGGTCAGAAATCAAATTCAGTTGTCTGGCTTCAAGACCCATGCTCCTAAGAGGGCAGCCCTCCACCCACTATCCCCCACTTATTTTCCCTTTCAGGTAACATAAAAGAACAATTTTATTCAAGAGAAATGCTCTCTCTCTGGAGTTTCCTCATCACATGGGGCTTTTCAAGGTTCTCCTTTTAATGAATCCCTAGTTATCATGGTGATCCTGATCAGAGTGGGCTAGTCAGGTAAACAGCATCAGGGGGTGGTCAAGGCTGGCTTCGGGGTGGGTGCAGCAGGAGGTTGCCTGTATGGTTTGACATGAGGGCAACAGAAAGCTCTAACTAGCATGTCACTGAGTCGGACACAATTATCCTTGAGTATAACCCAGGTACATCCAGGAGGAGTGACACGTTAACTATCAGGAAGTTACTCCTCAGTAGGAAGTAGTTTACCAGCTACTTTCCAATTTTTATACCCATCAAAGTGAGGAAATGCCCTGACAATGAGATAAAGGGTCCAGGTGTGTTTGGAATTGGAGAAGTAAGTGGGAGGAGAAAGGCACGGGGCCTCGAACAGCAGATGGTATGGCAGAGAGAAGTCTTTAAAAAAGAAATCAAGGGACTTCCCTGGCGGTTCAGTGGTTGAGACTTTGCCTTCCAATGCAGGGAGGATTGGGTTCGATCCCTGGTCAGGGAGCTAAGATCCCACAAGCCTCAGGGCGAAAAACCCAAAATGTAAAACAGAAGCAATGTTGTGACAAATTCAATAAAGACTTTAAAAAATGGTCCACACCAAAAAATCTAAAAAAAAAAGAAAAAAGAAATCAAGCTTTGACACTCCCCTGATTAAAAGCTTCCAAGGGCTCCCCACTGCCCTCAGAACAAACTCCAGACTTCCTACCCTGGATTACCACATCCAGTGAGACTTGCACCCTCTCTGAGTTCCCTTGCTCACCAACTTTCTTTTGGTCAAAGCTCCTTTCCTTCTTAGGGACTTTGTATGGCCCTTCCTGTGGCATCGAATGCTCTCCCATGAACCCCACACAACTGCCACTTAACCCTAACCTGAAATAGCCACCAGTCTCTGACACCTTATTTTATTTCTCTTCATGGTAGTTATCAACGCCTGACATTTTTCTTGTTGGTCTGATGGCTCGTTTCCTTCTTCTCTGCCTCTGTCCATCAAAATTAGACGTCAGGACCTCTTCTATGTCTAGTGCCTAAGAGTGCCTGACACATAGGACATACTCACGAAGTATTTGTCGACTGAGTGAATGAAAGGTATAGTGGGGTGGGTAGAGGCTTTGGATTCATCTATTTATTAACTCCTCAGTTTATCCAGTGTTTGACCTTAGCTGGTGTTAACTTTGCTATCTTGGGTAATTTACCTAACCAACATGGACTTTCTCATATGTTAAATGCACATAAAAAGTCCTAGGAAATCAGCCTTACTTCAATAAAATAAATAAATAAATGGAAAAAAAGTCTTCTCAGAATTGCTGTAAAGATAGAATGAGATGGCTCATGTAAATTTCTGATGGGTGAAGGCACGCATAGCCTATCGGAGTGTGCGGCACAGACTAGGTTACTGTGCAGCCAGCTCCTCGTGTTAACAGGTGAATGAACTACTCTTCGTTTTCATATCCTCCTCAACCAACACCAGTTAATACAGAATAGTTTATTAGCTCAGACTTGTCTGGCTGCTTTATTGAGGTCAGAGAGAGAACATAAATTCCCCATGGGTAAGGGGAGCATAACATAGATAGGAGCAGTGATCTGGAGTTGGTATGAAGGGCTGGGTGTGTCTGGGTATTCTGCATTGGTGCATGTTAAGGAAGAAAAGCTCGGGGTCCTAGAATGTTTTTGAAGAGAGAGTTGCTGAAGTGTTCATTTTGCCTGCTCAGGGAATAGGTATAAAATGGAGAAAGTAATAGTCTCTACCTCCACAGGGTTGTGATGAAAAGCATATCTGTCAGATGGAAGGGGCTTAGACCAGTGCCTGGAGCACATTTAAGTGCTATGTGGCTACTAGCCATTACACTAGCAGCATTATCTTTCTATCTCTAGTTTCTTGATCCATAAAACAGTGTTCATAATACCTGCCTTACAGGATTGGTGTAGAGAGTAGATAAGTTTAAAGCTTGTTAAAAAGTGACTGGCTTGGGGCTTCCCTGGTGGTGCAGTGGTTGAGAGTCCGCCTGCCGATGCAGGGGACATGGATTCGTGCCCCGGTCCGGGAAGATCCCACATGCCACGGAGCAGCTAAGCCCGTGAGCCATGGCCGCTGAGCCTGCGCGTCCGGAGCCTGTGCTCCGCAACGGGAGAGGCCACAACAGTGAGAAGCCCGCGTACCGCAAAAAAAAAAAAAAAAGTGACTGGCACGATACAGGGAGTTCAGCTCAGTGCTCTGTGATAACCTAGATGGGTGAGATGAGGGGAGAGGGAGGTCCGAGAGGGAGGGGATTTATATATACTTATAGCTGCTTCACTGTATTGTACAGCAGAAACCAACAAAACATTGTAAAGCAATTATACTCTAATAAAAAAATTAAAAAAAAACCCAAACTCCTGCTAAAGACCAAAGCCCAAGATATATAGAAAAATAAAAAAATACAACAATGAAAAAAACAAGTGACTGGTACACAGTAGGTACTATTATGTCCATATGCATTAGTCCTCATTCTGGTTTCACTTTCCTTCCCCTCCTCCTCTTATTTTAAATTTCGTGTAAGATGCCTTAAAAGGCAATTGGTGCTCAAGGATGGAGGCTACAGTTCTGGTCCATGAGCTTACCTTGGGAGTCAAGCAAGTTGCTCATCTGTGCACTGTGATTGGGGTAGGCGTAGAGACCTTCCTGTGTGTGAGACGTGATGCTGCAGGTAATGAGAGAGGTTGCCATCCTTGGGGTACAAATACTGGTTCATCAACGTGGCATAAAACACTCTTAAAACTAATTTCTGGATGGAGAAGCTTTAATATTTTGTTTTGCTTCGTTGAGATTTGAATGAAGGAGAGGTTTACCAAATTTGGTCTTTTCTTATGCTCTCCCTTGAGACTTCAGAAACAACTGGAATTCCCTCGACCACTTTACAGGACAAAACTATCACCTTTCGAACAGCTGATTCCATCATGAACAGGATCTGAAAAGCAATCGTGTGGAGGTTATTTTATTTTCACTAAAGTCAGACAACGGGGGGAAGGTGATAGATTTAAGGAACACGAAAGAAGGGGTGTTGAGTAGGGACATCTATCCTGTGCCATAAAGCTAGAGGGAAGAGCATGCTTTTGGTCTGGATGTCTATCATGTACCATTGGTGAACTATGGAACCCTCCAAATCACTAAAATCCAGGCATAGTGTGTTGTTAAAGGAACACGGCTGGATGTATGGGTGTAGGCATGTGTGGACCTTGTCAGCTCTCTCTTTGTTTTACACACTTTGTATGTGTTCATTGGCCTGAGACCAGCTCTACCACTTAACCTGCCCTTGCTCTGCAGCCATGGTAGTTTTTACATGGGAACACGCACCCTCTGTTTCTCTGTTCAATCTCGTATCCTCTCAGGGAAAGTCGTGTGGTGAACTAGTGGTGAAGTGAGAGGGAAATATGTACACACAGGACCCAGCTGAAAATGACTTTAGCACAGAGAGTTTATTTAATACATCCTCCAAATTGTGTTTTGAAGCCTCTGTTAACAAGAAACCACTCTCTTTTTGAGCAGTGGGAGTGTTTTATAAATGGAATTTGCAGACCGGCAATGCTCCCCATTAATTTTCCCTGTCTACAATTACTATCATTACATTCTTAAAGCACTTTTAAAATAAACTACACCATGATGTAATGCGCACACTCTGAGCTCCAGTGATGGGACAACGGGGCAGCAGCATCTGGATTTTGGACGGCTATCTTCTAGGGAACATCTTGATGGCTATAATTACTGTCATGTTATGGGAACTTGAAAAAAAAAAAGGCGCCAGAGTTCCAAATAAAACATAAAATGGCTTTGATATAATAAATGTTACTATCATTGTTTAAAAATGTTGTGACCCGTCTGCTATAGTTTCTGAGAAAGATATTTTCCAGCACTTGATATTTCCCCTCTCTCTCTCTTTCATATTCTATTACTGCAGATAAGAATGAAGAAAATCCTTAGGACAGACTTGTTTTAAATCAATGTAACACAATGCCAGCATTGTCTCTCTTCAAGATGAACTTTTAAATTAAATTTGGCATGAGCTTTAGCAGAACTCCAAGCAGCTTTGCTCCAGAGACACTTTATCCACCCTATTAGGGAGCATTAATAATTCAAATGTTATGGAGGCGGTTAATTACATTCATTAGGATAAGGCAGGGGCTGAAGCATTTTCCTATAGGACATGCTTGCATCCATTTCACCACTAGCCAAGGCATCCAGAACAGTTTGGGCTCACTCCAGAGGAAATGGAACTACATAAGATGTACATATGCTGTAAATGTTCTCATCCCATGGGAACCAGTTTTGGAAGAGCCCACGATGAACTTGGACCCAGGTATTGGACCAACTTCTGTTTAAAGTTATGAAGATTCATTATATATGGAAGAAGTCATTATTGTGGGTACTGATACATGGTGGTGTCCATTCAGTTTCCCAAGAAAGTTTTATTATGTGAAACTCATTCAACCTTGTGAAATCTAAGTTATTGTTTCATAACGAGTGTTAACAACTCTAAGGAAGCCAGTTCATCTTACCTAAGCAATTGATTAGCTTTGACAACAGTGTGTACACAGAACCCAAATGAGCATTTTTGATCATTTTTCTCCATTGCTTCACTGATAGCATCTTTCAGTTTGAGGAGGGACCTTCTGCTGTAAGAATTGGGACTTAACCAGGAAAAATTTATTTGACGTGGTCTGGATTTCATCATATTCAGTGTGTCTGTAGAGTCATCTTCTTACATTTGTCAAATGATTGACTAGCTGTCTCTACATGTTCTCTTGGGTAGTGATTTCTTTTTATTTGATTTGGTATCAAGTCCCCCTTGTCACAAAGTTTGTCCATATGTCCTCCTTGTGGCTGATTAGCAGTAAGCTAGACCACAGATTTGAGGAGGACAATGGTTCAGTCTCCAGGTAAGATATTTCAGCCTCACTCTACTTACTGGGGTAAGTTTTCTGCAGCAGTCAGCACTGGCCAGCTCCCTAGACACAGCATAGGAGATCAGCAAAGACCAAGCTGTGGGGAGTACAGCTGATCTTGGTAGCCCATCCCACTTCTGGAAAACCCAATCCATACCGAGGTTCTACTGATAACAGATAATAGGGACTTCTTTGGGCATAGACCCGAGTGCATTGGTAATGTCTGGGTTTCTAAACCCGCTGTCCAGAAAATCTTCTATTCACTAGACTTTTTCCAAGGTCTGCTCTTTCTCAGAAGTTGGACTTAGTTATCACACTCCGAAGTATGATGTTAGGTTGGAGAAAAATTGTAGATTTGCTTGCAAGGGATGTGAGGCCAATTGATGAAAGGCTATTTGCATACCACGCTGAAGTCCAAGTCAGGTTTTAATTTTGCTTTGGTGATACAGTTTTGAAAATGCTCAGTTCTTTACTTTGTGTCATAAGTATGCTTTGGTCTCTTTGTAATGCTCATTGCACCCCTTTGTTTTTTTCAGGATGGCTCCTAAGTACTGGATACTCAAAAAGGACTAATTGATGGTTATAATATATTCCAAAGAATACTTTGTGTAAGTGATCTTTCTAGAAAACAAATTGAGCCTTCTCATTAAAACAATATTTTGCCATTTCAACATTCAGTAATACTTCATAAAAAGACTTCAGCTACATGAACTGAACATTCAATCTACATACTTTCTGTTTGTTGAAGTGTTTATGGCTTCTACTCAAGACGAGAAATAACAAGGAAAGCAATGACTCTGAATACAGAACATTTTATTACACAAATAAAAAAATGAGAGCATATCTGTTAGCTCTCGCCAACTTTTGAAATATGGATTCCATTTGTCTTTATTATGGTCTATTCCCATAGTGCTTTTCCCCTGTTTATTAATTTTTGTATGTTACTGTTAAACAGAGATATGTGCCTACTGGAAAGAGTCAAGGCTATTTCAAGAAACATGAAAAATGGGAAATATATCAACTTGTCTTTTTACTATTCTGTCAATAAACAAAGAGGCATGCAATTTTTGTAGCTTTTGATCCCTTTTATAAAAAGTCACATACATTATCATGGTAAAATGTCCCATCAAATCTATAACAGTCATGATGACTCATAGATATGTGATTCCCCTTATTAAGAAAAAAAGGACAGGAAATCCAATATAAATGAGCTGTTTTCCTCAGTAGTGTAATAAAACTTGGATATTGGTGTATGAGTTTTTGATTATATCATCCACTGATAATCTCTGTGTTCATTTCCTCCCAGTGAAGACTCAGTCTCCTTCCTTCCCTGACCAGCCCCCTTTGACCACTAACACTTTAGCAATTCTACTCCCTCAGCTGGGGAGGAGGCCTCCCAGTCACAGCCAGGGCTGTAAATTTTCACCGTCAGATTTGAGCCAGTGGCGTTAAGATACACATCTGCTTCCTACTCAAATGGTCTTTTGCTGTGCTTCTTGGTAGATGGAGAGTTGTAATGCCACAAGAATAAATCCCAACTGAGGAGGGCTAGATTATGGTGTTTCCAAAAGAAATGCTCATGACTACAAATATAACCAGCCTTAATTCGGTTCTTAAATTCTGTATTTCTTTTCAGAGTTCCATGGTAATATTTTATTGCTCTTTAATGAACAGAGTGAGTCACTACTACATTTCTAATGAGAAAAATTATTTAGTAACCTGAGTCGTAACCCCTGAATATATCTGGTTTCTAAGTTTGGATTTCCAAGTGTAAGTTTTTCCTAAATAAGATCACAGGAATATAGGGCCAGAAAACAAAAGAAATGTCTAAGCGCCTACTGGGGAAAGGTACCTGTAGTCCATGCCAATGTAGCTAGACCACAATCATTTATTAGATACCTAGAAAGGTGAACTAAGAATACTTACTGTTAGAGGTATATTTATGTTCTCTATTCTAATACCTCCTTAACCAAGAGAGGAAAGATGATATAGACCAATTTCAGAATTAGCAGAAATTCGAAGAGATACATATAGTCAATCTTCAGTTTACTAACGGGTTTTGTTCCAAACTCTCTTTGCAAGTCGTTTTGAACTATCAGTGTCTTTTCCCATAGAAGCAAATTTATAAATGGTAGTTAGATTCCCCAGCTAGATCACAGAATATACTTAACCCATATGCAGCTGAAAACTGTTATGAAGGAACTCAATCACCAAGTTTCTGAGGATATAGGCATTTAATTATTTATTCAAGAATGCACTGAGTGCTTACTTGGTGGGAATAGAGAGATAACATGGGTCCCTGATCATAGTTGAATCAGAAGGTAACTGCCCATTTCTTAGTGTAGGTGCCATGGTGGATGATAGAATAGTGTGTTATGTGAGTACATAGGACCATAAACTGAAGATGAAGGTGATCTAGGCAGGGCTCTCAGAGTATGTCTGCATTCATTTTGTTTTGCTAGAAGACAAGTATGGAGTCCTGAAAGGGAGTAAAAGTGGGGAGTATCTTTGGGTATGGGAAGGGGAATCAGTATGAAGACTTAAAATTTCTTAGCTTATAGCTTATTAACGACAGGTGGGGAGGTTGATTATTACGTAAACAGGGGCTAGAGTAATAGACTGGACAAATATGTCTTTGTTTGTACCATTTGGAGATGAGACTTCAAGTTGGGGACTAACATGATCATATTTGCAATTTAAAACTTCACTTGGTCACTGTGTTAGTACTGGATGGGAGAAGCCACCAGCACAGGATATGAAGAAGGGCTGGGAGGCTGTTGGAGTTACATCAGGGAGTATCCAAAAGGCACGAGGGCAGCGTAGATGGGGAAGGAGAAGAGGATATGGATTAGGTATATTAAGGAGGTAAAATTGATAGGACCTGAAGACGGATTGGTTTTGGTGATAAGATAACATCAGAGGTGAATATAAATGGCAATATACTGCTCCCTGTCTGCCAAAAAAAAAAGGAAAAAAGGAAAAAAGAAAGAGAAAAAAGAAAAGGAGGTTGTGGGGAGGAGGCACACCTGGGGGAGATGGAGCTCAGTTACAGATGTGTACTTGAGTCGTTACCCTGCTCAGAAGGTTGGGGATGAGGGAAGTGCTTAGGGGCAGTCTAGGCAGGAGATGCAACAGGAGAGAAGCAAGTTCATAAGAATAGATAAGGAGAATCTAAAGGGAGCATCCAGAGATGCTGGGTCATAGCCAGAAGAGAGCAGTGCCCAGTAGTCAAGACAGTAGAAAATTTCAAAAAAGACAAAAATTAAGAGACTAAGTGGTATTGATATCAAGACTGAGAAATAGACATTGGATTTAGGAGGAGGAGAATATTGGTGCTCCAGGTTCCAGTTTGGGAGACAGGAACAGATTTCTCTTTATCTTATGCTGGTGATGAGGGAGGGGCTGCAGGCCTGTCAGAGGGTAGTGACCACTGGGTTGGAAGAGTGAGGGTGGAGAGCTGCGACCCTGAGTGGAGGGGGATTTGAAGGTGGTATATGTTGGATGTGTGTGTTGAGGGGTAGGGTGTGAAGAGCACTGTTCCTCTGAGGGAGAGACCCAGTGGCAGTGTCTTTATGGTGAACAGCTGTAGGGATGGGTGGTGGCTACAGACATAGGTTATCAAGAAGCTGATTCTTATCAGTCACTGTGTTATTATTACCCAAAGAACCACATTTTCAGAAAACATGAGGATAAAGTCTAGTCGTCAGCAGGGCATACAAAGCTTATCACACACCGGTTCTCACTAGCCTCATCTCTTGCCACTGTCTTACCATGTTTCCCCCATATTGGAATGCTGTCCCTACCCCCTCCACATACCCACCCCTGTGCTCTTTCACTCTTCCATGCCTCTCACATGTGGTTTCATCTATCATGAATGTTCTGCACCCCTTTCCCCAGGATTCTTCCTAAGCCACCCAGCCTGAATGTCACCTCCTCCATGAAAAGCCTCTGGCAGTGTACTCTCAGAGAGTAGCATCTCCAGTCTCTGCTCCTTCAGTGCTTTCTTATATCTTTTTAAAATAATAAAATGCAGCTTGAAAATGACATGTCCCTCCCCTTCTGAACTATGAGTTTTAAGCACATGGAGGTGCTTGTTGATTTGGAATTTCCCAGTTCCTCCTTAGCATAGTGTTTGCCCATGACAAATGCTCATGGTTGTTTAATGACAAACCCTGGTCTAACTCAAAGGTTAGCTGTAAAAACTATTAGTCAGGAAAGATGGCACCAAGCTTTACTGGCTTGCACCTCTTCTGGGAGGAATGAAGACCATTACCCCAGACTCTCTTGGCAGGTATATAAAGGGAGAGGGCCTAAATGCTATTAAACATGTTATGTTAAGAAGTTACACAGATTCCTAGAGTTATATGTGCTCAGTGATACTGGGCAGCCAGAATGACTCATGACCCTCAACCTGAGCATCTGGAAGAGTTAATTTTGCTTTGGGAGAAACTCTGTGTCACCTTTACTGGAAAAAGAATTGTGTATGAGGCCTTGGCAAGAGGATAAATTTCATAAATATATAAACTAAATGAAGTTCTTTGGGAATAATTAACTTCTCTGTAACCTCGCTTGATGAGTTTGGACAGTATTTATTACAAGATGGAGCCAATTCCAAAGTGAAGCTCAGAGAATTCTCCTTCCTGAGCTCTTGGAACACAGCTATGGTCAGTGCCACTCATCTGTGAGGATTACTCAGTGGCAGGAAGTGACACTGGATGAGCCTTGGAGGCTTGGTTCCAAACAACACTTGAGGGGAGGGAGGAGCTGAGAAGACTGAGATCCTGTGTGGTTTTTCTCAGCGTCTTTACTAAGATGATTGCCCTCCTCTTTCTTTCTGAGTCTAGACAGTAGCAATGAAGTGAAAGATCCCTGTAAGTATCATTTGGGTTTCTGGCACCAAAGCTACTGCTTCATTCAGTTAAACTCAATAAAACTGTATTAATGGTATAATAAAAGTTTTGCTTTTACACAGTGAATTAGGGAATCATAGCAAGAAGAGGACTGTATATGACATTAGAAGACTAGGTTCCAGTTTCAGATTTTCTACTTCTATCTGAATGACTCCCAGTGTCACTTAACTTTTTCAAGTGTAGTGACCTTGTCAGTAAAATAAGGATGATACTACCTGGTGATAATACCATGCTGGCATTCACTGGGCACTAACTATGTGCCAGGCACTGCTTAACGTGGGTTGTTCTCTTCAATCCCTGTGATGTAGGTAATGATTGTTATCCATTGGATAGATAAGGAAATTGAGGTTTACAGAGGTTGTATATCATGCCCAGGTGGAGGATGTGTTGGAGCCGGGATTCAGATCCAAGTCTTTCTGAGTCTATTACTGAGGTCTTAACCACTGCTTTAAACGTTGCACTTAACAAACTCAAAATTCTGACATAAAAGTAGAGTATTATCAGGTACTAAGCTCTTCTTGATTGAATGTCATTCTTCACATGTTACTCTTCCTCAGCTCCCTCTGTCTTTCTCCTATTGAATCTGGGACATATCTCCCAATCAAGCTAATTGAGAATTCAATAGGTTTCTGGTTTTTTTTCCTGCTTTTCCAAGTAGCAAGGGGCCATGAGTCTGACTAGGATGTGAAACATGATATTCCTGAGGGAATACAGAGGAAGGAGCCCCAAGGAGAGAGTCCTTGAAGGATCACATGACACAGAAGTGCCATTACAAAAGTAGCGTTAAGATATAATATATATTTCCAGTGAAAAAGTAGCATATGTCTACTTAGAAATTGAAAATTTAGAAAACGCAGAATAAGCAAAAAATTTAAATCATCCATATTACCTCAGTTTAGAAATACCCATTTAAGATTTTGCTAAATATCAATATTCCTTTAACAAAATAGTATCATGCATATTATTTGAGCTGACACAATTATTTATATTTGGGCAGGTATGGAACACCACGAAAGAACAGAGGAAGGGCAGGCTGCCACAGCACAGTGCCAGTGGGCATGGTTAAACAAACTCTGTCTCCTACTGAGGTTTAATTTTTACATCTGTTTTTTTCTTCCTCTTCCACCCTCAATCTTTTCCATCTCATACCTATTCTTCTCCCTCCTTCAAATAATTTTATTAATTTTCTTTTTAAATCAAAGGAATATAGTTTATTAACAGATATCAACAAATCAACAAGGTCCACTGGGCTGAAGGAAGACATTAATTAGATAATTCATGTGGTCCAAGTGGCAGCCGGTTCACTTAGCTTGTTAAATCTCAGAATCAGGCCTTTCTCTTGAGCGTCTGCAAGGTTTACACAAGGGCAGTTGCTTTAGTCCCAGCTTCCAGTCTTAGAGTTGTGTTGTTGGTCATGGTAAGATCCAACAAGAGAGGGGGGATGACTCATTGCAATGCACCACCACTGCTGGAAAATTCCTCTTGGCATGTGTTCCTGATAATGGACCGAGGGCATCTTCATATTATGTGAGATGATCAAGCACATCTCAGTTGGCTTCTGGCCAGTATAGGTCTTACACACTTCTTTGACATCTAAATGATCTAACTAAGCTCTTTATAGGCATCAAATAAACCCCATCACTGCCAATTACCACTTCCTGTAAGTGTTCCTCAGGGTTAGGAAGAGGTTTTCTTTTTACAACACCAACTCTAAATAAATTCTTGCCCATGTTGCTGAGAAGAAATGGTCTATAAATTAGCTGGTTGTCTTGTCATCAGGTAATCTGAGCAAGGCAACCTTCTTGTACCCCTGATAGAACATTACTTAGGAAGGAAACTAGACCAGATTTTCCTGTTATTGAGTGAAGATTTCTAAGTTTCTGAGAAATAAGAGGGAGTGGAGCTGTGGTTAATGCTTGAGTCATTTGTGAATGAAGAATATTGATATAGAAAATATCCCCGAGAATAGGAGTGAGAGGATAAACAGTTCCCTTCTGAGTAGAGTTGCCAGATTTAGTAAATAAAAGTATAGGACCCATGCAATCTTTGGGACATACTTATACTAAAACAATCATTCATTGTTTATTTGATTTAAATATAACTTAGTGTCCTTTATTTTAACTAGTAATTCTCCTTCTGGGTGATGAATCAAATTAACAAACTCATAGGGACATAAAATACTTTGCACTTCTCTGGGGCCTTCAAATCTATGTAAGCAAAACCTCTCCCCAACTTTCCTCATCTGTCCTTCATAAATCATCATTTCTTCTCAAATGTGGATTTCATCTTTCTTTTTGGCTTTCTCTGACCCCTGGGGATGGGAGGAGTAGGGTTCAGGGAGCTACGTCCTGGAGAAGATCTTTTCTGAGAAAAAAGAAGCCACCAATTAAATTTCCTGACTGGAGAGATTCTGGAGTGATGATGAGTGAAGAAGAGGAGTCAGAGGGGTTGGGAGATTGAGAGAGAGTTCAGGGGTGGTCAGATGCAGTTCTGGATTGGAGTCCTTGGCTCAACTCAAATTTTTGTACTTGGAACTTCATACCTGGAAGATCTAGGGTTCCCAGGAGAGGTTTCCCACAAGGTTGGGGTTTAATGGAGGGTATGCACCCAACGTAAGCCTGGAAACAGGGATAACCTAAGAAGGCCAGTACGTAATTACGTCTCCTTCCTGCTCTGGGTTTGGTGTGGGCCCTGCTGCTGCCTCCAGGGGACTGTTGAGTGGATGTGAAGGTCAGAGCCTGACGCCTCAGAGTGTGACAACAGGATTACTCAGTGTGAACAGGACTAGGTAAATCTTGGGCAAAAGAAATCTTTCTTCCTAAGGAACAACCAGGTCCATGATAGGGCCGGCTTTTCTTGATGAGGGAAACTCAAGGCATGGAGCTAGGTTCAAGGATTTTGCAGTTAATGGGAAAGCCTATTTGTTACCTTTGTAAGTAATTTTGTTTTTTCCTTATTAATTTTTTCAATTAGGAAATTAATTTTACTCATTTTAATAGGTTAAATCACTCAACGAGGTAAAACAAAATTTTTTTCTTCTCTACTCCCAAATAGGGCCTGCTAGTCTGAGGTCTCAATGTTAACAGCGTATTATTTTCCATTTTTCTCTATACTTATGCAGACATACAAACATATGTCTATGTGTGTGTGTGTATGCATCCCCGACTTATGATTTATGACTTTTTGTCTTTAAGATGGTGCGAAAGCAATATACACCTTCTGTAGAAACTGTACTTTTTGAATTTTGATCTTTTCTAGGGCTAGTGGTATGCAGTACGATACTCTCTGGTTATCTGGGCAGCTGCATCAAACTATAGCTCCCAGTCAGCCATGTGACCACAAGGGTGAGCAAGCTATACACTTACAGCCATCTGTGCCCATACAACCATTCTGTTTTTCACTTTTACTACAGTATTCAATAAATTACGTGAGATACAAAACACTTTATTATAAAATAAGCTTTGTGTTAGATGATTTTGTGTAACTGTAGGCTAATGTAAGTGTTCTGAGCACATTTAAGTTAGGCTAGGCTAAGCTATGAAGCACGGTAGGTTATAAAATGCATTTTTGACTAAGGGCATTTTCACCTTAGGTTTATCAGGATGTAACCCCATCATAAGATGAGGAAGATCCATGTATATATATACAACCAATATGTACAAAGTTTTTGAAGAAAATAGTATGTGTTTCTCAAAAAGTAGAATCATTAATTACTTTAGTTATATTACTCTATAATTTCCTTTCTCACATAATATCATGGACAGTTCTCTAGTCAATAAAGATTATACTCCTTTTTAATATCTTAAAATTTTTCCATTGTGAGAATATATGAAATTTGTTCAAGTCCACTGTTGATAATATTTTATTTTTTTCCGTTTATTTATTTATTTTTTTGTCATTACGAGCTGGGCTAGGGGCTTCCCTGGTGGCGCAGTGGTTGAGAATCCGCCTGCTAGTGCAGGGGACACGGGTTCGAGCCGTGGTCTGGGAAGATCCCACATGCTGCGGAGCAACTGGGCCCGTGAGCCACAACTAACGAGCCTGCGCGTCTGGAGCCTGTGCTCCGCAACAAGAGAGGCCACGACAGTGAGAGGCCCGTGCACCGCGATGAAGAGTGGCCCCCACTTGCCACAACTAGAGAGAGCCCTTGCACAGAAACAAAGACCCAACAGAGCCAAAGTAAAAATAAATAAATTAAAAAAGAAGGCTCAACATTAAAAAAAAAAAACAAAAAAAGAGACAGCTGGGCTACCATTAACATTAAAAAATATCTTTATGTACATGTAGTTGAATATCTTTTCATTTTTGGAAATTCATTTCTCTGAATTGTCTATTCGTGTTCTTTACCCATTTTTCCATTGACATCTTTCTCCAACTAATTTTTAGGCATTTCTTATATATTAGGAATTATATTATCTTGTCTCTGTGCTGAAATTAGTTTTTCTCCTAATCCATTATTTGTCTTTTGATTTTGTGTATGATTTTTTTTGCCATGTAAAATTAAAAATTTTTATATCATCAAATATTTAATTTTATTTTAAAATGTTTTTATTATGAAAAAAATACATTTTCATGGTAAAAATCCAAATAATACAAGGAGTTGTAAAATGATAAGTGAAGGTCGTCTTTCTCATTTTTGGACTACTTAGGCCAATTCTCCAAAGATAATCATGTTAATAGTTTTCTCCTTACCAACTGGGAATTTTCTATGTGTATGTAAGCATCTCTTGCTGTCTATCTAAAATTGCTAACATTTACGGAACATCTGTTACATGCCAGGACTGTTCCAGGCAAAATTCCTGCCTATGGAGCTTATATTCCAATGATGGGGAAAAGTAATAAACAAATAAACCAAAAGAGAACATAATTTCAGTTATTGATAAGTTCTGTAAAAAAGTAGTGTTAGGGTGCAGAAAGTAATGTGGAAGAGGACATTATTTTAGATAGAGTGGCTGAAGGAGTGTATAAGGAGGTGAAATCTAAAGATCTGATAGCTGTGACTATTGTACAGTATTTTTTTATTACTGTGTACCATTTTCACTTAATAATAAAATAGGAAGTATTTACTTATCAGTACATGTAGGTTTACTTGTAGGGGTGAATTGTTTCATTGATATAAGACAGTTACCTTCAATTTTACATGGACAGACAGTGTGAAAGCATGTCTATCTTCCTGTCTGTATCTCTTGCAGTAATAATACACATGTAGAGTTCATTCACTTGATCACTTGGAGGGTGATTCTTCACATGGTCAATTCTCTTCATTAACCAGAAAGGGAAGTGTGGAGGTTATTTGGAGAAGGGGCCTCACCAAAGAAGGGAGGAAGTGGATCTCCTGTAAGTACTTTATTTATGAGGGCACATGATGAAGGATGGACTCATGTGAGGTTGAGGCTACCTATGGCTCTTATTTTTCTAGTTTACTTGTAGCCCCCATGAGCATGCATGTCCAAGAGGGGATTATCTCAAGGCTGAAAGCTGACAGTCTGAAATAGCTTCTTTCATCTCAGGTATTGTCAACCATTTTGAAAATACAGAAGCTCCTGTGGTAATAAAGGGGGTCAGTTTGCCAACTGGGCATCTCTTTGTTGTGGCTTAGTGTTCTAAGTCTAGTTTCTGGGAAACTAGGCAATGTGGAAGTGAAAGAGATGCTATGCCCCACATGCTTAGCCACCACTGAGCTGTCAAACACAAACAAAACATGTTGCCTGTTGAACGGAGAAAGGAGAAGTCTAAGACTGAAGTCAAGTTCGGCAGTTATCATTGGATTCCTGTTGTCCATTCTGTTCTGATCCACTCTTCAGTGGGTTGTTGAGAGCTGGTTTGCTGACTCAAATAGATAGACAAACAAATGATTTATGGGAAGCTACTGAGTCATGCCTTGTCCCATAGCTACATTTTCCCTGCTCTGAGAAAGCTCAGTTTTTTTTTTGTTGTTTTTTTTTTTTGACAGGAAATACTCTAGGGGCCTGTCTACATGACAAATTCTTGCAGGGAGAGGTAGCTGTGCTGTGAAAGTGTGTTATGAGAAATATGGAAACTGCAAAAGAAATATGGAAACTGCAAAAGAAACAGAGAAACTGCATCAGAGAAACAGAAGACATTGTTCCTATTCTTTTAGGGAAATTGAACAATTGTGAAATGAACTAAAGACATTTTTTGGTAAACCTAAGTGGATATGCATACAGTGCATACTATGGACATATGCATTTGAAAGAGTGGTTTGCTGTATAATATGGGATAATCTGCATGAGTCAGGATTTGTCTGGGAAGACATCCCAGGAGGGTGAAGAAGTAGAGGAAGGTATTTCTGTTAGGTGCGTGAGTTGCATAGACAGGCCAGAGTGTGCATGAAATGATAATTTATTGTTGGTGAGGAGATAGGGATGAGGAAGGCAGGGATATTTTCCAGTGAGTGATTCTAAGTGGTGTTTCCTTACACATCTGTTGTTACTGTTCAAAGTTAGCTGTAAGACATGGCCATTGGTCTGCTTCTAATGATCTATTCAGTTTGCCTGAGGCATCTCGTAGAAGTAATGATAACCAACAGTCACTGGGCACTTATTATGTCCATGTATTGTGTGTGAGTCATTCCATTTGATCTTCTGAATGTATCAGAGGGGATGAGTTAGGTAATAACATGTAACAAACAACCCTCCAATCTCAGTGGCTTAAAATGTATATGTTCTATGTGGGTGGGGCAGAAGGGGCTAGACTCATTGAAATCATATAGGGACCCAGGCTGACAGAGATTCCATCTTAAAATACATTTCTGTGATCTCTGGAAAAGAAAAGGGCAATCTGGTGAACTGCCTCTTAGTTTTTTTTAAAGTGATGCATTGCATTTCTGCTAACATTTCATTGGACAAATCAAGTCATGTGCCTATGTCTAAATTCAAAGGGAGTAGAAAAGGAAAATCCTAGCATGTAACTTGGGGGAGAGAAGAGTAATAACTGTGGATGGCTCTAATAACTATCTATAAGGAAACTAAGGCACAAAGAAGGGGGGCAACTTGCCTAAGTTTTCACAGCTAGTATGGCTCCATAGCCCTCTCCTCTGCAGAACCTACATTTTGCCTTACATGCAAACTGAGGGCCTACTGGAATTAGGGATGAGATTTATTTCTTAATTCCTCGCTCTCTGTTTCTAGCTTGTAGGGACGAGAATAGAATCTTTGAAACATAATTTTATAGTATGATTTGGCCAAGAGGTAAAGGAGAGGGAGAAAGAGATTTTTAAAAAGTGTAGAGAATGCTGAAACTGTATTCAAAGACTCAACTTAGTTGTCAGAAATACTGTGGATTTGTTGTGCTAATTCCTGTGAGAATTAGGAAGTGCTGAAAAGCAGTTATTAAAAAATAACAGATGAATTTTGCCAGAGTTGGCCTCCTTTGATCCTTAAGATGTTTGAAAAATTAGGAAGACTGTTCTGCTGCTTGTTTATTTTGGTCATCTTGATGCCTGAATTAGAGTTGCCATGAAGTGATTCAACCAACTGCTGGGGCTAGGATAGAGGAAACCATTTATGGGAATAAAGAGAAAGAGTCAGAGGGAAATACTCTAGTGGGGAGAGAAAGGCCCACAAAGAAAAGAAAATGATTGGGGAAAAAGAATGGAGAGCATGAAACAAGGGGGTGGTGTGAGGGGAAGTGGAGGGAGGGAGAGGGATAGAGAGGGTGGAGGAAGAGACAGTCTGAAATGAGTAGGCCCACCCACGTTCATATTTTCTATTCCAAAAAAATCAAATTTCTGGGATATAGGATCAAAAATAAAAACATCCTCTACAAAGAGGCTGTTAAATCCGCAGGCCCAGCCAAGAATTTGAGCACTTCAGTAATCTTCTCTGCCTTTTTGGGGTTGGCAGACCCTTTTTCTGGAGCACATGGCATCAGTAAGCTTTCTGCTGAGTGACTGAAGTGTCAGGGGCCAGGGAAAAGTCAATCTGGAGAATTTTATCCTGGCTTCTACTTTCTGAGTGAGGCACACAAAGGCTCATGTGGCTTTCTGTGGACTGAGGCTCCTGGATCCCCTGGTGTCTAACATAGCACCAAAAATAGCATTTTTAACTGCCAAGGGTGAAGAATTATTTTCTTTTCCAAGAACTGATAATTTGTTATATATGGGATTTTGGAGTTGAGTCCATTTCAAATATGATATTAAAACCTAAAATTTAAGGCAAAATCTATACTATACTAAACTTAGTGAGCAAAATGAAAAAAAGTTAAATTAAAATTTTAAAAAGCCTGGCTATTTGGTATAGTACAGTCAGATTTTACCCACTTAATTTTTTTTTATTTCTTGGGATTATATTGCATATAAATGATCAGAATGATTCTATTGCCCCACATTTAAATTTTAAATTTAAGAATAAATGTGTCAAGTACTTAATTTAGAGTGAAGTTAGTTTAATTAACTTAAATTTAAATGAAAGTAATTATAATTAATGCAAAAAATAATATAGTAATCAACAAATTCAAGATTGAAGAATAGAAAATCAACATACAGAATCAGTTGCATTTCCAAACACTCACAAAATATCAGAAAAAAATAAAGAAAACAATGTCATTTGCAATAACATCAAAAACAATAAAATACTTAAAGAATAAATTAATCAAGGAGGTGAAAGATCTGTACACGGAAAGCAATGAGACTTTGATGAAAGAAATTGAAGAAAACACAAATGAATGGAAAGATATCTCATGTTCATAGATCAGAAGAATAAATAGTGTTAAAATGTCCATACTACCTAGAGCCATGTATAGATTAAATGCAATCCCTATTAAAATTCTAATGGCATTTTTCACAGAAATAGTTTCTGAGTGGAATAATTAAAATTTTTTCTATATAAGATCATATCATCTGTAAATAGAGCAATTATGCTTCTTCCTTTCTGATTAGCATGCCTTTATTTCTTTTTCTTGCCCAATTGCTCTGGCTAGGACTTCCAGTACTATGCTGAATAGGGAGCACACTTGCCTTGTTCCTGATCTTGGAGGTAAAGCTTTCAATCGTTCACCATTGAGTATGATATTAGCTGTGGATTGTCACATATGAACTTTATTATTTTGAGATATATTCCTTCTATACCCCAAATATTGAGAATTTTTTTTATCATGAAAGGATGTTGTCTTTTGTCAAATGATTTTTCTGTGTTCACTTGAGATAATCATATGATTTTTATCTTTCATTCTATTAATGTGATGTATCACATTGATTGATTTGTATATAGTGTACCATCCTTGCATCCTAGGGATAAATCCTATGTTATCATGGTGTATGATCCTTTTAATGTTCTGTTGATTTTAATTTGTTAGACTTTGTTGAGAATTTTTACTTCTATATTCAGGGATACCAACATATATTTTTCATTTTCTTGTAGTGTCCTTATCTGAGTTTGGTATCAGGGTAATACTGGACTTGTAAAATGAGTTTGGGAGTATTCCTTTGTATTCAATATTTTTGAAGAGTTTGAGAAGGATTGACATTTATTCTTCTTTAAATGCTTGGTAGGTACTAACAGTGAAACCATCTGGTCCTGGGCTTTTCCTTGTTGGGAGGGTTTTGTTTACTGATTCAATCTCCTTACTCATAATAGGTCCGTTTAGATTTTCTATTTCTTCATGATTCAAGACATTGTGTGTTTCTAGAAATTTATTCATTTTTTCTAGGTTATTCAATTTGTTGGTTTATAATTGTTCATAGCAGCCTCTTATGATCTTTTGTATTTCTGTGGTATCAGTTGTAATGTCTCTTCTTTTATTCCTGATTTTATTTACTGAGTCTTCTCTCTTTTTTCTTTGTTAGTCTAGCTAAAGGATTGTCAATTTTGTTTATCTTTTCAAAAAATCAACTCAATTTTACTGATATTTTCTATTATTTTTCTGGTCTCTATTTCATTTATTTCTGCTCTGATCCTTGTTATATCTTTCCTTCTGCTAACTTTGGGCTTTATTTATTATTGTTTTCCTATTTCCTTGATGTGAAAATTTATTTGAGAGCTTTCTTTTTTCTTAATGTAGGTGTTTATAGCTGTAAACTTCCCTCTTAGAACTGCTTTTGCTTCATTCCATAAGTTTTAATATGTTGTGTTTCCATTTTTATTTGTTTTGAGATTTTAAAAGTTTCCCTTTTTATATTTGCTTTGACCATTGATTATTCAGAAGCATGTTTGTTTAATTTCCATCTAGTTGTACATTTTATAGTTTCCTCCTGTTATTAATTTCTAGTTTTATATTATTGTGGTTGGAAAAGATACTCGGCATGATTTCAAACTTCTTAGATTTGCTAAGGCTTGATTGTGATCTAACATACAATCTATTCTGGAGAATGTTCAAGTATACTTGAGAAGAATGTGTATTCTGTAGTTGTACAGAATGTTCTGTATATGTCTGTTAGGTACATTTGGTCTAAAGTATAGTCCAAGTCCACTGTTTACTTATTGATTTTCTGTATGGATGATCTCTTCATCATTGAAAGTGAGGTACAGAAGTCCCCTACTATTATTGTATTGTCTCTTTCTTCCTTCAGATTTGTCAGTATTTCCTTAATATACTTAGGGGCTCTGAAGTTGGGTGCATATATATTTAAAACTGTTATATCTTCTTGATGAATTGACTGCTCTATCAATATATAGTGACCTTTTTCTCTTATAGTTTTTGACTTAAAGCCTATTTTATCTGACATAAGTATAGCTACCCTTGTTTTCTCTTGGTTTCCACTTGCATGGAATATCTTTTTCTGTCCTTTCACTTGTAGCCTATGTGTGTCTTTAAAGCTGAATTGAGTCTGTTGTAGGCAACATGTAGTTGAGTCTTATTTTTTTTATCCATTCAGCCACTCTATGACTTTTGATTGGAGAATGTATTTTATTTACATTTAAAGTGACTAGTGATAGATAAGGACTGACTACTGCCATCTTATTACAGTCAGCCATCCATATCTGCAGGTTCCACATCTGCAGATTCAACAAACCACAAATCAAAAATATTTTTTAAAAATTCAAGAAAGTTTCAAAAAGCAAGACTTGAATTTGATATGTAATGGCCACTATTTCCATAGCATTTACATTGTACTTACAGCTATTTATGTAGTCTTTTACATTTCACATCATCTACAGATGATTTAAAGTATGTGGGAGGATGTGCATAGGTTATAGGCAAACTCTACACCATTTTATACAATGGCCTTTAGCAACTGTGGATTTTGGTATCCATGCTGGCATCCTGAAGACAATCTTTCACAGATACCAAGGGATGTCTAATAATTGTTTTCTGGCTTTTTTAGTTGTCTTGTTTCTTTTTTTTTCCTCTATTGCAGTCTTCTTGTGTGAACATAAGATTTTTCCATTGTGGTATGCCTTGTTTCCTTTTTCTTTATCTTTTATGTATATACTGTAAGTTTTTGCTTTGTGGTTACCATGAGGCTTATATATCTTATAGATATAGCAGCTTATTTTAAGCTTATAAGAACTTAATTTTGATCTCATACAAAAACTCTACCCTTTTACTCCCTCTCTCTATTTTATATTTTTGTTATCACAGTTTACCTCTTTTTACATTGAATATCCATTAAAAATTATTGTAGCTATAGTTATTTTAAATACTGTTTTCCTTTAACCTTTATACTAGAGTTAAGTAATTAACATACCACCATATTACAGTATTAGAATATTCTGAATTTTACTAAATATTTACCTTTACCAGCCTGTTTTATATTTTCATGTTACTAATTATCATCCTTTCATTTCAGCTTGAAGAACTCCTTTCAGCATTTCTTGTAAGGCATGCCTAGTGGTGATGAACTCTCTCTTCTTTTGTTTGGGAAACTTTTTATCTCTCCTTCATTTCTGAAAGGGAAGTTTTCTAGGTTGGCAGTTTTTTCTTTTTTAATCACTTTAAATATTTCATCCCACTCTCTCCTTGCCTGGAAAATGTCTTCTGAGAAATCTGACAAACATATTGGTGGGGGGTTAGTTCCCTTATATATTAGGAATTTTTTTCTCTTACTGCTTTTAAAATTCTCTCTTTGTCTTTGATTTTTTAATAATTTTATTATAACGCATATTAAAGAAGATTATTTGGATTGAAATTTTGGGGTATTCTATTATCTTCATGACATTGTATTCCAAATCTCTCCCCAGATTTGGGAAGTTCTCAGCTATTATTTCCTTAAATAAGCTTTTTGCCCCTTTTCACCTTTCTTTTCCTTCTGGAACTCCATGTTGTTTCTCTTAATGGTATCCCATAATTTATGTAAGCATTTTTTACTTTTTCATTCTTTTTTCTTTTTGCTCTTCTGGATGAATTCAAATAACCTGTCTTCTAGTTCACCAACTCTTTCTTCTACTTGGTCAAGTCTGTTGCTGAAGCTCTCTATTGAATTCTTCAGTTCATTCATTCTATTCTTCAACCTTAAAATCTCTAGATGTTTTCTTTTTCTGTGTGTGGTTTCTATTTGTTTGTTGAATTTCTAATCTTGTTCATGGATTGTTTTCCCAATATTGTTTAGTTGTCCACCTGTGTTTTCTTCTAGTTCACTGAAATTCTTTGAGAGGATTATTCTGAATTCTTTGTCAGATAGTTCATATATCACCATTTCTTTAGGGTCATTGGAGGCTTTAGTAGTTTCCTCTGGTGGTGTCATGTTTCTTTGATTAGTCATGATCCTGTGGCATTGCACTGGTGTCTATGAATCTGAGGAAGTAGGTATCTCTTCCAGTCATTAGAGATAGGGTTTAGCAAAGACAACCTTTACCATTCATCCCGCCCAGAGATTCTGTGTGGGCCACCTGGTAGTGTCTGATGTTAAACTTGCTACTGGAATTATTGAGTGAATTGGTCTGGTGCCTGGCCCAGCAGGTGGGCATATATGGTGCTTGGGTCCAGGGGGCTGGGCTCAAGCATGGGTCTATGGTAGTGGATTTGGAGCCTAGGTTCACTGGGTCAAGCTTTGTGCTTGAGTCTATGGTGATGGGCCTGGGTGCTGTGCCCATGTGGTGGGCCCATATCCTGGGTCTGTTGGGAGGGCAACCAGGCACCAGGGATCACTAGCATGAGTCTGGTATCAGCTCCTGCATTGCTGACTCTGTACTGGGGAAGGTCGAGAGTCTGGGTCTTGGATCTGGCCTCGAAAATGACTCTACATGGGTTATCTTGGCACTAAGATGGACTGGGATCCTGGGTCCAAAAGAGCTTGTCTGAATCCTAGGGCTACAGGGGCTGGCCTGGCATTGGAGCAGCCTGGGATACTGGGTCTGTGGGAACTGTTATAGGGGCTAGATCTAGGGTGAGCTGTGGCCCTGGGTTTGTGGGAGCCACCAGAAATCCTGGATCCATGGGAGCCACCAGGGATTAATCATTATTAATACATTGCTGTGTTGTTCTGGCTTTTTCTTTCCTATGAAATACATATATCTTTTAAAATTTATTTATTTATTTCATTATCAATGCAATGGGGTGTTCTGAGACCAGACTCCAGTATTCTAGAAACTCTGATGACCAGAAACAGGGGAGTCTACATTTTCAAAACTCCAACAGTTGAACGTTTATCCAGAGGAGCACCCAATTCATAGTGTTAGGCTGTTTTTCCAATTAGGAAAAACATTTCAATAGGCCCTTTGGTTACATTCTGTTGTGTAATGGGGAATTAGAGATGATGAGAAGCTGAACTGCAAAATTAAATAAAGGGTTGTCACATCTCTCCCGAGAAGGTTTTCATGTTGACTAGGGAGATGGAAGGATTTTTTTCTGTCATTGGAGAATAACACTTGAGAGTCATTGTAGGGCATGGATGGATTTGTGATGGGGAAGAAGACAAGGTCCCAGAGAGAGAGAGAGGCCAGAGAACTAAGGAAGGAGATGGCTAAGCTGAGAGCTGCTGCTGAGGGGCATGGCAGTCATATTCATCTGAGTCTGGAGACTGCCTGTGACCTGAGTGATCATGGGTAAGAAAAGTAATCACTCTGTGCCTCAGTTTCTAAGTCTGTGATATGAGGTAAATAATAATATTCATCTCCTAGGGCTGTTGTTGTGAGCATTATGTGAATCTCTCTATATATCTGTGTATCTATCCATCAACTATTTATATCCGTCTATTTTCCTGTCTCCCTGCTCCCTCTCTCTCTTCCTCCCTTTTTTTCTTTCTTTCTTCCTCCCTTTCTTCCTCCCTTTCTTTCTTTCTTTTTCTTTCTTTCTTTCTTTCTCCCTCCTTTTCTCCCTCCCTTCCTTCCTTTCTTGTTAGGACAGTACACTAGATAAGTGATGCATGCCATTATCAAATATTACTTTCTACTTTATAATCACCTTATTCTTAAGTCTTAGAGCAGGACCAACACCCATGTTTAAGATGAATAGTAGAGAGATATGAACTCAGTTTAGGATCCAGTTATAAGAATTTATGATGAGACTTCCAGGGAGATGGGCAGTGGTCTAAACCAAGACTGTCAGCTGAGGTGACAAGAGGTAGCCAGGAAGGACCCATGGGACCCAGGAGTTTTCCTCAGACGTTCCTTGGAAATACATGAGGAGGAGAATCTAACAGAAGACAAGACATCTTCAAACATGCAGAAAATGATTATTTGGACATTAAAGAGAAGAGTGATCCCAGAGACTGGAAAACTTTAGGGTCCATGGATTATGCACAGGGTTGTATTTTTTTGCAACTTTCTGTTTTTACTTAACTTTACACTGTGAACATCTTTACAGGTTAGTGTATAAGGAGCTATCTTATTTTTAGGCAGCTGCATATCATTTCTTAAGGTAATTTATTTAACCATTGTCTCATTATAGATAGTTGCTGATTGCTAGCATTTTTTTGGTTGTTGCTCTTGTTATCCATAGAGTTGCACTGAACAGCCTTGAAGATGTCTTTGAAAATGTTTTCTGGTATTTCCATAGAATGGGTTTAAGTGGGGTTGCCGAGTAGCATTTGAAATTTTAATATATTCCAAAAAATTGTCCTCTAAAAAGTTTGTAATTATTTACACACACTACAAACAACAGTGTGTGAAAATGTCCATTTCAAGATGTTCTCACAAACCGTGACTGTTATAACATTTTTTCCAGTCTAAGTGAAAAATGTACCTCATTTTTTTCAACATACACTTCTTTTATTATAAGTGAGATTGATAATCTTTTCATAGTATAATTATTCATGTATATTTCTGTGATTTCTATACCTTGTTATTATTTCTATTTGTACTTTCTAAATGTAGGGGATTTTCTTATTTTATGAATATTACATTTATTTTGTTACTTATATTAAATTCCACCTGGTTCCTTTTTTGTTTCTTTTTAAAAATTTTTTTCAGCTTTCCTTTGGAGTTTCTCAGCATATAGAAATTTTAAATATTTATGAAGTTAAATGCAATCATTGCCTTTATAACTACTGAGTTTTAGTCAATTTTTAAAGACTTTCTTATCCCAAGAACATAAAATTATCTTGATATTTTCTTGTAAAATAATAAAATTTTTATTTGTTTAGATCTTACATTCATGGAGCCTACTTAGAAGTCTGATGTGTACAGGGCAAAAGACTTTTTCTTAAAATGTCCCAATATTTACTAATCTACATTTTCCCCCTGACTTAATATTTTATCTTATATTAAATGACTATATTTCTGTCTTCTAGAATGTTTGTTTTGCTCACTGAATTATTTGTTTATTCTAAGATGATTAGTTAAATAAGCTTTAGAGTACCTTTATGGTACGTTTTGTTTTATAGTAGACTAAGCAACCCCTCATAATTCTTTGTAAAAGAAAATTGTGTTGCCTATATTCATTAAATTTCTTTTATTTTTCAGAAGAAAATAGAAGTAACACAAAAGTTACACCCCCACTAAAAATGCTTGCGATTTTAAAATTAGAATTATGTAGAATTTATTGATTAGTATGGAGAAAATAGAGATCTTTTTTTATCTTAACAAATTTTATTTATTTATCTATTTATTTATTTATCTATCTATCTATCTATCTATCATCTATTTATTTATTTATGGCTGTATTTGGTCCTCATTGCTGTGTGTGGGCTTTCTCTAGTTGAGGCGAGTGGGGGCTACTCTTCATTGCGGTGTGCGGGCTTCTCATTGCAGCGGCTTCTCTCGTTGTGGAACACGGACTCTAGGCTTGCCGGCTCAGTAGTTGTGGCTCTCAGGTTCCAGAGCACATGCTCAGTAGTTGTGGCACATGACCCTAGCTGCTCCGTGGCATGTGGGATCTTCCTGGACCAGGGCTCGAACCCATGTCCCCTACACTGGCAGGCGGACTCTCAGCCACTGCGCCACCACAGAAGCCCCCAAAATAAGCATCTTTAATATACTGAGCCTTCATCAATAGCAACATAATATGAACATCCATTAATTTATGTCTTTTGTATTTACTTTAGTAAATTTTATTTATTTATTTTTAATATTTCTAAGTCTTACACATTTCTTGTTATATTTGTTCCTGAGTATTTTATAGCTCTAATTGATACTGTGAATTAGATTTTTAAAATTAATTCTTTTAATTGGTTATTATTGAAAATAAGAAAGTCGTTGATCTTTGCATTTAAATTGTGTATCAAGCCATGTTTGCTATTTTAAATTCATAAAGACATCTAACACAGGAAGAGCTCTAAGAATGCTATAAATAAATGTTTCTCTATGGATGGTGAAACTATTTTTTTAGCTGACTGATAATTTAACCTAAGCACTAGGCAGATAAAGTAGTTGAATTATGGATTAAAAAATATAGATATTTTTTATTTCAAAAGTAATACTCATTAATTTACATGGTTTTAAAAATGTAGAAAGATACAGATTAAAAAATCCATAACTCTCCACACCACTCACTCATTCAACCTTTTGGGTACATTTCTTCTATGTATGTATGTATGTATGTATGTATGTATGTATGTTTGTATCTATCTATCTATATCTACTTATCTACCTATCTATCCATATATCTGTTTATCTATATCTGTTTATCTTTATGGATTTGTGTGTGTAAGTATTAACATTTATGCCCTTGAACATGATTCACATTCTATTTTGTAGCCTACTTTTTCACACAAGAATATGTTGCGAATATTTCTTCATATTATTAAATATGATTAGCTGAACTTTTAGAACAATTGACTGCTCATTTTGGTATCATTTAGACATAGCTTACAATACTCAGAATTTAAGTAGTTTTGCCACTATAGATAAATCTTATTTACACAACATTAATTTCTTTTAAAAAAACCCCTTCCACCTAATATGAATTTTTCTTTGACAGAAAATGGAGGAAACATACTTTTCCCTATTCCACCTGCTAAGTATAATTAAAATCTCTGAATGATGTATATAACACAAGCATAAGAAGACTCTAAAGGTGGAGAGTAGAAGGCAGACTGTCTAAGGAACTTGGAACTCAAGGAATGGCATAGCGGTGAATTCTTGTGTGTGTGTGTGTGTGTGTGTGTGTGTGTGTGTGTGTATTTTTTCTTTGTATATCTCAGACTTGAAGCAAACAAAGCCAGCAACCTGGAAATGATAATAGGAGCACACAGAAATTCACACCCAAAAGACTAATCTCTCTAGTCAAAGGCCCAGAAAAGGGGCAGTCTAGAAAGGCAGAAAGCTTTGGCAATAATTGCTCTACCCCAGTGGAAACCACAGAAAAAAAACCTGTGATTCTAACTTCATGCACACTATTAAAGGCTAAATGGAGATCCTAGACTTCTACACTTCAGAAGCTGTAATGAGGTACTGCAACCTGCCTATACTGGGGTAGTCAGAGAAATCCGAGTATGGATCTGGAACTCTCATCCCCACAGGGTGATAATGAGCCCTCTTTCCAACCCCCCAAACTCCCCACCTGAGGTGTCAGTAGACACTACTTGGGGAGTCTAGACTTCTACCTACACCAATAGTATCAGAGGAGGCCTGGTGGATCAGGACTTTCATCACCACATATGGCCATCTCCTTTTGGTATCTGTGTGAAAAAGTAACTCTTACCTTTGTTCAGCAGTAACAAGGAACTTAATCCCCCACCCCTTACCCCCAGTATGTAGTGGTGACTGAGTGGGAACTTGGAGTTTTACTTTCACCTGGTGGTAATGAGGTGGTGTCCTCCTTTTCCTGCCAGAACTGTACCAGAAGATGTGAGTCAAAGTAGAAGGTTTAAATAAGGGCCTGAGTCTCATAAGATAATACCCAAATACCCCAAATACCCATTGACAAAGCATTGACAAAGAAATAGAAAATCTTACAAGAATTTTAAAAAAATGAACTAAATGGAAATTTTAGAACTGAAAAATACAGTAACCAAAATAAGAAACCCAGTGGAGGAGCTAAAAAGCAGCATGGAAGGGGTAGAGAAAAGAATCTGGTAACTGGAAGAAAGAACAATAAAAATAAGCCCAAGCTGAACAACAAAGAGAAAAATAATAACTGAAAAAAGGGAGCAGAGCCTCGGAGACCTAGGGGAACACAACAAAAGATTTAACATTTGTGTCATCAGAGACCTGGAAGGAGAGGAGAAGGGGTGGGGGGCTGAAAAAGTTCTCAAAGAAATAATGGTCAAAAACATCCCCAATTTAAAAAAAGATATAAACCTACAAATTCGAGAAGCTGAGTGAAGACTAAAGAGGATAAATCCAAATATAGCCATATCAAAACATACCATAGTCAACCTTGAAAACTAAAGACAAAAAATATATATATCTTGAAAGCAGTAACACCCTACCTATAAAGAAGAAACAATTAAAATTACATCAAATGTTTCACCAGAAACTACAGAGGTCAGAAGTAACATTTTTCAAGTGCTGAAAGAAAAGTCAACCCAGAATCTGATATCCAGTGAAAGTATCCTTCAGAAATCAAAGAGAAATCAAAGCATTCTTAGATAAAGACAAACTAAGAATTTGAAAAGGATGGCTTAAGGAAGCTCTTTAAATGGAAGAGAAATACTAGAAAAAGAATTCTTGAAACATCAGGAAGAAAGAATGAACATGGTCAGCAAAAATATTGGTAAGTACAATTGACTTCCATTGTCCTCCTAAGTTTAATTAAAAAAAAAACCCTGAAATAAATCAAAACACCCAACACAATGTTTTGAAGCAAGTGTCATATATAGACAAACGTGAAGAAATTTTTTTTTTCATTATAAAATTCAAGTTAATACAAAACATGCTTAATATGTTACTCAGAATGGGAATTTGGCTCTCAGAATAACTACTTGAAAGAAAATTCATCCTAAATAGAAATAGCCACTTCTGAAATTTTATTAGAAGTTTCTTTCTTCCCAGTCTCATTATTTCATCATTCAATTGATTAATTATAAAACATCTTTACTGGAATATAATTGTTTTACAATTTTATGTTAGTTCCTGCATTATAACAAAGTGAATCAGCTATACATATATATATATATATACCCATATCTCCTCCCTCTTGTGTCTCCCTCCCACTCTCCATACCCCACACCTCTAGGTGGTCACAAAGCAGCAAGCTGATCTGCTGATCTCCCTGTGCTATGTGGCTGCTTCCCAATAGATATCTACTTTACATTTGGTAGTATAAATAAGTCCATGCCACTCTCTCACTTCATCCCAGCTTACGCTTCTCCCTCCCCATGTCCTCAAGTCCATTCTCTACATCTGTGTCTTTATTCCTGTCCTGCCCCTACGTTCTTCAGAAAATTTTTGCTTGTTTGTTTAGATTCCATATATATGCGTTACCATACGGTATTTGTTTTTCTCTTTCTGACTTACTTCACGCTGTATGACAGTCTCTAGTTCCATCCACCTCACTACAAATAACTCAATTTCATTTCTTTTTATGGCTGAGTAATATTCCATTGTATATATGTGCCACATCTTCTTTATCCATTCATCTGTTGATGGACACTTCGGTTGCTTCCATGTCCTGGCTATTGTAAATAGAGCTGCAATGAACATTTTGGTATGTGACTCTTTTTGAATTATGGTTTTCTCAGGGTATATGCCCAGTAGTGAGATTGCTGGGCCGTATGGTAGTTCTATTTTTAGTTTTTTAAGGAACCTCCACACTGTTCTCCATAGTGGCTCTATCAATTTGCATTCACACCAACAGTGCAAGAGGGTTCCCTTTTCTCCACACCCTCTCCAGCATTTATTGTTTGTAGATTTTTTGATGATGGTCATTCTGACTGGTGTAAGGAGATACCTCATTGTAGTTTTGATTTGCATTTCCCTAATGATTAGTGATGTTGAGCATTCTTTCATGTGTTTGTTGGCAATCTGTATATCTTCTTTGGAGAAATGTCTATTTAGGTCTTCTGCCCATTTTTGAATTGTTTTTTTGTTGTTGTTGTTTTTTGGATATTCAGCTGCATGAGCTGCTTGTAAATTTTGAAGATTAATCCTTTGTCAGTTGCTTCATTTGCAAATATTATCTCCCATTCTGAGGGTTGTCTTTTCTTCTTGTTTATGGTTTCCTTTGCTGTGCAAAACTTTTTAACTTTCATTAGGTCCCATTTGTTTATATTTGTTTTTATTTCCACTTCTCTACAAGGTGGGTCAAAAAGGATCTTGCTATGATTTATGTCATAGAGTTTTCTGCCTATGTTTTCCTCTACGAGTTTTATAGTGTCTGGCCTTACATTTAGGTCTTTAATCCATTTTGAGTTCATTTTTGTGTATGGTGGTAGGGAGTGTTCTAATTTCATTCTTTTATATGTAGCTGTCCAGTTTGTCCATCACTGCTTAAGAAGAGACTGTCTTTTCTCCATTGTATATTCTTGCCTCCTCTATCAAAAATAAGATTACCATATGTGCATGGGTTTATCTCTGGGCTTTCTATCCGGTTCCATTGATCTATATTTCTGTTTTTGTGCCAGTACCATACTGTTTTGATTACTGTAGCTTTGTAGTGTAGTCTGAAGTCAGGTAGCCTGGTTCTTCCAGCTCTGTTTTTCTTTCTCAAGATTGCTTTGGCTATTTGGAGTCTTTTGTATTTCCATACAAATTGTGAAGTTTTTTGTTCTAGTTCTGTGACAAATGTCATTGTAGTTGGATGTAATTTGATAGGGATTACATTGAATCCATAGATTGCTTTGGGTAGTATAGTCATTTTCAAAATATTGATTCTTCCATTCCAAGCAGATTGTATATCTCTCCATCTGTTTGTATCATCTTTAATTTCTTTCATCAGTGTCTTATAGTTTTCTGCATACAAGTGATTTGCCTCCTTAGGTAGGTTTATTCCTAGGTATTTTATTCTTTTTGTTGAAATGGTAAATGGGAGTGTTTCCTTAATTTCTCTTTCAGAATTTTCATCAATAGTGTATAGGAATGCAAGAGATTTCTGTGCATTAATTTCGTATCCTGCTACTTTCCCAAATTCATTGATTAGTTGTAGTAGTTTTCTGGTAGCATCTTTAGTATTCTTTATATATAGTATCATGTCATCTGCAAACAGTGACAGCTTTATTTCTTCTTTTCCAATTTGGATTCATTTTATTTCCTTTTCTTCTCTGATTTCTGTGCCTAAAACTTGCAAAACCATGTTGAATAATGGTGGTGAGAGTGGGCAACCTTGTCTCGTTTCTTATCTTAGTGGAAATGGTTTCAGTTTTCACCATTGAGAACAATGTTGTCTGTGGGTTTGTCATATATGGCCTTTATTATGTTGAGGTAAGTTCCCTCTATGCCTACTTTCTGGAGGGTTTTTATCATAAATTCATGTTGAATTTTGTCGAAAGCTTTCTCTGCATCTATTGAGATAATCATACGGTTTTTATCCTTCAATTTGTTAATATGGTGTATCACATTGATTGATTTTCATATATTGAAGAATCCTTGCATTCCTGAGATAAACCCCCATTGATCATGGTGTATGATCCTTTTTTTTTTTTAACATCTTTATTGGGGTATAATTACTTTACAATGGTGTGTTAGTTTCTGCTTTATAACAGAGTGAATCATTTATACATATACATATGTTCCCATATCTCTTCCCTCTTTGTCTCCCTCCCTCCCACCCTCCCTATCCCACCCCTCCAGGCAGCCACAAAGTTTGAGAAGGATAGGTGTTAGCTCCTCCTTAAATGTTTGATGGAATTCACCTGTGAAATCATCTGGTCCTGGGCTTTTGTTTGTTGGAAGATTTTTAATCACAGTCTCAATTTCAGTGCTTTTGATTGGTCTGTTTATATTTTCTATTTCTTCCTGGTTCAGTCTCAGAAGGTTGTGCTTTTCTAAGAATTTGTCCATTTCCTCCAGGTTGTCCATTTTATTGGCATATAGTCGCTTGTAGAAATCTCTCATGATCCTCTGTATTTCTGCAGTGTCAGTTGTTACTTCTCCTTCTTCATTTCTAATTTTATTGATTTGAGTCTTCTCCCTTTTTTTCTTGATGAGTCTGGTTAATGGTTTATCAATTTTGTTAATCTTCTCAAAAATCCAGCCTTTGGTTTTTATTGATCTTTGCTATTGTTATCTTCATTCCTTTTTCATTTATTTCTTATCATATCTTTATGATTTCTTTCCTTCTGCTAACTATGGGGTTTTTCATTCTTCTGACTCTATTTGCTTTAGGTGTAAGTTTTGGTTCTTTATTGGAGATGTTTCTTGTTTCTTGAGGTAGGTTTGTATTGCTATAAACTTCCCTCTTATAACTGCTTTTGCTGCATCCCATAGGTTTGGGGTCATCGTGTTTTCATTGTCATTTATTTCTAAGAATTTTTTAATTTCCTCTTTGATTTCTTCAGTGATCACTTAGTTATTAAGTAGTGTATTGTTTAGCCTCCATGTGTTTGTATTTTTTACAAATTTTTCCCTGTAATTGACATCTAGTCTCATAGCATTGTGCTCAGAAAAGATACTTGATACAATTTCAATTTTCTTAAATTTACCAAGGCTTGATTTGTGACCCAAGATATGATATATCCTGGAGAATGTTCCATGAGAACTTGAGAAGAAAATGTATTCTGTTGTTTTTCTATGGGATGTCCTATAAATGTCAATTAAGTCCATCTAGTTTAATGTGTCATTTAAAGCTTGTGTTTCCTTATTTATTTTCATTTTGGATGATCTGTCCATTGGTGCAAATGGGGTGTTAAAATCCCCTACTTTGATTCTGTTACTGTTGATTTCCCCTTTTATGGCTGTTAGCATTTGCCTTATGTATTTAGGTGTTCCTATGTTGGGTGCATAAATACTTATAATTGTTTTATCTTTTTCTTGGATTGATCCCTTGATCCTTATGTAGTGTCCTTCTTTGTCTCTTGTAATGGTCTTTATTTTAATGTCTATTTTGTCTGATATGAGAATTGCTACTCCAGCTTTCTTTTAATTTCCATTTCCATGGACTATTTTTCCATTCCCTCACTTTCAATCTGTATGTGTCCCTAAGTCTGAAGTGGGTCTCTTGTAGACAGCATACTTACAGGTCTTGTTTTTGTATCCATTCAGCCAGTGTATGTCTTTTGGTTGGAGCATTTAATCCATTTATATTTAAGGTAGTTATCAGTATGTGTGTTCCTGTTACCATTTTCTTAATTGTTTCGGATTTGTTATTGTAGGTCGTTTCCTTCTCTTGTGTTTCCTGCCTAGAAAAATTCCTATAGCATTTGTTGTGAAGATGGTTTGGTGGTGCTGAATTCTCTTAGCTTTTGCTTGTCTGTAAAGGTTTTAATTTCTCTGTCAAATTTGAATGAGATCCTTGCTGGGTACAGTAATCTTGGCTGTAGGTTTTTCCCTTTCAGCACTTTAAATATGTCCTGCCATTCCTTTCTGTCTTGCAGTGTTTCTGCTGAAAAATCAGCTGTTAATCTTATGGGGATTCCCTTGTATGTTATTTGTTGTTTTTCTCTTGCTGATTTTAATATTTCTTCTTTGTATTTAATTTTTGATAGTTTGATTAATATGTGTCTTGGCATGTTTCTCCTTGGATTTATCTTGTATGGATGCTCTGTGCTTCCTGGACTTGATTATTTCCTTTCCCATATTAGGGAAGTTTTCAACTATAATCTCTTCAAATATTTTCTCAGTCCCTTTCTTTTTCTCTTCTTCTTCTGAGACCTCTATAGTTCAAATGTTGGTGCATTTAATGTTGTCCCAGTGGTCTCTGAGGCTGTCCTCACTTCCTTTCATTTTTTTTTTCTTTAATCTGCTCTGCAGTCGTTATTTCCACTATTTTATCTTCCAGGTCACTTATCCATTCTTCTGCCCTAGCTATTCTGTTATTGATTCCTTCTAGAGAATTTTTAATTTCATTTATTGTGTTGTTCATCATTGTTTTTTTGTTCTTCTAAGTCCTTGTTAAACGTTTCTTCTATTTTCTCCATTCTATTTCCAAGATTTTGGATCATCTTTAGTCTCATTTTTCTGAATTCTTTTTCAGGTAGATGCCTACTTCCTCTTCATTTGTTTGGTGTGATGGGTTTTTACCTTGCTCCTTCATCTGCTGTGTATTTCTCTGTCTTCTCATTTGGCATAACCTACTGTGTTTGGTGTCTCCTTTTCACAGGCTGCAGGTTTGTAGTTCCCATTGTTTTCATTGTCTGCCCCCAGTGGCTAAGCTTGGGCCATTGGGTTGTGTAGACTTCTTTGTGGAGGGAACTGGTACCTGTGTTCTGCAGCATGAGGCTGGATCTTGTCTTCTGGTGGGCAGTACTGCATCCAGTGGTGTTTTAGGGTGCCTGTTACCTTATTATGATTTTAGGAAGTCTCTCTGCTAATGTGTGGGGTTGTGTTCCTATCTTGCTAGTTGTTTGCCATAGGGTGTACAGCACAGTAGCTTGCTGGTCGTTGAGTGGAGCTGGTTGTTGGGTTTGAGCTAGGGATCCTTGGGAGAGCTTTTGCTGTTTGATATTACATGGAGCTGGGAAGTCTCTGGTGGACCAATGTCCTGAACTCGGCTCTCCCTCCTCAGAGGCACAGGCCTGACACCCAGCCGGAACACTAAGACCGTGTCAGCCACACAGCTCAGAAGATAAGGGAGAAAAAAAGAAAGAAAGAAAGAATAAAATAAAATAAAATAAATTTTTTAAAATAAAAATTATTAAAAATGAAAAAAGATTAAAAAGTAATACAAAGAAAGAAAGAAGAAGGCAACCAAACCAAAATACAGATCCACCAATGATAACAAGTGCTAAAAAGTATACTAGAAAAAACCCCCAAACACACACACACACAGACACACACACTCACACAAATGGAGAGACAGAACCCTTGGACAAATGGTAAAAGCAAAGCTATAGAGACAAAATCACACAAAGAAGCATACTCATAGCGACTCACAAAAAGGGAAAAAGGAAAAAAATATATATATATAGCTGCTCCCAAAGTCTACCGCCTCAATTTGGGATGATTCGTTGTCTATTCAGGTATTCCAGAGACACAGGGTACATCAAGTTGATTGTGGAGCTTTAATCCTCTGCTCCTGAGGCTGCTGGGAGAGATTTCCCTTTCTTTTCTTTGTTCGCACAGTTCCCAGGGTTCAGCTTTGGTTTTGGCCCCGCCTCTGTGTGTAGGTTGCCGGAGGGCGTGTGTTCTTCTCTCAGACAGGACGGGGTTAAAGGAGCAGCTGATTCGGGGGCTCTGGCTCCCTCAGGCCGGAGGAGGGAGGGGTACAGATGCGGGGCAAGCCTGCGGCAGCAGAGGCAGGCGTGACGTTGCACCAGCCTGTGGCGCGCAGTGCGTTCTCCCGGGGAAGTTGTCCCTGGATCACGGGACCCTGGCAGTGGCGGGCTGCACAGGCTTCCGGGAAGGGAGGTGTGGATAGTGACCTGTGCTTGCACACAGGCTTCTTGGTGGTGGCAGCAGCAGTGTTAGCGTTTCATACCCGTTTCTGGAGTCCGCGCTGATAGCTGCAGTTCGTGCCTTTCTCTGGAGCTCGTTTAGGCGGTGTTCTGAATCCCCTCTCCTCGCGCACCCTGAAACAATGGTCTCTTACCTCTTAGGCAGGTCCAAACCTTTTCCCGGACTCCCTCCTGGCAAGCTGTGGTGCACTAGCCCCCTTCAGGCTGTGTTCACGCAGCCAACTCCAGTCCTCTCACTGGGATCTGACCTCCGAAGCCCAAGCCTCAGCTCGCAGCCCCGCCCGCCGCGGCAGGGGAGCAGACAAGCCTCTCGGGCTGGTGAGTGCCGGTCGGCACCGGTCCTCTGTGCGGGAATCTCTCCGCTCTGCCCTCCGCACCCCTGTTGTTGTTCTCTCCTCTGCCGCTCCGAAGCTCCCCCCCTCCGCCCGCGAAGGGGCTTCCTAGTGTGTGGAAACTTTTCCTCCTTCACAGCTCTCTCCCAGCGGTGCAGGTCCCGTCCCTATTCTTTTTTCTCTGTTTTTCCTTTTCTCTTTTGCCCTACCCAGGTACGTGGGGAGTTCCTTGCCTTTTGGGAGGTCTGAGATCTTCTGCCAGCATTTCAGTAGGCATTCTGTAGGGGCTGTTCCACATGTAGATGTATTTCTGATGTATCTGTGGGAAGAATGTGATCTCCACGTGTTACTCTTCTGCCATCTTGAAGGTCTCCCCAAGATTTCATTTTAGAGAAATAAAACTTGAAAAGGCTATTTTCAAGAAGGGAAATGAGGCTTTGTAGTTGAATCCTAAGAAAGGCATCAGCACGTGCTCTGTGGGTTTTATATACTGTTGCCTCCAAGTGTCCTCTGGGTCTTGTGATTTCTGGACTTGATACACTCACTCTGGCAGTACCTGCTTTCCTCGTAAGATGCTTTGAATGCCAGACTGTGCCCATGGCATCATCCTAAGCTGTTAAAATAAAAAAAAAAATGTTCCCATAGCCATACTTTTTGTTCATCTCTTCATAGCACTGACTCCAGGAAATCAGTTTTGTTTTCCCACTGAATTATTTGACTCTCTTGATCCTATGTAGGGCCTATGAAAGACCTAGCTTTTTCCCTGAAGAAGCCCTTCATTATTTGGATTCCATCAGGCTCCAAAAGGGCCTCCTTTCTCTCTGGTGTCTGGTCTTGGAAGCATCTGACTTAAATTTTCTCTAAACCCCAGTTAAATTAAGTAGAAATGACTTCTTTTCTTCTCTTTCCTTTCCTCATCCTAAACCGTGCTGCCCTTCCACTTCTAGTTGTAACAATTCTTGGAAGTCAGCTCATCAGGGGACCTCACACAAAGGAGGGGGCATGCTGCCATTTCAGGAGCCTCAGGCCAGGAGAAGACATCCAAAGCCAGGAGGGATCAGTGCCTGAACCCCACTCCCCTCTCGCTTCTGGAGCAGCCCTGCCATCACCTTAGATAAGGCACATCCCAGAAAGGGAAAATGTAGGCCATCCCACTTCTTCTTACCTTGACAAATGTTTTAAACACAGGCTTGAAAAATCTGTGGGCTCCTCACACATTCTCAGATACATGCCTTTGTGCCTGGCTGAGGTGAAATGATACGGTGCTCAGTGGAAGGAATCCGGGCCCTGCCAGGAGAAAGTGAGGGGCCATAGAGCCATATAACTGGAGGCAAGCAGTGAACGCCCTCTCCACTTGGAAACTCCAACTAGCCTCAGTGAAGGCTGGCTCAACTGCATCGCCCGTTAACCTAATGGTCCACAGGGGACGCTGGTACGTCCGTGGTTGGAGCCTTGTAATTAGATTGTGCACATTGCTATGGATGAGGCACGATGCCAAAGACCGGGTGGCATTGACAAGTCTTGGTCCCAGTAGATACAGCATGTGGAAGCTGAACAAATCTCAACGTTATTTTTTCTATCACTCCTTTGATAGATCTCAAAAATGTCCCTCATCCCTTTGCCCACCACTGCCCCCTCCACAGTCAAGGACAAGCACATGAACGAATAAAATAATCGCACTAACAGGGATGGGAAAATGATATACTAATGATCAGATGTTAAAGTGTAATGTAATGAAAACAACTTTACCTCATGTACTTTTAATACATTTCATATACCACACAGCAATTTACTGGGATATGGGTTTTAACACACGACACTAATGGCAAGATAAGAATTACCAAGTTTAATGTGGGTTCACTAAATATGCTGGAACCCTTTTATAGTGTTGAGTCTGAGGAACAGGGGTAACACCCTCTTTATGGGCACATTGAGAGGAATTTTGCTTTTACTGTATGTGGTTGTTATGTTTCAAGGGACATGATTTCACTAGTAACTGTGCCAAATTTTTTCAATAACAAGATTCTAGTGTACTTCCATTTTAGCACCACAGTCTCATGTACTAAAGCTTACTAGAAAAAAAATTAAAAAGAATGAATTTCTGCCAAATCCAGGTTACTTAGGATTTAAGTTATAATCCAAAATAAAGATTATCCCAACTGTTTGCTTCTCTTCTTTATCCTAAGTATTTCTCATCTTAGGTAGATGTTATTGCTAGCATGTTCCCCAAGAGAAGTCAATGGGATTTAATTAATTTTTCCTGTGAAACACTGCCTAGATGCTTTTGTAGTGTGTGTGTGTGTGTGTGTGTGTGTGTGTGTGTGTGTGAGAGAGAGAGAGAGAGAGAGAGAGAGAGAGAGAGAGAAGGAGAGAGGGAGGGAGGGAGGGAGGGAGGGAGGGAGAATTGAAAGATACTGGTAATGTTTAAATTAATACCTATTAATTAAAATACTTAATATTTAAATTAATAGGTATTAATTTAAATTACGTGGACCTCATGAGTATCTCTCATTTTTTTCCATTTAGGACGGACCCTTAAGAGGTTGCTGTATTTTAACCATCATATGCTTTTCAAAGCTAAACTATTAAGAACAGGAAAAACCCACATGTCTGCTGTGAATAGCACACCATACATGGAGAACATGTACAAACCCTGAGCTAACTGTAGGGGTGAAATTAACTACAGAGATATCTCAGTCTCTGGGAAGACATACAAACCTTCTGGAAAGATGAATAAAAGGAGAAGAATGCTACTGTCAATAGGAAATCTTAAGTTTTGAGTGAAATTAGTGTGTGGCACCAAACTCTAAACTATACATGGCTTCCTCATTTTTTCTTTGATGATGTTGTGACTCCTAACTAAAAAGAAAAAAAAAATCATGTTGAAGGGCAAAGTATTTAATCAATCTTTCAAACTACTTGTCTGCATTATGTTCAACATTAGTATATTTGACTGAATTCTTTGTCTTTGGAATACATACCTGCAGAGAAGTCAATATTCCACTAGAGAGATGAAAGCTGATGGGAGAATACAAAAAGTTAAAAATTCAACCAGTTGGACATTGGTCTTCATCTCACACAGCCTCATCTTTTCTATCAGGTTTCAACTGAGTATTGGATGTGTGAACCATCTCTTTTTGATGACACAAAAGAATATATGCACCAAGCACACTCCCAACCTGGGCCCACTGGCTATAAAATGGGCTGATTAAACCAGTGCCTCCAACTGTGGGGGAAATCATGCTGGCCTCATCGGCACACAGGAGACCAAGCTGTCAGTGGATAACATGATTTGTTCTCACTTTCCAGCTGGCTGCTTTTGTGTTATTGTTGACATTGCCATGGTCATCTTAGTGTTGGACAGTTAACAGACTGGCTTGCTAGACACCTCCTTTTCCACCTCCTTGTTGAGACCTTGGCTTGGTCTCTTAGGAATAGCTCCTATTAACCCAATCGACAGGGAAGTGGATTGATAGCTGTTAAAAAAAAAAAAAAGCATACATTTTAATGGAAAAATGAGGTATTTTCCATTGTGGTAAAGTGTCTTTTTGTCAATCATAAAATTGCTCAAAAGAGGAAGCAAAAAGAGGAACATGTATTCATTTGTTTTAACTTGAGTTTGTAAAATGAGTTCTTGGGAAAGCTAGCAGCCATCTATTTCGAAGAATGATGACTTTTGTTTTTGACATCTAAATGTTGTATCATTTACAGAGTATAATTATCTCCCTTAATAATCTGAACTTGTAAATATGACTATAGATCAAAAACTAGTACTCCTGTGTAGAGGTGACAGCATATGAAAGGGAGAGGGGGTAATTTGAATGTGACTATTCAAATGATAAGATCAGAGGCTGTTAAGAGTAAGACTAGACTTTTCCTTTTATAACCAGTTAAATGATGTTAGAAGGGTATTGTAGCTGGTAAGTGACAGAGAGATATTTTCAAACATGGTGTTTCTTAGCAATCCCTGTAGTCTAGACTTGTGTATGGGTGTTTATGTTGAAGCTTACCTGTGCATCAGGATAGAATCAGACTTGTTATTCAGAGAGCCCCTCTGTGTTCCCAGTACTCCCTAGTTGGGGACCTACTTTGACAACAGATTATTAATCACAACTGTTCCAGGCAGAGTAGGTAGCTAAGCTTTGAGCTACAGAATATTGAAAACCGCCACAGAGAACTAACCTATGGCATCCAACCACCAACTTTCCACCAGCAATTGTAGCGAAGGCAGAAAGGAAGCAGACGTGGCTGCTGCCCAGTTGGAAATTCTGGTTCTAACACGACTTCAAGGGCGGCCAGTGGTAGGAGTGTGGTGTTGGTTATACTCTCCCTGGAGCTCTGTTCTGAGCTTTCCCAGACCTGGCTGGAGACCAGCCGTTTTTCTGGTCTGTGTTAACTCTCCAATGTGGCAATGACTGTGGCACTGTCAACAACAGCACCACAGCAGCCTTCAGGAAAGTGGGTACCTTCCTTCCACACCTAAACCTTTCTGCCTGGCAGATTTCTCCCTCTTTTCCTTTTCCTTAGCAGATTCTTCTCTGAGTGTGACTCCAAGGGGAGGAGAGCCACGGCTTTCTAGGCTGCTTGTAGTACAAAAGCAGAGCAGGGCACTCCTTTAAAAGCTGGGAGTGACCGTCAGTGGTATTAGGAATCCACTCATGAGTTGGTTTTCCCTGATGGTAGATCTCCAAGTTCATGTGTAGGGACCTCAAAGGAAGGCGGACTCATCGGATGCACTGAAGATCAGCTTACTCTTAAAATGAACTTGTCACAGGGTAATATAGATTGAACTCTTTCTATGTGCTAGATTCTTTTTCACCATCTCTTTGAATCCAAACAATATTTCAATGAAGAGAATGCTATCAGCAATAATATAAGCAGAATGAGAGCAGAGACTTAGGTTTACTTGTATAGAAGGGGCACCTGGCACATTTACTTTTTGAATGATTTGAAAACATTGCCCTTACAGATGAAGAAGCAGAAGTTTAGTGAGATTTATATACTTTGTCCAGTTCACCCAGCCGCAGAGTGGCAGAACAGGGAATCATGCCTGGTACCGTGGGGAGCTTTGATGCTGGGTTGGGAGCTGTGTGACCCAGGTTGGGGTTGGATACAAGAGAAATTTGCATGAGATTTGGAGTGAAACAGCAGCCATTATGCTCAGAGGGTGGGCGTGGTGTCACCAGGCACGGCTGTAGTTCACACGTGGTATCGCTGATCTGCTGGCTGACCTTGGTGGTGCAGAACGACAGCTGGGTCTGCACCTTCTCCAGTTCGGTCACCTCCTTCAGGTTCTTTGAGTCCTGGCTCTTAGGTAGCTTGGTGGCCCAGGGTGTCTGCTTCTTCTGCAGGTTATCCATGTTGCCGGGGTCTGGGAGGCAGACATGGCTTCCAGGCAGTACTTTGTCTCCCTGATTCACGTCCATCCCACTGCTGGCTGTGCTGACCTACAGCAACTTCGGGGTCACTACCAGACGCAGAAGCCTCCCAGAGTCTTCCTCACCAGCTCCCACAATTATGTCTGGTCTAATTCCTCCAATAAGCCCTTTGCTTTGAATCACATATGGTGGTCCACTTCCCCCATCAAACCTTAGCTGTTCTATTCTGTCAGAGTCCAACTTGCTAGTACACTGCACTCACTAGGGAGGGTGGAGGTGAGGGGACAAGACGGTTTCAGGGTGATTCGAACGCTCTGTCTCTGAGAAACTCAGGACTTCCTCAATCAGATGTTCAGAAAACAAAGGCAGGGGATGTACTGGATGCAAAACAGAAAAATTAAGAAGTCCTTCCAGTGTTTTTATTTAGCGTAACAGACACAGATCTAGTTATTTCACAGCGAGTTCTGTTTTTAAGGTAAGTTAAAAATAAATGGATGAAAATATATTTCAGTGGTTATTTGTGGACAATGGAAAATGACATTTTTCTGATTTTCCAATCAGTGCTTTTCAATATCCTGGTCAGAGATTGCCTTAACATGCTGTACATCTGTGTGTAAAGCAAAAGTGTTCTCTGTTATTACTGAGATGAAACATCTGGAGGATGGTGTTTTCCCACTTTTTATTCATTTGGTGTCACACAGATCCAGGCATCAACATGTGCCTCTGTTCCCTTATGTTTTTTTAAAAGTATTATTTTATTTTTCAATGTGCTTTTTTTCTGGAAAACAATTTTGCAAGGTGCAAGCTATTCAGATGAAGTGATGAAATCTTGGCTGTAGGAAAAACTAAGCAAAATCAACCAATGCTCCCTTCAACCCCTGACTGCAATACTTCTGAGGTTTACCCTTTGCCATTTAGCACGTTCCCTTGGCTGTCTGCTTGCACACTACATACCCTGGGACTTTCCTGTGTTTCTCTACCTTCGGCTTTTGGGGTAATATTGGTTTAACCACCAGAAGAACAACATTATAAAGATCCAGTTTTCTTACATGGGAGCAAGAGGCTCTATACAACCCAGTGCTTCACTTGATTTCTAGAAGCCTTTCTGGCTCCTTAAAGAATCCATCAGCCCCAGACTTCCTGCACCTCTACCTGCTCTTTCTTTAAAATGTATATTTTCTCGGGCTTCCCTGGTGACGCAGTGGTTGGGAGTCCGCCTGCCGATGCAGGGGATATGGGTTCGTGCCCTAGTCCGGGAAGATCCCACATGCCGCGGAGCGGCTGGGCCCGTGAGCCATGGCCGCTGAGCCTGCGCATCCAGAGCCTGTGCTCCGCAACGGGAGAGGCCACAACAGTGAGAGGCCCGCGTACAGCAAGGAAAAAAAAAAAAAAATGTATATTTTCTCTCTTGGGTGAGAAAATATGCTCATAGATTGCTCCTCCTTTGTTTTATGTGGATTAGGTTTGCCAGATAAAATACAGGATGCCCAGCTAAATTTGAATTTCATCTAAACAAAGAATAATTCACAGGATATACTTATACTAAGAAAAAGAGTTGCCGTAGAGTTGAAATTTAAATTAACGAGAAATGTCTATTTAGGTCTTCTGCCCATTTTTGGATTGGGCCTTTTTTTTTTTTTTGATATTTAGCTGCATAAGCTGCTTGTAAATTTTGGAGATTAATCCTTTGTCAGTTGCTTCATTTGCAAATATTTTCTCCCCTTCTGAGGGTTGTCTTTCTCCAAAGAAGATATACAGATTGCCAACAAACACATGAAAGAATGCTCAACATCATTAACCATTAGAGAAATGCAAATCAAAACTACAATGAGATATCATCTCACACCGGTCAGAATGGCCATCATCAAAAAATCTAGAAACAATAAATGCTGAGGAGGGTGTGGAGAAAAGGGAACACTCTTGCACTGTTGGTGGGAATGTAAATTGATACAGCCACTATGGAGAACAGTATGGACATTCCTTAAAAAACTAAAAATAGAACTACCATACAATCCAGCAATCTCACTACTGGGCATATACCCTGAGAAAACCATAATTCAAAAAGAGTCATGTACCAAAATGTTCATTGCAGCTCCATTTACAATAGCCAGGACATGGAAACAACCGAAGTGTCCATCAACAGATGAATGGATAAAGAAGATGTGACACATATATGCAATGGAATATTACTCAGCCATAAAAAGGAACGAAATTGAGTTATTTGTAGTGAGATAGATGAACCTAGAGTCTGTCATACAGAGTGAAGTAAGTCAGAAAGAGAAAAACAAATACCGCACATATATATGGAATCTAAGAAAAAAAAAAACGGTCCTGAAGAACCTAGGGGCAGACAGGAATAAAGACACAGACCTACTAGAGAATGGACTTGAGGATATGGGGAGGGGGAAGAGTAAGCTGTGACAAAGTGAGAGAGTGGCATGGACATATATACACTACCAAACGTAAAATGATAGCTAGTGGGAAGCAGCCGCATAGCACAGGGAGATCAGCTCGGTGCTTTGTGACCACCTAGAGGGGTGGGATAGGGAGGGTGGGAGGGAGGGAGACGCAAGAGGGAAGCCATACGGGAACATATGTATATGTATAACTGATTCACTTTGTTATAAAGCAGAAACTAACACACCATTGTAAAGCAATTATACTCTAATAAAGATGTTAAAAAAAAATTAACGAAGCATCCTGCCTTTTATTTGCTCAATCTGACTATCTTAGTGTGGATGTTTCCTGCATCCCAAATCCCCCAAGGCTCCCACTTTCCAAACCCTGCACATTGACAGGATCACCTACAGGCAGTCAAGCTCTGGACAGTGTACCAGAGTCTCCTTGAGTAATGTATTTGCCTTCTAGCATTTGGATGGGTTTCTTAGTTCTGCCACCAGAATAAAACTTAATAGTGCATTTGTTGTAAACCTGATTTTCCTAACTGCAGTTTGAACCATCCTGCAAGTGACTACCACCTTTCTGAAATGCAGTGCTTGCTCACAGACTTACCAAGTGGCTTGAACTCTCTGGGTTACAGTTTTCTTCTATTTCCTTCCTTTTCTCTTAAGTTGCCTGTCCTCTTTTCTTACAAAAGTAATGGCCTTCTCCGTTCAAAGTATCTGGACTTTGTGACTCAGAAATGACCATCTGACCAGTCCATGGATTGGGGTATAGGTTCTTATTATTGAGGTCACACAATACTGACAGAGAGAGATTGACAAAGAACTTGGGAAATAATGATATAGACCAAAATTTACAACTCCTTTTTGAAATTCGTTTGAAAATAACATTTACCAGGCTTTTCCAGATTCAAACTAACACATGTTCGTTTTAGGAAAAAAATGCAAACACACAAAGCACAAGAATAAAATTTTTAAAAAATCAGTCATTAACCTGACATCCAGAGATGTTAATTTTTTCGTGTATATTTCTAACATTTTTCTATAAGTACATGTGTTGTTTGAGCAAAAGTAGCATGCCACACAAAAATACTCTGTAACTTTTTGTTTTATTATTTAACAACCAATTGTGAACATTTTTTCAGTGTCAAGTTTACTTATATATCAATAATTCTCAATGGTTTGGGGGTTGCTGATCTCATTCAAGAAAGTACTGAAAACTTTTAGCTTTTTTCCAGGGAAACTACTTATACAGGTACCCAGAACATTTTGGATAAAATTTCAGACTTTTAGAATGCTTCTGTAGATCCTACAAGTAAAGAGAGAAAACATCACAACTGTTCTAAAACATCACAACTCATTTTAATTTGTACCTACACTCGGGATGTTTTGAGTAAGAATTCTCCCAGTAAGAATTTATTTTATATAAATGAATGGGGCAATTAGACATTTGCTACTTTGAGACCTCAGATAGGAAGTATTTTTCTTTTCTTTTTGTTTTCTTAGACTCTAGGTTTAGGCCAAGGTAAAGGGGAACCATTAGCAAATTTGCACCCTCAGTTGTAAAGATTGTTGAGGTGATGGGTCTTCCCTTGGTTACAAGCCAGTGCAGTCGTGATCAACAAAACTTGTTTGGATTTCACAAGAACTTTGTCACAAGTCTTGCATTTCCTGTAGGACGGCTGAATTCACCAGTGCACTTCTGTGCGTAAGTCTATAACTCTGCTCTCAACAGGAGACTTTTGCTGAAGATAAAAATTAATTCTTGGTGGAAATACAAAATTAATTCATTAACCTTTGGAGGCTAAAGACATCTTTTGGCTGTTCTTTGTCTGTATGTAACCTTCAGTCTATGTCTCTGTCAGAAAGAAGGTGAAGCAACTTGGGAAAAGCACAAGAAGTGTAGTCTTCTACATGAAGACGTGTGGGCCTACTGTTCCCCTGCAGCACTGGCCTGGGACAGGGCTGGGTGGACATCTGTGACCTACAGAATGTAGCAGCAGGGCTGCTAACATATTACTATTGTTATTAACTACAGCAGTGATAGTTGCTCTTTATTGGGCATCCATTATATGCTGACCACTGGGCTATGTGCTTTACCTAAATTACTTTAAATTCTGGCCACTCTGAAAAATAGGTATAATTTTTCTCTTACATGGGAGAGACAGTGAAGTTGAGCAGTGAAGAGTATAGACTGTGGCATTCCATGATCTGGATTCATACTTGTTGGACTTGTGAGCTTGGGCAAGTTCCTTTGTCCTCTTGAGCCTCAGTTCTCTCATCTGTAAAATGAGGGTAAAAGAGGGATTTGAATCCAAATTGGCCAGACTCTTTGTCTTACAGATACTTCAAAGTTTCAAAAGTCAGAGAGACATTCTTGTTCTTAAGAATGTGAAAACGTTTTGGGTAAACAGAAAGGTAGCTAAGTATGATGGAAATATCATGAAATAGGTAGTAAGAGGACAAGGGTTTGAGTCCTGGCTCAGTTTCTAATTAGCTGTGTGACCTTTGACAAATGGCCTAATCTCTATGAGCCTCCACTTACTCATCTGTAAAAGGGGTGTGATATTTTCTTTGGCTGTTTTGCAGGACGGTTGGGGATATTAAATGAGATAATATAGGTGAAATTACTCATACCGATAGCAATTATTATGCTTTTTGTTACTTCTCTTTCTGACTACATTCATTTTTGGCTCTTGGCAGGCAAGGAATACTTATTAAATTCTACTCTGTACCAGACTCTGTGCTAAGTTTGGCATAAATATCATCTTATACAATCCTCCAGCAATCCTGGGCCTAGGGAGGGTTGGTGCTTTGCCAAAGGCACTATGGTTAGTAGTGGAGCTGAGAATTGCAGGGCAACACTATGCCCTATTGTGTACCTATGAAACAGATCTTTATTGAAGTAATTATAAAATATATTATTTTCATAATTTATAATCTTTGAAAACTGGGGTTTATCCAAGAACTGATGTGAATAAGTTTTAAGAATACCTTAACATTTTATTTTGCATGTGTTTTTCTTTTCATGGGTGCACACACATTTATATGATAAAGAAAATCCACATCAGATAAGTCTAAAAGTGCTCTGTAAATGAGTACGAAGTTAGAAGTTAGAAGTTAGAAGTGATAAGAAAGCAATTTGACATAGTTTAACTGGCAGCATTTTTTTCTTTCTTTTGGGTATGTAAAATAAAGGTGCATCTTATCATGGACAGTGTGTTAGATTAAATGACATATACTGATTATTATTTAATAAATGTCTAATAAGTGTGAGATGCTTTACATCTCTAATCAACTCAGATTAAATAGATACTCTTATTACTGTTCATATTTTACAGATAAGGAAACTGAGATTGGGAAATGGTGAAATTTGTCCCAGGCCATGCAACTAGTACATAAAAGAACTAGAGATAAAATGAGACCCACAGGGCTACAAAGCCCATGCTGTTTTTTTCTTTTTTAAAATAAATTTATTTATTTTATTTATTTATTATTTTTGGCTGTGTTGGGTCTTCACTGCTGCATGTGGGCTTTCTCTAGTTGCAGAGAGCAGGGGATACCCTTTGTTGTGGTGCGCAGGCTTCTCATCGCAGTGGGTTCCTTTGTTGCAGAGCACGGGCTCTAGCCATGCGGGCTCAGTAGTTGTGGCTCACGGGCTCTAGAGCACAGGCTCAGTAGTAGCGATGCACAGCCTTAGCTGCTCCGCGGCATGTGGGATCTTCCCGGACCAAGTCTCAAACCCGTGTCTCCTGCATTGGCAGGTGGATTCTTAACCACTGTGCCACCAGGGAGGTCCTCCATGTTCTTTTTAATTTGCCATTATTGCTTTCTGCTCCCAGAGGGAATATCAATTTAGTAAAGTAGTCAGAAGTACTGACTTGTTTAGTATCTGGCTCCACATTAACCAATGACCACATCTGAAATCAGAAATTGTTATCTGAAACCTGATAGCTGTGATATATTTGGACAACTGGACCTTATGTTTTGGATAGGAATCCAAGATTTTAAACTGTGGGTTCTCTATGTCCTCACGTATCCTCACTTCCAACTGTATCTAGAGAAACCACAGGATTTTCTTGAAGGAGCCAGGTAGGCTGCAGTGTTGAGAGACAGAAGAGGTAGAAAATGGATGGCAGCTAAAGTCGTGAACAGAATTGGCCCCTGGGTTCTCTAGCCCTTTACTCTACAGTTGAAGCTACTGTTGGTACTAGGCCTTCAGAGTCTGTGAGGTTCCAGAGGGCAGAACTTTTCCAGCATAAGGGCCCTATGTCAACCTGGAGTTTGCCACTCAGCTGTTGGTACAAATAGGAGATTTCTGAAAGGTATGTGACTCTCACTACCATGGGGGTCAGTAATGAAGTTGTTGGTACAGACTCAAGAACCCTGGGAGGTGGATGCTGACCACATTCAATCTATAAACAGTTATTAACAGTCAATTATGAGGCATCTAATAGTCCAGTCTGAGGTAACCTTGCCCTCAAAAAACCCACATTTAAGTGGAGCAGAGAGAGAGATAGAGCTCAGATATAGGGTTACCAGATAATGTATCACAGGAAGAGCTGGGTGAAAGAGAGAATAATTCTAACTAGGGCTTCTCAAAGTCAAAGTCATTGGGCAAGTTTAGATTTGGGATAGGAATACAAAAAATGAATTTTTTCTATTGAAGTATAGTTGATTTACAATATTGTGTTAGTTTCAGGTGTGCATCAAAGTGGTTCAGTTATATATATATATATATATTTCTTTTCAGGTTATTTTCCATTATAAGTTATTATAAGATATTGAATATAGTTCCCTGTGTTATATAGAAAATCCTTGTTGCTTATCTATTTTAACTATATTAGCTTGTATCTGTTAATCCCATCCTTCTAATTTATCCCTTCCCCCCTCCCTTTTCCCTTTGGTAACCATAAGTTTTCAAAAACTGAATTTTGATAAAACCTATTTCCCTAGTATTCAAAATCATATTGCAACTAACAGTACTCATTCATCCACACACCTTGACTGGAGAGAAACATGAATAAGGAATAAGACATCACTCCTGTCCTCAAGTAATTGCAGTCTAGTAGGTTTTTGTTATAATTCCTCAAATAATATCTTTAGAGTTAAGTAGACAGCCTGGGAAAGCCTAGTGCCTGAGTCAGCTCTCTACTACATCCTAAACATCTTTGATTCCCCACCCGGGCCAGACATATCTCCCTCTTTCTTTCCCTTCTCCTCACAACTTGCCATTCTCTTGCAGCAGATGCCTTCCTTCAGCACTGTGAGTAAACCTATGAAAGAGGGGTATGTGGTATGATGGGACCATTACAACAAGGAGATTCTTAGGACACCAAAGCATCCGAAACACAGGACCTAATTTCCTAACAGAAAGGTGTCTGGAACTGGGAAGATAAAGGAGATATTTGGTGTCATGTTCTTGCCTAGTGTGCCCCCAAAACACACAGTATGGGAGGTGGCTACCTACTTTTTCCTAAATTAGTTGGGCTTTGATTTGAGTCTGGAAGAAAATTATGTTTTCAGCCTTCAGTTTAGGATCTTAATACCTCTTGGCCATGTTTGGACTAACTTGTCGTGTTTGGGCCCAGGCAATAGGTAAGACAGTCCTCATCTTTCCCTGCATAAGCCCACAGCAGATGGACCTTACAGATGGGTACCTGTCCCTTTCCTCCCTTTCATGAATGGTGTAGGAGGAGAATAAGGCTGAATAGTAATTATAACCATCTGGTGGTTGCTTTACGATTTGGTCATGTTAAAGTTCTTGGGAAGCTTCCCATCAGTCTCAGCTAATATCTTCCAAATTATATTTGCTTTGACATTTGCCCTGGGCCCTTAGCTTCTCAATATGTCTCCTGGAGCCATCCCATGCCTACAGGGCTTGGTGAGAAGTTCCCAAGGATGGCTGGAATCACCACTGCTGCTGCTGGTCTGTCAACGGGGAAAGTCAGCCAACAGAGGACTAGGATGAAACTGCTCAGACATGGAGAAAAAAGAGAGTATGGACAGAGTTGGAGATCGACTTCCTTCTGTGCCTGTCCATCACTTGACATCATGGGACTCCTTTCACTGTCATCCCAACAATTCCTCTCTCTTCTTACCTGTCTTAGATGATACTCTGTTTCTTAGAGTATATGACATCTCCCTCCCAATTTCCTCTCTTGTCTTCCTCCCTTGCCTTCGTTCCTTCCTCCCTCCTTCTTTCTTTCTTTCTTTTCCTTTCTTTCTTTCTTTCTTTCTTTCTTTCTTTCTTTCTTTCTTTCTTTCTTTCTTTCTTTCTTTCTTTCTTTCTTTTTCTTCCTCTCTTTCCTTCCTTCCTTCTTTCCTTTCTCCTTCATTCCCTCCCTTCCTTCTCTCACCCTCTCTCTCTCTTTCTTTCTCTCTTTAACATCCTCCAGCAGGGTACTTATGAGGTATGTGTTTGAAGCATCAATTCTACTCCTACATTAAAATATTTTTTTGCCTGGATATAACATTTTGTGTTGAAATTCTCTTAAATTCCGAAGGTCTTGCTTTTTGTCTTATCCTCTGGTATTCAGGGTTCCTGTTAAGAAGTCAGATACCAATCTAATTCCTAATGCAATATTTCCCAAGAACTATTGTCTGTCTCCGGAAACTTTTAGGAACTTCTCTTTTTGCCCAATGCTTTAAAATTTCACAATGATATTCTTAGGTGGTGGTCATTTTTATTCATTTATTAGGCTCTTCGTAGGCATTTCAATCTAGATACACAGTACTACAGTTTTGGAAAGTTTTCCTCAAAATGCCCTAAATTTAGTCCATTATATTTTCTCTATCCTCTTTGAAACTGTTATCAGTTGTATGTTGAGCCTCCTGAATTAATTTTCTAGTTGTCTTATCTTTTATGTTCTGCTTTCTGTCTTTCTGTCTTTTGGTTTTTCTTCTGGAAGAATTTCTTTACTATCCTACTCTTCTATTGAATATTCTTCTGTTTCTTCAGAAGATATGTATATGTATATATATATTTTTTCAAGGACTCTTTCTTATTCTTGGAATATTCCTTCTTATATGGTATCTTGTTTTTGTTTTATGGCCCAATCTCTTTTCTTTTCTCTCTGAGATACTAGTAATAGTTGTTGGAGCCTTTTTTCACCCTGCTCCCTGCATTCCTATATTTCTTGAATCCAGGCTGCAGATTGAGTTCAGGATTTCTTCATGCACATTTGTCCTGAACCTGGGATAAAGGTGCAATATTTACTCAAAGCAGGTTCACAGCAGGAACACAAAAGACCAAGCCTTACAAACACATTTAAGGCATCTACTCACATCATATCTGTTCATATTCCTTTGACCAAAGCAAGTGGTATGTCAAAGTCCAAAGTCAGGTGAGCAGAGAAGTTGGATCTGGCCCAAGGCAGCTAATTTGCTAAACAATCAGCCACACACACACACACACATACACATTCACACATAAGCACAAGACATGAAGCATTTATATCTATAAGCCTTTAGCTTTAGGGATTAAATATGTTTTGTTTGGCAGATTTGGGCCATAATTACTGTTTATACAGTTTGTGAAGGAAAAGAGAGAGTAATAACTTCTGCATTTTAATTTTCATGATGGTAATGATAAAGGTTATTTCACATCAAAGTTCAGAAAATGGTGCCATTGTGTTCCCCTTCTCATTCTTTATCAAGAATGCCATGACTCCATTTGCTTTCTGAAAACTATTTCTCTTAAGTTGGATTCTGATCTACTATTATATCTTTGTATTCATTGAATTGACTAAAGAATCATTTCTATTACTTGATAAGTACCATTTTCCTTCAACAAACATGAAATAGAGCCAATGAACACACTCATTTATGAGAAGAAACCCTACTAGGGCTATTGTAGGTGGCATGGTGGGTGAATACCCAGCCAGCTGCCTGCCTCTGGAGGACTCGTTGGAAACCTTGGCTTGGCTTACTAGTGGAAATATGTCTAGTGGTCTCATCCTCTTCTCAAATGTCTGCTACCCTCACCAAACCACTGCCTGTCTTGGCAGTGTCCTAGCTTCTTGGGGGAGGCCCCCAGAATGGTATGAGATATATACTGTATGGTAGGAATGAGGTGTGTGGGGAAGATTTCATAGTGTCTGTCTACATCAACTTTTCAGAAAAGAGCATATTAAGAGCCATTCCTTTTGATTTTATGAACTCTTGATTGAAAGAGCATCTTATCTCATCTTGGAATAAAGATTCTAGAATTGGATGGTTTGTATTTTGGATTCTACCTAAATACTGTGAGACATTAAGTTAAAAGAACATCTTCAACAGTTCTCAGTTAACAGAGACAGTTTTATGTTTATGTGGTGTATGTCTGTGTGGTGATTACGCTTTAATCTCTTGGGGGCGAAGCTCCAGGCATACAGAAAACACATGCACACACACACAGACACACACACACCCTGTGGGATAAGGAACATACCAGAGTTTATGAGCACTGGGATTTAATTCTGGGAAACCCTGTCCTTTGGCATCTGCCAATATATCCTCTGGAATTTATTATGTGCCCACAACATCTCTCCAGCCAGCCATTCTTCCCTATTTCCACAGTCACTAGCTTAATTTCAGCCCTTGTCATCTCACACCTGTATTATAAAAACAGCTTAGTCCCTTGTCTCTGGCTCCAGTCTTCCCCAATTTCAACTCACATCTTTGGCTGATGGAATAAGACCCTTAAGGCATTGCTCTTATCATGTCACTCCCTCCTCCACCTTTGCAGAAGAACTCCATCACTTATTCTCTCAAAAGAAGTTGTTGTTCACACATCATTTTGCCAGGCCCTTGGGGGGAGAAGGTGATCCCAGCATGTCTGATCATTAGAATCACCTGGGAAGATGTTAAGAAATACAGATTCCTGGCTCCCTTCCATTGATGGGACTAGGTAAGCCACATTTAAAAAACTTTTATTGAAGTATAATGTGTGTGTAGAAATGTGCACAAGTCATGACTTGAAGAATATTTTACCATGGATATACCTATACATCCAACACCCAGATCAAGGAATAGAAAGTTAGCAGCAAGAAAGGTAGCCACTATCTTGACTTCTAAAAGGAATCTATATGTATTTTGAAATTTCCCAGGTTATTAGCTATGTCTGGGGACAACTCATTGCTTTATGAGAGTTAACAAGGATTAGCTTGTCTTGAGGTTAATTTCAGCTTCAGATGATAGATAATTTTGCCCAACTAAATGGTAGGTTTTGAAGATCAAGAATTCCTCTTTTGGGCTTCCCTGGTGGCGCAGTGGTTGAGAGTCCGCCTGCCGATGCAGGGGACATGAGTTCGTGCCCTGGTCCGGGAGGATCCCACATGCCGCGGAGCGGCTGTGCCCGTGAGCCGTGGCCGCTGAGCCTGCGCTTCCGGAGCCTGTGCTCCGCAACGGGAGAGGCCACAACAGTGAGAGGCCCGCGTACTGCAAAAAAAAAAAATAATAATAATAATTCCTCTTTCATTTACTTTACATTTATTTCATTACTCTTTCCTGTACTATACCATTTCAAAATGTTCTTGTTTTTGTTGACTTACTTGAGACATACTGTGATCATTAAATTGCTTCTAAATATATTATTTATACACCTATTTTTATGCATAGTAGGTACTTCATTCATGTATAACAAATTGAATTATTTTGTCTTTTTTCTCCACATCCTAGTAAATGGATTAGGAAAGGAAAGCACAGAGAGGACTGACATGGCTGTGAGTTAGAGACAGTCAGCTCTCCATTTAGGGACCTCTGAATCCAGGGCTAAGCCTCCTGGAACTAGGTTTTGTTCCCCACATTTTGAGGCTGCATTACTATTCCTTGAAAATTTTTTAAAAGTAGAAGAAAAGTGACATCTAATATAGTGCTGGGCACATGATATACAACCAATACAAATTTATAAAATTGAGCAAATTTGAGAGAATTAGTTTAAATTAACTTAAATTATCTCTAATTGTTAAGAACCTACACACAGTTCCCTGTATAATATTTTATTAATTGAAAAGTGTGACCCAATAATATTATTTCTTCAAATGATAACTGCTGTTTACAACCTAACTGGTTTTCCAACTCAATTTGTTATTACTGTGCATTCCAATGATGAACTGTTTGTTTATAGGAGTCTGTTTTTTCTGAAGTCTTAGGAAGGTGGTTGTTTCTTCTTTTAGACATCATAATTTTGCCATCAGGGACTGTGCATAAAATGGTAACCGTTGGCCAAAAAATAGAATTCATAGTTTTAGCTGTCTCTGTCATGTAAACTAAGAAACACCATTCTAGAAACTTTGTGGCAGGTAACTTTTTATATAATACTGACAGTACTATTCTGGTTCAGGTGTTTATATGAGCTAAGTACAAGATATGGTCCTTGATGAGGTAATAGAAGATGAATGATGAATGAATTGTTATTTTAAGGAAGCCAGAGACTGGAAAGATCATCTCTAGCTGGAGAGGGCAGGGCAGCTTCATGGGGAAGATGATACTTGAAATGGATCTTGAGGGATGGTGAAGTGTTTGACAGGTGGTGACTGGGGCAGAAACAGAGGCAAGGATGTGGGAAAATGCAGGCCAATTCTGGTGGAGAGCTTGACTGGAGCAGAAGACTCAAAGGAGCCATCAAGGGAGATAAATCTGATGAGGTAGCAAGGTTGCAGATTGCAGAGGGTATAGAATCCTGGGCCAAAAAGTTAGGAAGTTCTCCCAGTATCTAGGTGTGAAATAACAATGATCTGAATTAAGATACAGCAGTGAAAGTTGAAAGAAGTTTATTTTAGAGCGACTGATTTGGAAACACTTCAGCAAGTTGGTGACATAAAGGCTGAAGATGAGGTATCAGAGATGACTAGGTTTTGAGCCTGGGTGACTAGTACGGTCAATCAATCAACCCTCCATTTTTTTTTTTTTTCACAGCCATACTTCTAGGAACAGTAATCTTTAGCCACTGTCTTCCCTTTCATCTCAATTCATTGTTTGATCTGCTGCATCTGCCCTCTATCTCGTAGACTCCTATCCAATGCACCAATGGCTTCCAGCCTGCCAAATCTAATAGGAATGTTTCAATTTTCAAGCATTGATACCCTTTAATGCATCATTTACCATTCACTTTGTGAAACTCGTTTCCACTGATTTTTAGCGTTCCTTTTTCAGCATTAGAAGTATTTTTAAAAGAACAGAAAATCTGCATAGGAATCAGAGATCTTTGGCATCATAATAGAGCGCGCAGTGCATTATGGTCCACACGATGTAAACCATTTTCTGTCTCAAGCATTACTGCAAAGATATCTTTGCTCTTTTGTTTCTTTACATGATAAATGAGGATGGCAAGTATAACCCTGATTCTGCAGATATGACAATGTCTAATTAATGAATTGCCCTAAAAAGAGATCAGAATGTATGAGGTGCTAAATAATATTGTGCACATAGAGATTAAATTTGACCAAGTGATTTATTACACAGTTCTAACAAGTGATATCATTGGCTCAAGGGAATCAAATTGGATTGGTTTATAAGATCACTTGAACTTTGAGGCATTGAGTTGTAGATATTTGTTGTTGTATTAACTGCAGGGACCCAGAGTAGCTTTTAGGTTTCCAAACTTTGGAATGTGACATTTATTAGGCCTGTAACTCCATCAAAAGTTATTGAAGCTATTAAGCTATTGTGGTTAAAGGAGTGAAAGTAAATAGATGTTACCCTCTGTTGTTTGTATTGGGCTGCAGTTTTGTACACAAATTTGAGCTTTGGCACAGCCCATATTTATTATTTCCTGTAATGATTGCTATGTTACATTTTCCCATTTTGCAAGTTCAAACACAAGTTTTCCCACTGCAGCCACATTAAACACCACATGGGACTTCAAGCCCAGCTGCAGTCTTTCTCTCCATTTCAGTTGCCATCAAAGCAATAAATAACAGTCCAGTTAAAGCTGGAGATCTCAGCATTGCCCAAAATGGCAGAAAATTTTCTTTCTCTCCCCCCACTGTCTCTCTCTCTGTCTCTCCTCAAAACAAAGGCAGACATGCTGGTCAGAAGAGATAAATTTCTGTTTGGTTGCTCTAATAAATAAGCAAGCTCAGGAGTCATGAGCAGTGGGACAGCCAACGAGGGAGACAATTTTAGGAACTGTTTCAGAAATATGTTTCCTCTTACAAATACTTTGACTTCAGTTTTCAGCCTTGGTTTTGGAGCCTTAATTTTAGTATATAAGGGTTTTTTTCTAGTTATCTCAAGGGAGTATTATAACCTGTTCAGGATAAAATGTATTTATAAATCATCCAATTTTTCAAATAAATAGAAGCCTCTTGGAAGGTTTGTTGTTTGTTTTTTTCTGGTATATGTGAAAAGCAGTCAGATAAAATGCACCAAAATTCAGCGCGTGGAGTAGGGAGTATGGGTTGGAGAAAACCTCTTTTCATGCAGTCAGCTGGGAATTGAAACATGGCAGGGCAATATGACATTTTTTTCTGTGGGTCACAGTATTTTTTCAGATTTTTTTTCATTTTAGCTGATTAGCCAGAGTTTTAGCACACCTATGGTTCCCAACTCTACTGTTGTTTTGACATGTGAAAATGCTATAATTTTTAACTCTTAGCAATACTTAACATTTAATCATTGCTTTTGCAGGATTGTTATAGGACTAGTCAAAAATATATTAAATTCATAATACAGTGAATGGTACATAATTGAATGATACTCAATTTTTTCTAGATTTATCAAGGTATAATTGACTAATTAAAATGTATATGTTTAAGGTGTACAGTGTGATGTTTTGATATATGTATGCATTGAGGAATGATTACCACAATCAAGCTAATTAACATATCCATCACCTCCTATAGTTACCTTTTTTTTTTTTGAGAGCAGTTAAGATCTGCTATGTTAGCATATTTGAGGTGTACAATACAATATTATTAACTATGGTCACCATGCTGTATATTAGATCTCCAGAGCTTATTCATCCTGTACAACTGAAATTTGTACCCTTTGATCAACGTTTCTCCATTTCCCCTACCTTTAGCCCTTGGTAACTGCCATTCTACTCTCTGTTTCTATGAGTTTTTAAGAGTCCATGTATAAGTGAGACCATGCAACATTTGCCTTTCTGTGTCTAGCTTATTTCATTTAGCATAATGTCCTCCAGTTTCATCCATGTTGTCACAAATGGCAGGATTGCCTTTTTTTTCTAAGCCTTAGTAATATTCCTCTGTGTGTGTGTGTTTGTGTGTGTATAGACGGTTCCTGACTTAAGATTGACTTATGATTTTTTGACTTTATAGTGGTATGAAAGTGATACGCATTTAGTAGAAACCATACTTCCAATTTGAATTTTGATCTTTTCCTGGACTAGGATATGAGGTACAATAATCTCTTGTCATACTTCCAGTCAGCCACATAATCATTAAACAATTGATACATTTACAACCATTCTGTACCCATACAACCATTCTGTTCCCATATAACCATTCTGTTTTTCACTTTCAGTACAGTATTCAATAAATTACATGAGATATTTAACATTTTATTATAAAATACACTTTGTGCTAGACAATTTTGTCCAACTCTGAACATGTTTAAGGAAGGCTAGGCTAAGCTATGATGTTTGGTAGGTTAGGTGTACTAAATGTATTTTTGACTTATGATATTTTTAACTTACAATGGGTTTATTGGGATGTAACCCCGTCCTAAGTTGAGGAGAAAATATGTACAGTATCACATTTATCTGTTATATGTCACATTTTCTTTATTCATCTGTCAATGGACTCTTACGTTGTTTCCATAGCTTGACTATTGTGAATAAAGCTGCAGTAAGCATGGGAGTGCTTTAAGATCCCTATTTCATTTCCTTTGGATGTATACCCAGAAGTGAGAATGCTAGATCATATGGTAGTCCTATTTTTTTTTATTTTTTGAGGAAACTCCATACTGTTTTTCATAATTGCTATGCCAGTTTACATTCCCACCAACAGTGTACAGGATTCCCTTTTCTCCACAACTTCACAAACACTTGTCTAAAAAAAATTTTTTTGCTGATAGCCATTCTAACAGATGTGAGGTGATATCTCATTGTGGTTTCGATTTGCATGTGCTTGATTATTAGTGACGTTGAGCCCCTTTTCATGCACTTGTTGGCTATTCGTGTGTCTTCATCCGAGAAATATTTATTCAGGTCCTTTGACCATTTTAAAATCAGGTTATTTGTTTTCTTGCCATTGAGTTGTTTGAGTTCCTTATATATTCTGGATATTAAGTTCTTATCAAATATATGTTTTAAAAAGATTTTCTCCCATTCTCTAGGTTGTCTCTTTACTCTGTTGTTTCCTTTGCTGTGCAGAAGTTTTTAAGTTTGATTTAGTCCTGTTTGTCTATTTTTGCTTTTGTTGCCTGTACTTTGGGGGTCAAAGCCAAAAATCCTTGCCCAGATCAATGTCAAGAAGTTTTTTCCTTATGTTTTCTTCTAGTAGTTTTACAGTTACAGGTCTTACATTTAAGTCTTTAACCCATTTTGACTTTATTTTTGTATGTGGTGTGAGATAAGGACCCAATTTCATTCTTCCCCATGTGGAGATGAGTTTTCCTGGAACCATTTATTAGAGAGACTATTCTTTTCCCATTGTGTGTTCTTGGCAAACAAGTGCACATTTATGATAGGGTAGGTTTTGTCCTGCTGTTTTCAAGATTTCTCAAAGTAAAATATCTAACATATAGACTTTTGAGAGTGGAAGTACTTTCAATGCTAAAATGTCACAATTAAAAAAATGAAAAGTCACTAGTGTGCTGGGGAACCTGAACCACATGGACTCAAATTATTAATCCTTCTGTTCGCAAATTTATTTGACTAGAGCTGAGTTCTCTCATAGAAAGTCAGAACAATTCAGAAATCATTCTGGGATTTAGTGCACACTCCATAAATGCTTAGTAAACACATAACAAACCCTACCAGGCATTCGGATTCACAATAAGGTTTATCATTTGATCGTGTTTGAGATCAGAAAAAGTTAGATTCTGTGACTTATTTTTTACTCAGATAATAAATTAACTAGAGACTGGAGCTGACTGAGTAGATTAGAGGAAACAACCGATGTTGTGGACACAGTATTTTTTCCTGTGTAATTAACAAGGGATGCTTTATGGTTGCAAACACTTACAGAGCAATTTGTAACTTTAAAATTGCTTTCTCAATCCTGGTCTTATTCATTCCTGACCTTGTAAGTTATAGGCTGCATTGGCTGGAGTCAAGCATACTAGGGTGGAATCATCCCTTCAACAATTATTGGTTATGTGACCTGGCACAAATTATTAAACTTTCCTGAACTTCAGTTATTTTCATGTATAAATTAAGAAAATAATAGTTATCATGTATGACCATTATAGAAATTAGTTTAACATCATATTGGGCACATTGCACGTGCTTGGTTTATTGGGAAAAATTATTGTTGTTATTGTTCTTGACATAAATTGGAGAGGGGTCAGTGATTCTGATTTACAGAAACGAAGACCCAAAGAGTTTAAGTGACTTGCACTGCTGCTCTGTCTGAAGTGCACACATCTGCACCATGTGTCCAAGGGGCACCAGCTGAAGAGTGAGGAGGCTGGACGCAGACAACCTCATTAGCCACTTGGACCGTGGCATGGTTGATTTATTTTATGTATACTGTCTTGTGACACTAAAACTTTAAAAGAGCTTGGACTTCTTATTTAACTTTTATTTTGTTGCCCAGAAATATTACAGAATCACTTTATATGATCACTTTGAATTTTCTTATTATTTCAGAGGCAATATAAACATGTATTAACAAATTATTAGGTAATGATTGATAATGTTTTGTTTTTAATTAATTGTATTAAACTATAGCTTGCTGTACAATTATGACTTCCAAAACTTCATCACACTGCAGGGATTGTAACTTGTTATTTATTGCCCTGGGATTGACCATCAAATCATCTGTAACTTGAGTAACTATCATTTGGCAGTGATTCTTCTTTTTTTTTTTCTTTTGCAAAAAATAGTTTATATTACTCCTAACAAGTAATCCTCTGAGATCAAAATTTTGAACTCTTAAGAACCTAGAAAAGGTGATAAATATTTGTGGTTCTTGACTTACTCCCCGTGGAGAGAAAGCGTTATACAATCACAGATATATATGGAGAGAGGTAGTATATTTTTTCCTTCATATATGCCATTGGTTTGAATACATAAATATTTTAGGCTTTCTTTCCTGGATAACTAAATACAAAAGGAGCATGGTTTTGTCCACTCATTCAATACAATATTAAGAAATTAGATTCTAATATTTCCCAAATTTTGCCTCAGAAAACTCAAATTTTTATATCAAGCACCTTATTTTGAAAGTTCTAATAAATGTGATAGTCCTTCTCTGACGTTTGCCGTTTTCTCCTAAGGGATCTATTATTAATGACAATAAAAAACATTCAAATTATTAATTAATTCAGTTTTCATATAACAAATATTTTTAAGTGCCTACTATGCAGTGATGTGCTGGTAAGCCTACTCTTTGGAACAAAAAGCCTTAATTTGCAGCATTTGGTGATTTCTGGGTATGTTTGTTCCCCTTTGGGTGACTTCAAGCTCTCTGCGTAATGCCGCCGAACACAGAGTTGGAAAGAGGTAAGCAGCTCCAGCCTACCCCTGACCCTATCTGACCCTATGTGTCACATACCTTGGAGACACATATATATAATACTTGTACCAGATGAAAACGGAAAAATTCAACTAAATGTCAGAAAAAGCTAAGATGGTTTTATTTAATTATTTATTTATTTGTTTTTGAGGTACGCGGGCCTCTCACTGTTGTGGCCTCTCCCGTTGCGGAGCACAGGATCCGGACGCGCAGGCTCGGCGGCCATGGCTCACGGGCCCAGTCGCTCCGTGGCATGTGGGATCTTCTCGGACCGGGGCACGAACCCACATCCTCTGCATTGGCAGGCGGACTCTCAACCACTGCGCCACCAGGGAAGCCCTGAATTATTTTTTATTCAGGTCATTTGCATTTACTTTTCTATGAATTACCTGCTCATGTCCTTTGCCTATGTAATGACTTCTTAGAGTTTTAAAATTCTGTATCTAGTGAGAATGTATAATTTGTCTCATACTTGATGAAAGTACTTTTCCCAGTTTACCTTTTTATATTGATTAGCAAGTTTTTGTGATAATTTGGAAATTAACATGTTTGTTAAAATCATCTTTATATTTTTCCTTTGTAAATCCTTCCATTGAATTGAGGCTTAGCAAGTTCTTCACCATTCAGAATGAATAAATATTTACCTATATTTTCTTTTAATTCTTGTGATTTTAATTTTTTAATATTTAAGTCTTTATGCTGTTTAATCTTTAGTTCAGTGCATAAACATAATTTAAGGATACTCTCTAACAAATTATACTTGAAAATTGGTAAAAAATACATTAGAAAAAACTTTCTGTTGGAATTTTGATTATGTGTGTTAACTTGTATATTAATTTGGGAAGATTTGTCATAGTAACGTATTACTTTAATATGAATAACGGCCAAATTACTTACCTTACAAGTCAATACATAAAGAACAACCAAAAGGTGAGGTATAGAAGGGGCCACAGAAGACTGTGAAAGGGCATCAACAATTTGAATTCCGGTCAATCCTCACTTATTTATACTTACTAGCTATGAACGCTTAACCACGTCCCTGAAGATTTTTGAACACGTTTCCTCATCTGTAAAATGGGAATAATACCCTCCCTGCTTACCATGTCGGGGTGTTGTGAGGATCAAGAAAGAGTAGGATTATCAATGCCTTTTAGAACATTGTTATGTATATTTTTAAGAATCAGATTGTTTTGATTCCTATAGAGATCAATATTCCCCTCACAGGGACATACCAGGATCAGAATCTGAAAACTACAACTGATTTCAATTTCCTTCAGTTGGGAAATTTATAAACTATGTTCACCATCTGCCTATAGCCCTTTTAAAAATCAAATTGTTCACTTTTTTCCTCCTTTCTCACTGCAGATACAGCTTATTTACAAAGACCAAAACTTTTAATACTGAAAAGAATGCCTTTGTATTTTATAAGCAGGAGGGCTGTCAAGCAAATTGCTCTTGGCCGGAAAGCAGATCATATATCTTGAGCTTATCTACCTTCTCTAGGCGGCATCCAGCCCTGATCACCCTTGGATATGCACGCAGAGCTTTGGCAGACTCACTCAGGCTGTCTGGGCTGGGGCCGCCTTGCCCAAGCCATTTGAAAAAGGCTCTCTCTCCCCAGCCTGTGGTTTAGGAAGCTCAGCTTCTTCCCCTTGAGTGATGACTTTCTGCTGTCATTTTCAGAGGCCCTACTACTGTTTATTTAGAATTTAAACATCTGGGAAGCTTAAAAGACCAAATTTGTTGAGGGCATAGTCTGAGATCCATGACTAGTAAACATGTTGATAGCAGGATTTATTAAAATGTAACTTCTGCAATATAATCGAGGGCCAGGAAGACTGAGTTCCATCTTCTGCGGCACTGTTCATCTTAGATCTGGAAGAAACTTGAATGATCACTAGCTTAACCCTTCCGTTTTGCAAAGAAGGAGGCTGATTCAGAGAGATGGTGACTTTTCTAGGCAAAGTGGCCAGTGAGTGGCAGAGCTGGGAGCAGAAAAGAATTTGCTGCCTAGATTTTCTCCGCAAGGCTCTGTTACTGCATCAGTCTGAATAAGACACTGATGCACTGCAAAGTGTTGAAGAGTGTGCTGGGCAATCTGGGGAGGGAAAAGTTATAGACCGTTACAGAATATCCTAAAAATAACTGGCTCACAAGGTCTTCAAATGTCTGAAAGAAATAGTAACATTGGGAAAATCATCTTTGCGCCTTGAACAGTCTTCTTGGGTCTTAGGTATCCTCTTTCTCATTTATTAGAAAATATTTAATGTGAATAAATGTTTTTACTTAGGCTTGTAGCAGAAAATACTACATTTGATCACAGCCCAGTTTTCAAAAATATGAATGTCCAGATTTGATCATCTCTTCAGCCAGTCTGATTGGCTCTGCAGACTGATTTTTATTACAATTGGGGACCAAAAATCTACTTGCTGAAATCTCTTTGTCTGGCTTTCTGGACTCTTCTTAGACTGCCCCCATCGGAACTCTGCTTTTAATGGACTTAATTCAAACTTAGAAAGTCTTTTAAACTTTGTTAATTTTGGTCTCGAAGACTTTTTGTTTGTGCTCCTCCTTTCCTTGGAACAGTCAATTCCTTTTTCTCACAGACAGTTTTAGTTAGCTATGTTCTTTCCCAGGTCTCTACTTCCAGGGTCCATCTCACACCGACCCTTACACCTTCCGACCTGGACTCTCCAACGATGAAGGATAGAGAATGCAAAATTTCCCTCATGAGTAGCCCTGAGGTTATTGTAGGAGGGCAAAGACAAAAATATGGGAGAAGGGAGAGAATCAAATCAAGAAGCGGCTTCCATTTCTTGTCACAGAACTTGCTCCAGTCAGTTCTGACATGGCTTCTGTATTGATTCTTGAATTCTCATTACCACAAGTGAAATGACAGCCCTTAGGGTGTTCTCATTTCCCGAATTTCTCTGGCTTTATTTCATGGTCTCTTTCCTCTGAATGACCTTGTTTCTCTTTGAGCCATGGCAGCAATAATTTGCTTTTCATAGAAATATCTATCTATCTATCTATATCTATATCTATCTATATATCTATATATCTTTCCCCTCAAATAGTTTCAGGTATTTACTTTCAAGATCTACAAGGACTATTGTAAGAAAAATAAATTAGGCAGACAGGCTGTGGCTTGGGTAAAATGTCTGCCAGAGGCAAACTAGAAATGCCTCTTCTCAAAGCTTATAATTTCCAATGACATATCTCTGTCACAACCAGTCATCTTGTATTATCATGAGCTGTGTCTTATTTCTTTCTCCCAATCGTCTATGAGCTCAGCTTTATTCATTGTTACATGCCAAGTACCTAACACACTGTCTGGTATATTGTAAGCCCACAATAAATGTGTGTAGAACATTAAAGAAATTTTAGATTTCTTAAAAATAAAACAGTATTGTAATAAGTGAGAAATCTTTTTTTTTTTCTCTTTAGCTCTTCTTTCACTTTTTGTTTTCCTTTAGTGCCAGAAAAAATGATGGTCTGGACACCTCAGGCAACAAAATGGCATCTCCTTCACCTCACAACCTTCAAGTTTCCCTTGAATATTACCTCAAACTTGTTATGTTTGCTTTGTCTGTGGGGTGGTGAGCATCTCTCCTTTCTATTTAAGGTTGTATGTAAACATTTTCTTTTATGAAAAAAAAGGCCAATTCTTGCAGCAGTGGTTTGCTGAAGCTGGTGAAATGGATTGGTTTTGTTGACAACTCATCTCGGTCTGAATTGCTGACATTTCGCAGCCCTCTGCTGGATTGCACAACATTGTGCAACTTTATGTGGAAATAAATGAGTTTATTAGCAATGAGTTGTATGCTTGTGGCTGTGTCCGTGCGTGATCATAAGCATCTTTTGTGGGTACTTACAGCAATAATGACACCACTTTTTTCAGTTCACCCTTTATCATAAACTATGCCATTATTCATTTCAGTGGGAGCATCTGACCTCAAAGAATGTTATGAGAGTAGCTTGTTGAAACAGAGAAATGGACAGTAGGCTGTGAGTAATCCTCCCCTGGCAGGACCGTGCAATAGTTGAGCAGACGGCTTCTTCTCTGTTGGTGGTCTGTAATAGCTCTACATTAAACCATTCACATCGAACACAGCTTTGCCACACTAGACCCAGGAGTTTTCAGTGACTCAAAACAGCACAGTGTTATCTGGACTAGTCAGCCCTAGTCATTGCGGGGTGAACCTGTGCTCTCCAGGGTGAGGAGACTCAGTTGAATGGAGGTCCCTGCCTTCACAGAAAACACAGTCTCAGAGAACTGGACAAGCCACTGAAGGTGCTCAACCCCTCAAATGGCGGGAGCCTAGAAATAAGCACAGAGCCAAACAGCTGAGCTCAAGGGTGACTGAGATGGCTGGTGTGTACGGGGATGTGGTGAGATCGGCAAGGTTAGGAGGGAAAGCTTTGAGGGAGTTGAGCCCTGGACTAGTGAATGGGAGGACTAAATGTTATGGTCAACAGAAAGGAGTTGAGAGAACATTCTAGTTTGCCTGGGGTGGGTCATTTGGGAAGTTAGGAGGAAGGAGTCATGAGTTGTGGGATATAGAAGGGAAATGAAACTGTTAGATAAGCAGGCCAGCTAAAATTCCCTCAGGAAAAAAAATATCATTACAATCTGTCTGAATCACTAACGAGTTTTAGGTAAGACACTAAAACAGAAGCAGAACCTGGGCTCTGTTCAACAGATGTTTACTGTGCGTTTGCTATCAGCAGGGCACTGGGCTTGGCATTGGAGGACAAAGGTGAGTAAGAAGTGGTCCTGCCCTGAAGGATCTCAGTCTGGTCCGAGATGAGCTGTGAATGGCTTATTTCAATATGCTGTGGAAAGCGCTGCTCTAGAGGTGTTCCCAGCGGCTAGGGAAGCACAGAGGGGTGGCACCCAACTTGACCTTGAGAAGGGGGGGCACTGTGGAGGAGCACAGGTGAGTATTAGAGGAGGCATTGGACGAATTCTAATGAAGAAGTCTGTGTGCCGTTGGGGGAGTGGAGAGAGTGGGAAAAGTTCTTCTAGGCAGAAGGGTTAGGTTGAGGAGAAGCCCTCACCCATGAAACACACATGATACCTGCGGAAGCTGCTTGCTGAGTTGGAACTGCTGGATCATCAGCTTTGAGTAGAGGTTGGGTGGGTGTGGGAGATACACTTGGGGCCACAGGCATGGGCTGAGTTTCCATCGCAGGAGCTTATCTATGGGTAATGAGAACCTGTGAGGGGTTTGAAGATGGGCACTAGTGCAGTGGGATTTCAGAATCATCCCTCTGGTTAGTGTGAGGAAGGGTAGGGAGAGGCGCTAGCTGTTAACAGTTTAGAGACTGTCTTAGTGGGAGGTTCTGAGGGCTTGATGAGGGTGATGGCAGTGAGAATAGAAAAGAGTGATGAGTACAGAAAGCATTTTTCATGTAAAATTCTGAGGGTGCTGGAATTGTTAGAACATGACGGGATGGAGAGAGGAAGGGGTCTGGGATCACCGTGAGATTTCTGGCTTTGATGGCTGAATTCATGGGGCTGCCTCCACCTCCCCTGGGGTTTGACAGTTTGAGGGGCCTCAGTGGCATTTACTGTAAAGGGAGACCGGAAGTGGCTCGACTTCACTTCGACCGCCAGTAGTTTGATTGGCAGAGAACTGGAGTTTCAGCGCTGATCATGGCTGCATCCCTTCCTGGTGTTTCTGTCACGACAGGCAAGGGAGGGAACCTCTCACAACTTCTTCTTCCTCCTCTGCAGGTGATGATAGTGATGTCTGCCCTAGAGGGGGCTGTAAGGACCACTCTGGAGATGGATGGGAGGGGCCATGGAGTGCTGGGCTCCTGGTGGACTGCAGTGTTCCTGCCATGGCTCAGCATCCATTTTCTCTGCTAGGCTGTGTTCCGACGTGTGGGGAAATAGTGGAGCTCTGCCCCAAGAATCCCCTCTCACCACGAATGCTAACCGAGCAGACCTCTGGACCAGCAGAGACGACTCAGCATTTCCGAGGGTTTGTGGGTTTAACTCTGAGTCAACGTTATTCTAACACTTTTTAGTTCACTTAATATTTACAGTGCATAGTAGGTGGCGGATAGAGGCCCAGAGCCGGAAGGGGCTTCGGTGCCAGCAGAATCCTTGCTTGCAGCTCTAGGAAAGCCACAGTGATATTTTTTTCCCTCCTGGCAATTTTTTAATAGTTGAAAAATTTGAGCAGATTTAAATGTTTGCTATTAAACAATGAAAGGAATAAGGAGGCTGCAGTGGAATCATTAGGAAAGACACTGGTTGCAGTTCTGAATATATGAAAGTCAAAAAGAGGCTAAGTAAGGGATATTCTTCTGCATCTCTCCGCCTTCCCCTGCCCCCGTAATAAGTTTGCCATAAGCCACCATGGCTCAGAGTTCACAGACAGGAAAGAAATAGATAAATCAGAGGAAAGTTCCTGAAAGTGCCCTGCAACTGACACTGTTTCCTATTGGTGCTGAGTTGAGCTGGCATTGGTTCTTCCAGAAGAGTCAGAAAGTTTCACATGAATTTTTTTTTAAAGTTACAGAAACCAGTCAGGAGAAAAAAAAATAAGAAAAGTTCTCCCCCCACCCCTTCTTTTAATATCGTTTTCAGTAGCACAGTGCATTTAAAGTAAGGCATAGTTTCCTCAGAGTAATATGGCCTCAGGACATGATTTAGATGGAAAATTTAAGTAAGATTAATGCAATTTATTATCCGACAGGATATCCCTACAAGCCACACTATCTGGCTGAATTTTAGATTCCCAAATCTAATATTTCAGATGAGATTTCCAGATGGGTGCCTTATTCCTCTATTAGTTTAGTCAGGGTGATATAGAGTTTGTAAAACAGGAGAGGTTAAACTAGTTTTAACACTTGATTAATCATTGAAATTACTTTGTGATTGTTTGAACTCATTGGCTTTTGTTTATTAAGTCACTCTCTAAAATTCAAAGCCAACGCAAACTAGAGGCACATTTCCAGCTTTGCTAATTTATTTGATGACTACTTCAAAGGGAATTTAAAAAAAAAAAAGTAAATTTATGGTTACATTGAAAAGCTGCTCAATGCTTGCTCCTCTCCTTTCAGAAAAGTAAAGTGTGGGTTTATAAAACTGAGGGAAACACACACACACACACACACACACACACACACACACACGCACACACACACACACACCAAACTCATATTCTAACTTCCTGGAACATTTCTGGGCAGATAAATCTTGTAAACAAATTGGATGAATAATTATCAGAGCTTTTGCTACTTTCATCAAGAAAACAGAAGGATAGAACAGAAACTGTGTGCAAACCACACATATGTTCTGCCATTTTATAAAACACTGGCAAGTCTGTTAAGGCAGGTGAATTCCAGAGCACCCAGTGAGACTGTTCTGAATGGAGGGTGAGCTATGGAAAGATTACCATAGACAATTGAACGTGGTCCACAGCAGGACCCAGCTTTTAGCACAGAGGGAAGGGGAAGGGGGCTGATTCAGAAAGTGGACAGAGCTCCAAACCAGAACTTCTTTTAGAGATATGAAAATTTCCTGAAGTCTGGGTTTGGTTAATTGATTACAATCTCTTTTCAGAGACCTATCAGGACCAAACTAGTGAGTTGCAGACATAAATCTGAATTCCAGAGTCTCCGACTAACCCAACTCATAAATGAATTCCTAAATGCTGACTGAGCCAGAAGACCCAGCTTTGGAAAACCACTTGGCAGGAATCATTAGTTTCAAAATGAGATGAACTGCTCTATTTAGCCCTCATTCAAAACTTTACAGAAATGCCAGATTTCCATAAACACAGGTTTCCTTGAATTTCCAGGGCTTTGATTAACTGGTAGATGAGGGTGTCTCACAAATACAGATTTGTATGCAATATTCAGCTTGGACAAGATTGAGAGCTGGAAGCCAACACTAAGTATTCCCTCTTCTTTCTAAGATGTTAACTATTCCCTTGTTTTTCAGAAAGCTCTTTTTGTTACGAGGAGTTTGGAGAATTAAAACAGTCTATGGCTTAAAAAGTGGCTATAGATCATATTCTTGTCATTTATGTCACCATTCATTAAGCTTTTCATGACTGATCGACAGCCTACTGCTTTATAGTGTGGCTTTAATGCCCCAGAGGAAAAAGAGAATTAAAAAATTCACTGCTGTCTCTGCTGAAAAAGCCATAAAGTTGTGGCTTCTACTAAGTAAAGAGATTGCTTGCAAAGAGATATTTTCATGTTTTAATGTGTTTTCATTTTTCCTCTTATGACTGTTTTTCTCCATTGATACTGGCACATTAGGCAGAGTACCTAAAACTGGTGCAACGTACATTCACAAGGTTAAAAATTTGGGTGGTTGCTTTTTTTGGCTTTTATATTCAAGTCAATAAAAACAAAATAAATTTGGAGGGTAAATAGCCAATTTTCTGTATTCTGTGTTCTGTTTCATTCCAAAGGAGTGAGTTTGGAGCCCAACACTGACCTGAGTTATGACATGGATTCCACTGCCTTTGTGGGCTTTTCCCATATTTCTTTCAATACCTGTTATTTGTCCACAGGGTTTTAAACATCAGAGATTATGCAAGAAGCAAGTATTAGTTAAGCTAGTTAGGCTGCCTCAACCAGGTTGAATCTTTTTTTTCAGTGGAAGGACTTAAAAGGTACCCAGTGACCAGGTTTATGAAGTCCGAGTTGAAGCTTAACTTAAAACAGGGTAAAAACACCCACAGATATCAACAAGTTCAGCTTCAGTTTTAACCTATTTCTGGGTAGTAGAAACTCACGTACTTGTCTAAAGGAATTGAATCTTACATGTGATTTTCCAGAAGTTCAGCATCCAGTTATAGAAGGGAATATAGAAGCCAACCTAGAAAAGGCATCCATAAGACAGAGTTTTGCTCCAGGCAACAGGATGGATGGCATGAGTATTCTTGAAATCAGAACATGTGATGTTGCCCAAGAATGAAAAGGAAGTCCCTATAGTAGTTTTTTTTTTTTTTTTTTTCAGTACAAGGGCCCCTCACTGCTGTGGCCTCTCCGTTACAGAGCACAGGCTCCGGACGCACAGGCTCAGCGGCCATGGCTCACGGGCCCAGCCGCTCCACGGAATGTAGGATCTTCCTGGACCGGGGCACGAACCCGCATCCCCTGCATTGGCAGGCGGACTCTCAACCACTGAGCCACCAGGGAAGCCCAGTAGTTTTTTTGAATAAGACAGCTTCAATATTTTCATCTGAGATTTGTCATGATAATAACCCTCTTACTCAGGCTTTGATGAAGGCTTTGCCTGCAGTACCTGGTAAGCAGCCTAGAGATAACACTATGGTGAGGTTTGTAGATTGATACCTGTTATCCTTATCATTTATCTCCTGTCCTTCATCCTTCTCTTCCTCATCAAAATTATCATCATCACCATGACAATCACCCTTAGTGACTAATTTAGTGATTGGCCAGGGCAAAACACAATTTAGCCAATTTCACTATTTTTTTCTTCTCATCTTTCTCCTTTTTTTTTTTTTTTTTTTTTGTCTTTCAAGGACCAAAAATCAAGAAGATAAGATTTCAAAAACAGTCCCTGTAGAATCCCACACAAATGTGTATGTTTGAGGAGCTTGGCTGCAATGGAATAGGCAGATGCAGAACTAATTGGCAGGTACTCCTGAATCTGACTACCTTATGGGACTTCTGGGATTAGTCCTTGGAGCTTCCTACTACACAGTGCAAAGGTCCTGAGAAATTCCATTTCTTCATAGGACAGAATAAGATGCCCCAGAACTTAGGGTTTTGTGTAAGGGAAGAAAAAGTATGGGGATCCTGGGCAGTAAAGTAAGGGAGTAAAGTAAAGGAGTGTGAATAAAAGAAGGCAGCAGAGTCAACTCAACGATAAGTCTGATTTCCATTTCACACTATGGGCAAGACTCATTTGATTATAGAAACAAGAGGCTTTGCCAACAGCGATCTTGGGTTGTGTGTACTGTTAAAGCACAGGGGTTGAGTTGCTACATGGGTGTACTTTCTCTCACTTGGTAATTTTTCTATGGAGTCTGGGATGCCTCCAAAGTTCCATGTTCTCTTTCTCTTGGAGTGCCTTGTCACCTGCTGCCTCTTGGCTCCTTGAGGATGGCCACCTGCCACTATTACTGCTCTTGGAATCTTCCATGAAGGAACTGTGCACCTGTACTTAAAGTGGTTCTTTTCTACCTTCACTTATTCAAAATTCTTTTTTTATTTTTCATTTTTTGTTGCAGGTTTTTTGTGTTCTAGGCAGTGTACTGGGCACCAGGAATACAATGGAATTTGCAGTCTGCAGAAGAGGCTGACAATCAAGTCATCCTGAAGAAATGTAAATTGCAAGTAAGGCAAATTCTGTGACAGTAAACTACATGGCAGGGCACATCACCATGCATTTGGCCTGCTCAGGAAGGGCTGGGCTGTGACAACAGTACTGAGTCTGGAGTTTGAGCAGGAATTAACTAGATGAAGAAGGGAACGAAGAAAGTTCTGGTTACGGAACCAGGTTGTACAAAAGTATGTGCTCTCTCAGCCAAAACCATGCTGTGGTCTGTGTGTGGAGGTGCAGTAGGGGTGGAGAGAGCTACCCCAAAGCAAAGGCACATCTTTGTTTTACTTCTTCCATGTCCCCAGGGAGTAAATCTCCGTCCTTCCTTCAGACAAGCAACATGTACACACACCCCTCCCCCACCAGCCCTCATGTATGTCATTTCAGCCTATGGAAAAGCGGACCACGCAGTTGAGTTTGCCTTTGGGAGCACCACTGTGTTAGCCCACAGTGACCTCTTTCAGAAATGATACCTTCCTCCACTGTAGAACCTATGAGATTCTATCTTCTTATAATTCCTTGACTTTTAGATCTGACCTATTTTATTGTTTTTTTTTCATTCTGGATTCAGTTCCTTTAAAATTCTGACTTCCCACTTCAGAACACATGTCATGCATACTTGAGTAACCTTCCTCCCACTTTGATCCATAGCCCTGGACCCCTTTGTCCCTGGGAGTTGTTCTGAAAATAGCACCTCACCTGGGTCATCTCCAGTGAGACCTGGGCACCCATCTCTTTGTATGGTGAGCCTCAAATCATACTGCTATGAAGAGCAGCTGTCTTGTCAACTACTTTTCTCTTTTTGGAATGCACCATGCGTCATGCAGGATCTTAGTTGTCCAACCGGGGATCGAATCCGTGCCCCCTGCAGTGGAAGCATGGAGTCTTAACCACTGGCTCACCAAGGAAGTCCCTGTCAATTACTTTTTAATGAGGTCTTTGTTGTTGTTGTTCTGGTTTTTAAAATAGCACATACTAGCTTTGGAAAGTTGAAAATATGGAAGAAACAAAAATATATTAAAAAACACCCATATATGCAGAAATGACCAGTACAAATATTTTTGTGTATTTTCTCCTAGTATATGAATATATATTATATATTCACATTAACATACATAGTATATATTTTTATCCTGTATTTTTGATTTAACATATGTAATAAGCATTTCCCATGTCAGTTAAATTATTGGTAAGCATTATTTTTAACGGCCATTAATATTATTATAGTTTACCTAATGCATCCCTTGTTTGTCGTTTTGGGTGCAATAAATATTTTTGTGTTTAAATCCTTGTACCGGTTTTGCTTGATTTCCCTAAAATAGAGTCCAAGAAGAGGAATTATTTGCTCGTTTCCTTATTCATAATTTACTGCTTTCTTCTTTCATATTAATGTTCTTGGGGCTGGTGATTCAAAACATAAATAAAATATGATCCCTGTCTTCAAGGAGATTCAGGCTTGTGCTAGATTAAAGTATAGGCACATTTTAAAGTTCTTGATACACATTTTCAAATTGCTTTCCAGAAAGTTGTATCCACTTGCCTTCTACTATAGGAAAATGTCTGTTCTAAGGTATTTTTCTAGTATCTTTTCCTTTTGAGAACTTGCTCTCCCTCACACTTGTGATTCACGTGGGGTGGTCATTACACGTGGCCATCTCTATCAGGAAGAACACCAATTACAGTACCTCTTCCCTGGCTTCTCAAAACAGAAAACAACAACACAGTAATCCGTCCTCGGTCAGTATATTATGCAGGCTGGGCCATCACAGTTGTTTTGTTTTGTTTTTAGGGGAGTTTCTCTTTTTCCCTTCAGAATTGTTAGCTATGAAGAGAACCAGGTATACTGGAGCCACGATTGATCACATTTCCTAGCACATGGAGACAACCAGCCTGAGAATTGATCCACCACAGGGAAGAGCAGAGCTGAGGGAAGGAGTGGAAAGAGCTGAACCATGATTACTAGGTGGGACCACTGGGGTCCACCAATGACTAAAACCAGCTGGCACTGCTCCTATATTTCTCTCTTATATGAGCCAAAAAATTAATTTCTTTTTCTTCCTTCTCACCTCCCTGTCTTTTTCTTTCTTTCTTTTCTTTTTTCTTTTTTTGTTAAATTGGTTGGAATTGAGTTTCTGATGCTTGTAGAGACTCCTTAGTGTATAGTCACACTCCCTGGTATCACCTTAGAAAGTGTTATTAACATAAAGAAATTCCTTTTTGGAAAAGAAAATTGTATATCTTTGTCTGAAATTTTTACACATACATTTGTGCTTGATAGTGAGGCTGAGCTTTTTTTTTTCTCATTTGCAAATCATGCGAATCATTGTTTCAGTTCTTTGTTTTAAACATTTTGCATAAGTTTATTTTATACTAAAGATACACAGGCTACATGTTTGTTGATTATTTGTTTATCTTATGAATTTTTACTTAGGGCAATTTGCTTTTTTGATAAAATTTAATTTATTTTTTAATAAAAATTTAAATTTTTGGTAAAATTTGAATTATTTTTCTTTGTAAGTTTCCCCCCCTTTTTAAATTTAGAATTCCCTTCCTTGTAGAACTTCTTTTGTGTGTTTTCACTTATAAACATTCAAACTTATTTTTGTGTGTGATTTGAGGTTGATTTTGTTCTGCCTTATTGGCTATTTATTTTGTACACCATTGTCTAATAATCTGTTAATTTCCCATTGACTCATAATGCCTTGGAAAAAATTATATGTTATGTTCTTATAAACACAAAGATATATGATAAGTTTTGCTTGGGCATTGCTTATGATGTTTCATCTATATTTAAGGTCATTTCTAAGTCTATATATACAATAGGATTTGGGTTCTATGCTATGTGTTTATTTCAGTCACACGTAGACAGGTAGCTACTATGTCACTAGCATCACTTTTGATTATACAGGAGAGTAAGTTTTAATACATTTCTTAATTATTTATAGTATGGAATTGCATATTGATAACTACCATCTATTGAGCCATCCCATGTCCTAGGCACTCTGCTATATTTAATTCTTTTCACAACTCTATGTGGTAGAAATTATTTCTTCATAGAAATGAGTTTATTATTATTTTTACATTGTTGTTTAAATATTTTCAAAATTTTCAGTTTTAATTTCTAATATGGTAAATATTGATAGATAAAACTCACATAAACAAAAGGTCTTTGGGGATAGTTAATAACTTTTAAAAGCATAAAAAAATCCTGAGATTTTAAAAGATTGAGAAATACTGATCTATCTCAAAGTAGGCTCTAAATAATTATTAGGTACTAATATTATTAAATTTTGAATGTTTATTTAGTTATAATTGGTATACAATAAACTGCATTTTGAGTGTATAATTTGATGAGTTTGACATATGAATACTCCCATGAAACCATTGCCATAATTAAGATAATAAACATATCCATTACTCCCAGGTGCTTTGTAATTCATCCTTTCCTCCCTAGAGTTCCTGGATCCAGCAGACCCACTGGTCTGCTTTCTGTCAATATAGAGTAGTTGGTATTTTCTAGAGTTTTATTTAAATGGAATCATATAGCATGCACTCTTTTGTAACTGGATTTATTCAACTCAGCATAATGATTTTAAGATGTATCCATCTATATTTTTGTGTATATCAAGAGTTCACTTTTATTGCTGTGTAGTACTGCATTGTATGGATGTACCACTACATATTTATCCATTCAGCTGTTGATAGACATTTTGGTTGTTTCCAGTTTCGGGCTATTACAAACAAAACTAATATGAACATTCATGTACAAGTCTTTGTGTGGGTATCTCTTTTTAATTTCTCTTAGATAAATGTTTAGGACTAGAATGTCTGGGTAATGAATGTTTAACTGTTTAAGAAACTGCCAAAATGTTTTCCAAAGTGATTGTACAATTTTACATTTTCTAAATTCCCATTGGCAGTGTATGAAAGTTTCAGTTCCTCCACATACTTGCTAACACTTGGTATGGTGAATTAAAGAAGAATTTTAGTGGATGTGTAGCACTGTCTCATTGTGATTTTAATTTACATTCATATGTTTATTATCCATTTACATATCTTCCTTGGTGTAGTATCTGTTCAAATCTTTTGCCCATTAAAAAAGCTGGGTTTTTTGGGGCTTCCCTGGTGGTGCAGTGGTTGGGAGTCCGTCTGCCGATGCAAGGGACACGGGTTTGTGCCCCGGTCTGGGAGGATCCCGCGTGCTGTGGAGCGGCTGGGCCCATGAGCCGTGGCCGCTGGGCCTGCGCGCCTGGAGCCTGTGCTCTGCCATGGGAGAGGCCACAACAGTGAGAGGCCCGTGTACCGAAAAAAAAAAAGTTGGGTTTTTGCATTTTTATTTTTGAGTTATAAGTGTTCGTTATACAGTCTAGATACCAGTCCTTAACTGGATATAAGATTTGCAAATCTTGTCTCCCAGTTTGTAGCTTGCTTTATATTTTCATAACAGTGTCTTTTGAAGAACAAGAGTTTTTAATTTTTAGGAAATCCAACTTGTTATTTATGTTATAAATTATAAATATATATTATAAATTACTGATATCACCATAGTACAGATGGTGTCTTTTATGCTTATTTTAGAAACCTTTGACAAATCTAAGGTCACCAAGATTTTCTCATTTGTTTTCTTCTGGAAATTTTATAGTTTGGACTTTTACATCTAGTTCTATGACTCAGTTTGAGTTAATTTTTACAATGGTGTGCCCATAGACTCTCTATTTGACCTATTTGTTGCTGCAGATATCATCCTGTCTTGATTACTATAGATTTATATGTAGTCTTAAAATAAGGTAGTATAAGTATTCCAACTTTGTTCCTTTTGTTTCAAAACATTTTAGTTATTCTAGGTCCTTTAACTTTCCATACAAATTTTAGAATCAGCTTTTCAATTTGTACACAATGGCCTGTTGGGATTTTGATTGTGATTATGTTGTATCTAGTTATTAATTTAGGAAAAATTTACATCTTAAAATTATTTTCTTGATTGCTAGTATTTGCCTGTGAATATTCTTTTATTATCTTGTAGGTGCCGTAGTGATTGATGTTCCCTGTTTCTAATGCTGGTAGTTTATATTTTCTCACTTTTCCCCTAGATGTTTATCAAATTTGTTTATCTTCTCAAGGAACCAGCTTTGATTTAATGAATTTTAATATTATTTTCCTGTTTTCTACTTCATTGATTTCTGCTCTTTTATTATTATTTTTTTGTATTTGCTCTTCTTTTCCTTGTCGCTTAAGGTGGACATTAGGATCATTGATTTGAGACCAGTCTTCTTTTCTTTAAAAAAAGAAAGTCTTCTTTAAATAAGCATTTAAAGCTATACATTTTCCTTTAAGTATTATTGTAGTTATTCCCCCACAAATAAGATATGTCTTGTTTTCATTTTTATTCCATTCAAGACACTTTCTAATTTTCTGTTGATTCTTCTTTTGACCATTGGGTTATATAAAAGTGTATTGTTTAGTTTTTAAATACTGGGAGATTTTTCAAAGATATTTCTGTTACTCATATTTAATTTCATTCCATTATGGTCAGAGAACATACTTTGTGTGATTTGAATATTTTTAAGTTTATTGAGACTTATGGCTTAGAATATGGTTGATCTTGATAAATGTTCTGGGTGCTTTTGGAAAGGACGTATTTTGCTGATGTTGGACAATGTTCCACAAATGTCAATTAGATAAAGTTGTTTGATAATGCTGTCTTTCTTACTCATTTTTTTTTTTCTATCATTTATTGAGAGAGGTGTTAAATTATCTGACTGTATTTGTGAATTTATTTATTTCTCTTTCGCTTCTCTGGGTTTCTGCTTCATATATTTTGAATCTCTATCATTAGCTGCATGAACATTTAAGACTGACATGTACTTTTGATAAATTGACTGCTTTCTTACTATGAAATAACCCTCTTTATCTTTTATAATATTTCTTACCAGAAATCTACTTTGTCTGATATTGATGTAGGCATTTCCATTTTCTTTAATACTAGAATGATGGATCTCTTTCTATCCTTTTACTTTTAACCTATCTGTATCTTTATGTTTAATATCTGTGTCTTTATGTTTAATTTCATTTCTTGTAGTTAGCAAGTAGTTCAGCTTTCTTTTTTGTTTTGCTTCTGTTTGTTTATTTTCCAACCTGATAACCTCTGATTTTTCATTGTTATGTTTAGATCATTTACATTTAATGTGATTATTGATATGATTGCTGTTTATTTTCTATTTGTCTCATGAACTTCTCCCTCCCTTTTCCTCTTTTTTGCCTTATTTTGGATTAGTTGCACATTTTTTATGATTCCATTTCATCTTCTCTATTGGCTTTTACATTATGCCTTCGAAAAATACTTTTGGTGGTTACTTTATAGTTTGTTATATGTATCTTTAGCTATTAATAGTTTACCTTCAGGTGATATTATACTATATTACATAAAGTATAAGAATTTCATAAAAGTATTCTTCCATTTCTCTCTTTTTTACCTTAGTATTATCATTGTCACACATTTTATTTCATATGCTATAAGCCCAATGATACATTTTTAAATGATTTTTGTTTTAAATAGTTAATTTAAAAAATGGTTTTGGGGGGAGTTGGGATGAATTGGGAGCTTGGAGTTGACATGTATACGCTACCATGTGTAAAACAGATAGCTAGTCGAACCTGCTGTATAGCACAGGGAGCTCAGCTCAGCACTCTGTGATGACCTAGATGGGTGGGATGCGGTGGGGAGGGAGGTCCAAGAGGAAGGGGATATATGTATACATATAGCTGATTCACTTCGTTGTACAGCAGAAACTAACACAACATTTTAAAGCCACTATACCACAATTTAAAAAAAAAAGTGGCTTAGAAAATAACAAAAAATCATTTATATTTAAACATATATTTTGCATTTCTGGTGTTCTCCATTCCTTTGTATACATTCAAAGTTCTGGCTGCTATCTTTTTGTTTCTGCCTGAAGGATTTTCTTTCACATTTCTTGTAATATAGTATTCAGGTGATGAATTTCTAGAGATTTTTTAAGTTTAATAAAGTCTGTTTTGTGTTTATTTTTGAAAGGCATTTTTTCTAAGTATAGAATTTTAGGTTTATAGAGGCCCCAACCCTCCAGCATTTTAAACCTGTTGCTTTATTATCTTTTCTCCTCGGTATGTAATGTGTCTTTTTTCTATGATTTTAAAAAATATTTTCACTTTATTATTCATTTTAAAGAATTTGATTATGACATGTGTTGGCATAATTATTCTTCATTTCTCTTCTGCTGAGCATTTTCTGAATTCCTTAGCTCTCTGTGTTTATAATTGCATCAAATTTGGAAACGTTTTAGTTATTATTTCTTCAGATTTTTTTTCTTTATTTCTTTCTCTTTTTCTTGAGACTCTGATTGTACATATATTTGGTGGTTTCATGTTGTCCTACCTCTCACTGTTAGTTTGTTCATTTTCTTCTCCAGTGTATGATCTGCTGTTAATTCCATCCAGTATATTTTCCATCTAGAATGTTGTATTTTTCATTTTAGAACTTCACTGTGGAGCTTTTAAAATATCTTCCAGAGCTATCTTTCCATAATTATCTTCCATAATCTTCCTAAATATCCTCAAAAATATTTTCCATAACTATCCTTATCAGGCTGCTGCTTTCCTCTACCATTTTAAACATATGGAGTTTTTAAATAATAACTGTTTTCACCTAGTGATTCCTTTATCTGTGTCCTTTCTGGGTCTGTTTCTACTGACTGATTATTTTCCTCACTATGGATTTTATTTCCCTGTTTTTCTGCATGCCTGGCAATTTTTTAATGGATGCCAGACTTGTGAACCTTACATTGTTGGGTACTAAATTTCTTTGTTTCTTTTTTTTTTTTTGTATCCCTTTAAATATTTTTGAGTTTTGTACTGGGATCTGCTTAAGTTATGTGGAACTAGTTTGTGGCTTGCCTTGAAGCTTTGTTAGATGTATCCAGAACAGATTTCAGTCCATGGCTAAGTTGGACCCACTTCTGACTCAATACTCTTCTGAGGACCCTCATATGCCTCATATGTTCTGAGGTCTACATTCGATTGCTAGGGCTGCCATAACAAAATAGCACAGACTGAATCACTTAAACAACAGAAATTAATTTTCTTGCAGTTCTGGAGGTTGGAAGTCCAAGATCAAAGTATCAGCAGGGTTAGTTTCCTCTGATCTCTCTCTCCCCTTGGCTTGCAGATGGCTGCCTTCTTGCTGTGTCCTCATGTGGTCTTTGCCTTGTGCATGTACATCCATAGTGTCTTGTTGTGTGTCCATATTTCCTCTTTTTTTTTTTTTCTTTTTTCTTTTTGGCCATGCCACGGCTTGTGGGATCTTAGTTCCATGACTAGCGCTCGAAACTGTGCCCTCAGCAGTGAAAGTGCAGACTCCTAACCACTGGACAGCCGGAGAATTCTGAAATTTCCTCTTCTTTTAAGGACACCAGTCATACTGGATTAGAGCTCACCCCAAACGCCTCAGTTTAACTTAATCAGCTCTTTAAAAGCCCTATCTCAAATGCAGTCACACTTAAGGTAGTCGGAATTAGGACTTAAGCATATGAATTTTGGAGGGGGCACAGTTTATCCCATAGCAAACACTGCATACAACACATCTGAATTGACAGATTGACATGTTAAACTAGCCGGTGGAACCACTATCTATTCCTAGTTTTGTGTGAGCTCTGGGGCTTATTCTGCCTGTTCTCTCCCTGGTCTTGGTAGTTTCTTCATACATTTTTATAGATCCATCCTCAGCCAAAGACTCAACGGAATCTACAATATCCAGGGTTCTCTTTCTCTGAGCAATATTTTCTCTTTCTTTGTTTGGTACTCTTTTCTGTGAATTCCAGCCCCTTTGGACTCCTCTAACTTGGAAGTTTGTCTTCTCAACTCAGGGCACCACCAGGCTCTGTTTGGCTCTTCCCTCCCTGCACGACACCTTGGAAACTCTTTACAGGCAATAATCTGGAGCATCTGTAGGGCTCACCTTGTTTGTTTCCCTTCTTCCAGGGATCACTATCCTGTACTGCCTATTGTCTGAAAACAGCTATTTCATGCATCTTTCCACTTATTTAATTGTTTAAGTTGGGAAGATCGCTCTAGTTTGCTACTCTCTTATACCAGATTTGGAAGTCAGCAAAACTATTTTTATTATTACACTGTTAGTATGCATACATGTAATAATATATCTGCTTATACTTTGCAAACCTTTACTGAGATCTTGCTCTGTCCTAGACTCTATAGTAGTCACTGCAAACAGTTAATAAGATATCTTACCTGCCCTGAAGAGATTGCCAGTATAGTGACAAGGCAAATTTATACACAGATATTTACAAACCTAAGCTCTGATAGATTTTTTAACGGTCACTGATTCTTATCCCCGTACACATGCCTCTTTGCAATGCGGCTTTGCCACTTTTCCCCACCCTTAAATCTGACTAGAATTCTGAAGTGGAAATGATATCGTGTGAGTTTTGCAGCCTGAGCCTCAAGAGACCTTGCAGCTTCTACTTTCACCCTCTTGGGATGCTATTCTGAGACCTCCAAGTAAGGACAGCAGGGGGCCTAAATGGAGGGTTGAGGTCACATAGAGGAGAACCAAGATCCCCCAGTCAACAACCATTGGCATTCAACTGGCTAGCCCAGCAGGTTTTCCAGTTGAATGCAGCTTCAGGAGTCAGTTTAGAGGAGATTAGCAAAATGATATCCCAACCAACTCGCAGAATCATGAAAAAAAAAAAACTAAATCATTTTTCTTAAGCTGCTAAATTTTGGAGAGGTTTGTCACACAGAAAAGTATAACTGAAACAAAAGTGATGAGTTACTTCTTCCCAGAAATTCCTACAATTGCTCCACTCTTAGAAATAGCTGCTGTCTGTGATATTTGACGCATGTGTTTTTCAGGCCATTCATCTGATGCTCAATGCACTTTACTTTCTATTGCTATGCACTGCATAATCTTTCTGTTGTGTGTCCTTGGCTAAATCAGAAGCTCTTTAAGGACAGAACAGTTTTCTTAATTGAATTCCCAATGCTTTGGGAGGAATGATAGTTCAAAAGAATATTTGATGATATTGATAAAAATATTTTTTAAAAATTGCATTTCAATAAGCTTAAGAATTACCCTGGGTAACTTGGTTTCAACAGATCCTATAAATACTTAAGAAGATCCTACGAAGTGTTAAGCACTGTGCTTTCAGAAATTTTATGACTGTTGTTATTAGCATAATTATTATTATTGAAGTGATCGCCATAACTCTATAAGTTAGTATCCTCATTTTATAGGTATAGTGTCTGAGCCTCAGAGAAGCAAAAGCCTTTTTTAAGCATGTACAATTCACGAGTGGCAGAGCTGAGATGAAAGCTCAGGTATCTTAACTCCAATAAGAGAGATTTTTCAGTACTTGCTCAGAAATAGGCAGGTGAGAAGATTTAAGAGCTGTGCCTGGGGCAGCCAGTTGGGATGAGTGCACCACATGGCCCCTTCCTTCAGTGGCCTTGGTGGGAAGTGTTTCAGAAGAAATGTGAATTAGCATAGGGTTGCCCAAGAGTGGAGGGTGTGGAAACACAACGCATTCAGGCAGCAGGCCCTCCCCCATAACTCCCAGCCTGCCTTCCCCAGAAGGAGATGAGTAGGGCTGAAATTACCCTTATTTTCTTGTTTTCTTACTGAGCGCCCATGGCCTGGGCTTGGCCAGTGGCAACATTGGGTCACCCAGTGGAATGCTTTCTAGCCAATTCAGCGAGATCGTTTTCGGGTAAAAATGATTTATTTTTAATTGAAGTATAATTGATTTACAATGTTGTGTTAGTTTCAGGTGTATAGCACAGTCATCCAGATATATATAGACATGAAATATATATCTCATGTTCTTTACCCATTCTTCTGTCGATGGACATTTAGGTTGCTTCCATGTCTTGGCTATTGTAAATGGTGTTGCTATAAACCCTGGGGTGCATGTATCTTTTTGAGTTATAGTTTTCTCCTTATATATGCCCAGAAGTAGGATTGCAGGATCATACGGTAGCTCTTTCTTTAGTTTTTTAAGGAACCTCCATACTGTTCTCCATAGTGGCTGTACCAATTTATATCCCCACCAACAGTGTAGGAGGGTTCCCTTTTCTCCACACCCTCTCCAGCATTCATTATTTGTAAACTTTTTGATGATGGCCATTCTAACTGGAATAAGGTGATACCTCATTGTAGTTTTGATTTGCATTTCTCTAATAATTAGAGATGTCAAACATCTTTTCATATGCCTGTTGACCACCTGTATGTCTTCTTTGGAGAAATGTCTATTTAGATCTTCTGCCCATTTTTTTAACTCGCTATTTATGATGTAGTGTTTTGGGTGCTCTTGATGCCATTGCAGTCTGAATATGAAGCTTCTGAGACCTTCTGGGGAAAAAGCAATTTGGATCAACCCCATGACCATATGGCCATGAGGAGAATCCAACATCAAAATGACAGAAAAATATGTGGACTACTTTCCCTAATGGTTTTTCCTTTAGAAAGAATCCAGGATCCTTCATGGTACATATGGAAATAAGTCTAAGAGAAAAATTGGAAAAAATAGGGGAGGGAGAGTTGTTACGGTTTTCAGCAGCATGAAAAATTTAGTTGCGAGGATGCTGGAAAACGTATTTATTCAATGAATGATGATGATGAAATAATAATGTTAATTATAACTAATGTATATTAAAAACTAAGTCTGTGACAGGTTCTAGGGGTTCTATGTGAAATCCTGCATTTATTAGTGGTGAAATTTAAAACAAATAGATGTGTCTTTGCTTATGAAATTTGCAACCTAGTAGAAGGACAAACACTTTAAGCAAATAGGCACACAAAATAAATATATAATTACAAATAATGATAAGAGCTGTGAAGGAAGAACTGGGTGCTACGATAAAGAAAATAATGAGGAATGTGAAAATTGGATTGGGGGTCAGGAAGGCAAGAGATCTGATATGAACCTTGGAGCTGAGGAAACTAGACCCAATGGAAAGAGTCTAAGTTTGTGGTGGACACAGGAAAAGAAAAAGATATTAAATGCAGAGAGATAACATTCTGCTGTGGCTCTCAAATGGGTAGCTAGGGAGCTTCCAGCTCTGGAAGGATTACAAAAAGTGAGAAAACTGTTTACTTATGTGAAATCAAACAGCTAGAAATGATTTCCCCATGTCCCTCTAGAGCTGGGATTCCACAGCCCTGATTGACCTCTAGCCAGAATGGGTAGAATTAGGGGCAGGTACAAAATCATTGAGTAGGAGTGGGCTGCCACAATTATCCTCAACATGGCCTTACATAAGACTATGCCGTGACTTGAATGACAAAATTCATATTTTCTGTGAAATAAGCCTAAATTCCCAAACATCTGAAAAATACGTCCTCCGGGAACCATTTTATGAACCACCAAAGAGAACTCCGACCAGCCCCAGAGACCACAAATCGGCTGGTTCTACAGTGAGTCACTAACCTCCAGGGCTCACTGTCTCCCTAGAAGGAAAGAGAACAGCCACTGCAAACTGCTTCCTGAGAACCTAATCATGAACTATCCTGCAAAAAGTGTCACTCTGTTTCTGGCAGAGTTCATGCTCTTTGGCATTGGAGTGGGAGATCCGCGTGGGGCAGGCTGGTGGCAGTCTGGAGTGACTCTCAGTGGGAACCGGCCCAGCCTATAATTATATCATGAGTCAAGCTCTCTCTAGGGATGTAAGATGACCAGAGGAAAATGAAATAACATTACATCCCACATGAATAGAAGCCCTGGTGGAGAAAGCTGACTCCTGAGAAAGAATACTCCGGCTAAGAAGTTTCCCAGCACTTAAATATCTTATGATTTGTCCCTGTGCCCCTTCTCTCAAAAATGAAGGAATGTATGGGCACAAGGTATGCCTCTGCCTTAAACCCGGAGGTGCGAGTGATCAAACAATCCACTTGGATAGATAACCTTGATAACAAAAGATGTCATTTAGCCGGAAAACTTCTTGTCTCATATAGTTCCAACAGAGCACTGTTTATTCAGGAAGACATTATACTGACAAATGTTGTGGTAGGAATTAAAAAATATTTTTCTCCTCGCTAAACCACTTCCAAAGGTATATTTTTATGGATCCAGGAATAGCAGCCTGTTTGTCTTGCTTGGGTTGGTTTTCCCTCTTGTTTCTTTTTGGTCAGCATCCAAAGAATTAACCTCTTTGCAGAGTGGTGGTGTAGTAGCTGAAGCCAAATTGGTATGAACGGTGCTTGCTCCCCTCCAAGGCCTCTGCCTGCTTCCCAGATGATATAATTAGACAGGCGACTTTTGATCAGTTCACCGAAGAAAAACAGTTACGGGGCAGCCTGGGTTATGTGGTTAGAGACATCAAAATAAGAGTGACACCCTTTTAAGATGACTTTCAAATAAGGTTATTTTAGACAGAAACTGCAGAAACAAGGAAATGCTCTGGGTGGGAAAGAATAAATTGATTTTTGTATTTACCTGCCCTCATTCATTAGCAATGGTCACGAAGGAAACAAGCAGTAAGGTGAAATCTGTGGCAGAATTTGGGAGATCAGTGAAAGTGCCTCAAGGAGAGCACAGTGCGAGGTGGAGGCTGTCCTAACAGTCTTGGGGACATTAGTCAACATAAGCATTTAGAATTCAGTTTTGATCTGTTCAATGTTTAATGTTCACTTTGAACATTAAAGTTATTTACTTGGGGCTGAAGTGCTGAAGCAGAGAGAGGAGAAGTATTTGAAAGAGACTGTGAATTTTGGTTTCATATTTACCCCTGGGAGGTGGCTCTTCTTACTGGGAACTTTTCCTTCGATTAGAAGTGGGTCGTAGGATTAAAGGGAACACACTTACACATCCTCATCCTCAGAAACAAAGATGGAGGCGATTTGGCATTAATCTCTCTCCTCTGTTAATATCCCTGAAATGATGGTACCAAAGCAGTCAGTCAAAATTTTCTGGTTGCCTACTTGATATTTATGTGTTTACTCTGAGGGGGAACTAGAGCCCTGTAGGGCCCGAAAATGAAGGGCCTTCAGAAAAAGCCTGGTCAACGTAGTGTTCTATTCCTTAATGAAAGAACTTTGGGGGAGTATGAACAGTTCCCCGGCTCCCTCCCTCACTCCCTATCCAAACCATGGGAAAGCTCCTCTGTGATGGTAGGAGTGTTTAGAATGTGTAGCTAACTGGTCTAAATGGATCATCAAATGGGGTGCCATGTTCCCATCCCTCTGTCATGGACCATAATGGTTTTAGTTTAATTCTAACCCTTAGAGATCCGGTTCTTTGAATATTGCAGGAATTTCTTAGTTTTCAAAGTTGTCTATTACCATATTTCTTCTAAGACAATATTTTTCCTTTCATTTCACATTTCTGAATTGAGATGCATCTTGAAATCGATTGATATGTATGTTTAACCTGGAAGTGTTTTCATCCCACTTATACAGTTATGGAATGAATGAAATGGATTTAATGTTGAAGAAGTAAGGTGTAATGTAAATAGGTCTCTGAAGTAAAGGACCTTAAGGTGTATTATGCACCGAACTGTGTCTTCCCAAAATTCATATGTTAAAGTCCTAACCTCCAGTATTTCAGAGTGTGACTGTGCTTGAAAATAGAGTCTTTAAAGAGGTAAAATAAGGTCATTAGGGTGGGCACTAATCCAGTATGACTGGTTGGTTTCCTTATAAGAAGAGGAGATTAGGACACATAAACACACAGAAGGAAAACCATGTAAAGACACAGGGAGAAGATGGCCATCTACAAGCCAAAAAGAGGGGCCATCAGAAGAGACCACTCCTGTTGACACTTTGATCTTCCACTTCTAGCCTCCAGAACTGTGAGCAAAAAAACTGTGGTTGTTTAAGCCACCCAGTCTTTTGTACTTTGTTGCGGTAGTCCTGGCAAACTAATACAATGTTATCAGTTAAAGCCTAGAGCAAAGAGAGCTTGATAGGCAGTAAGGCCACTGGGAAGAGACTTACAGGACCATGAGGACACAGAGGAAGAATGAAAGAGGATTTTAGAAATTCTTTAACTGAATGTCAACGAATAGCCATTTCCCAGATGTCAGATCTTTCTACAAAGTTCCAGCTCTATATAAAGTGACCGTGGAGTACAGTACCTGGACAATTATCCTTAGTTTTGTCATTTTGCTTTTTCATCAAAAATCAGCCCTCTCAAGAGGCATCCTCCATCTCCAGAACTTCGTTCTGACTGTGGCCAGATTTCTCCTTCCCCTTTCACTTCATTGTTGGCTGTTTCTATATAAAGTCAAAATAACAGGTCAGTTCTGTCAAATCAGTTGGGAAAATAGATCACTCAGATTGGTTGGTAACATCCAGGCGTAATAGGAGACACTGTCCTGAAAAGAACCTTTTTTTTTCCATTCCCCCTTTCCAAGCTTTTTTTCCCCTGAATATTATATTTTAAATATTGTCAAAGCATTATTTATAAGATCTCTGCAAAATAGCTTTAGATGCTCTTGGTGGAGGAGATGTAGTAGGGAATCAAATTAGATTGGGTCACAAGGGAAAGTGTCTCTAAGAAATATGAATGGGACCTGGGGGAAATGAAAATTGAAGAGAAACCAGACTTGAGTTGCAAATTCTCTGTTTTGCCAAGTTGGACTTGTATTATGTCATCATATGTAATTTCAAGGAATGGGCAAAACTTTTGGATAAAAGAAAAAGTGATCTGACTCGTTTCCCAAACCATAAATTGAACCAGAAAGAGAGAATTTTCTTGGATACAAAATAAATGTTCCTGATATCTTGTCCCCCCATTATTCATTCTCATGAGCTTTTAATTCTAAATGAGTTGCAAAATGCTAGAATTACATAATGATTTCTAGGTTATGCATAACTTCCTCACACCTTGGTATTCATCTTATCATATTACATTCAACTAAAGTTTGAATTATTAATCTCCTTATTAATAGTTGCAGTATATATACCATATGTCTGTGTCTTTTCTTCTTGTTTATAATTACATTTTAAATTTTTCTGCACTTCTGAAAGGGCATAGCATAGTGCTGAGTACTTTGTAGATGTATGAGTTTGCTATTGCTGTGTAGCAAACCAACTTGAAACTTAGTATTTTAAAACAATAAAAATTATTTAGCTAATGATTCTGGGGATCAGCAATATAAGCTGGGCTGTCTTGATAGTACGGATTATCTGTGCCAGGTGTGGCTAATCGAAGCTGGGGTTCATTCATGCTTCTGCTGTGAACAGTTTAGATAGCTGAGGGCTGCGTGATAGCTGAGGTGCCTCAGCTCTCCTTCAGGTGGGCCCTTAACCAGCAGGGTAGCCTGGCCTTGTTCCCATGGTATCTGGGTTCCAAGAGCAGAAAGCAGACAAGCTTCAGTGTACAAGCCCTTGTTATGGCTCTGCTTGCATCACATCTACTAATGTCGTATGGACCAAAAGAAGTCACATGGCTAAGCCCGGAGTCAGTGTAAGAGGACACTGCCAAAAGCATGGACACAGGAAGAGTGAACAAATTGGGACTGTTACTGCAGTCAGTGCACAAAAGTAGGCATTTAAATAGTTGTTTGATTAGGAGAGTCCTGATTTTTTCTACTTTCCTAATTCATTATGCAGACAAATACAGTAACTCTTGCCATTATTCAAACGATTCCTTTTTTTTTTTGAGAGCAATAAATAATAGAAAACCTGCTATGGATTAAATGTTTGGGTCCTTATTCCCCCCTGCCCCTCCCCGCCCCCCCCCCATTTCATATGTTGAAACCTTGACTCCCAGTGAGTGAGGCTGTCTTTGGAGATGGGCTCTCTAAGGAAGTAACTAAGATGAACAAAGGGTGGAGCCTTTTTCTGCTAGAATCCCTATCTTTATAAGCAGAGACACCAGAGCAGGCACTCACATAGCACAAAGGCAGCCATCTCTAGGCCAAGAAGAGGGCTCTCTGTAGAAACCAAATTTGCTGCCACCTTGATCATGGATTTCTAGCCTCCAGAACTATGAGAGAAAAAAAAAGTCTATTATTTAAGTCACCCAGTTGGTGGTATTTTGTTATGGCAGCTCAAGCAGATTAACACAAAATCATAGAAGAAAAATCTTGCTTTCCTTAGATTTTGAACTAAATATGAAAAGTATGAGAACACAATTTTGGGGGGAGTGTTACAGTCAATCAACCAACCAACAGATTAATAACACTGAAACCACCTGTACTCTGTTATAAACAAGTAACAGTTATCAAACGTACACAATGTTATATGCCAATTATATCTCAATAAAGCCGGGAAAAAGTAACAGTGAGTATACACTAAACATTTAACCATTTATCTGGCACTTTGCTCACATTACAATCTTTAATCTTCTTAACAAGCCTGAGATAATTATTATTCTTACCATCTTACAAATGACGAAACTTAGTTTTAGGAAAGTTATTTGTCCCAAATAACACAGCCAATAAGTGGTAGCGTGGACACCCTCATCATGGTCTATCTGTCCCCAGTGCCACGCAATGTTCACCGCTCATTCTGCACATTGTCACCCCCAGAGGTACTGGAAACAGAGAGGCAGGATCAGAGCATTTCTACTTGAGAGCTTCCTGCTTTTCTTACCTAACCCCCTTCTTCTTTCTATTCCACCTTCTTTAGATACACAAATTCATCATATTTTTGCCTCCAGGACTGGTGAATGGTCTAGTTGACAAAGAGTTTGACAGTGCAGAGTATGTTTAATCAGCTAGGAAGTTAAATGTTCTTTTTTTTTTTTTAAACCAGGGATAAAGACCCTTATCAACCAATCCAGTAGAAAATGACAAGGAGGCACTGCTGAAAAATGTCTTGCCCACATCTAGGTGCTTTTTATCTATATGGAAGGCATTTAGGAGGGCCAATGCAGAAGAGGAAGCTTTGACTCAGGGTGTATACAGTACACCAAGTAGCATTTCTGAGAGTAGATGGTCATTAGTTGACAAAGGGTATCTAGGTTTAAAGGCAGGGGGATGGATATTAGGGCTTTTAAGCGTCTTACATACGATATTACCAGTTGCCTGAGACATTCAACTCAGTCCTTTACATTCTTCTATGAATCTAAACCAATGTGAATTCTCTGATTTCTTGGGTAAAGGGTACAGAATAGGAGGAAAATTATATTATTAAAACAAACACCCCAAACACTTGACATTATGTGGAAAAGAACCCTCTATTATGCAAATTATCAGGGTCTTTGTCTCTTCTGTACTTACTTATCTGAAGAAAGTTTGGATTAAGAGGATGTGGGAAATCTAAAAGGACACATCATTGTTTACTCTTTAGTGGAAAGAGTCCAGAGCAATTACCAAAGCCACCAGGGCAATTAGAGACCCTGAGGGAACTCTGGTAACATTTTTTGGCTTTAGTAGAAAGTGACTGGAAAAAATGAGTCCAGCATGGCTAGTCCAGGAAATCTCAGATCACTTTGCCTTTGGGTACCTTGCGTCTGTGTACAAAACAATGGTGTCTCAGAGTCTGTCCTGGTGTAGCCTAGGAACTGTATTATTTAGGGGGAGCATCTCAGGGATGGAACACCAGTTTGAAAGATACGTAGCAGGAAGAAGAAAGGCTAACCTGACTTTTGGCATTGTAAATCCCAAGTTGTTGTCTACAGCCTATGGAAGTCATGGTAACTGGGCATCTGGCTTAGTGGGCTCCTTAGAGCCTGAGGCTAATGTATTCAGTGGCACTGGCTAGAGTCCTGTTAAATTCATTTTCCTTCTCACAGGGAATCATTCCCTTCAGGGGTTCAAGACAGCCATGCTGTGAGTATGTGTCCATGTCACTGGGCAAGAGTGTGATTGGTCAGTAAAAGCCAGAGTCACGGCTGTCAGGTGAGCTCAACTGGAATGTCTCTGGGGGGATCGGGCAGGGGGGTTAGGCTGAATCACCACATATTCAGAAGAGAATTGAAAGCAAAAGAAACCCAGTCATTTCTTGATGAATTCAACAGCTGTGGATAATCAATTAGGATAATTCAGGTTCAGACTTTCTTCCTCACTAGTTGATCATTCTCATGAATAATTTAGATAATGACCCCCTTTGACTTAATTTTTTTCTAAGTGTGGGCATACCTCGTTTTATTGTGCTTCCCAGATATTGAGGGTTTTTTGTTTGTTTGTTTTGTTTTGTTTTACAAATTAAAAGTTTCTGGCAATCCTGCATGGAGTAAGTCTAATGGTGTCATTTTTCCAACAACATTTGCACATTTTGTGTCTCTGTGTCACATTTTTAAAATTCTAGCAATATTTCAGTATTCAAATAATAAATTTTTCATTATTATATTTGTTATGGTGGTCTGTGATCAGTGATCTTTGATGTTACTACTATGGCCCACTGAAGGCTCAGGTGATGGCTAGCATTTTTAACAATAAAATATTTTTAAGTTAAGGTCTGTACATTGTTTTTTCAGACATAATGCTATTGTACCGTTAATAGACAATGGTGTAGTATAAACACAACTTTTATACACACTGGGAAACCAAAAGTAATTCATGTGACTCACTTGATTGCAATATTTGCTTTATGGCTGTGGTCTAGAACCAAACCTGCAATATCTCTGAGGTCTGCCCTATAGTCATTAGGCTGAATCTAAAAGTATCAAGCCAACTAAAGAGTCAGGTAATTAATTTATCATCTGAATTTGATTTCTATAAACAAGTAGTTTCAGTAAGCCCCAATACAAAACCCATTCTTTATATTATTCGTGTTACTGTTCTTTTATAAGTAGACTATGCTTTAGAACAGTTTCAGATTTATAGAAAAATTATAAAAATGGTACAGAGACCTACCATAAACACCATACCCAATTTCCCCCATTATTGACATCTAACAATATGGTTCATTTGTTACAGTTAGTGAATGAATATTGATAGATTACCATTAACTAAAACCCTTAGTTTATTCAGGTTTCCTTTGATTTAATTAATGTCCATTTACTGCCCAGGACACCACATTGTGTTCAGATGTCATGTCTCCTTAGGCTCCTCTTGGCAGTGGCCGTTCCTCAGACTTTCCTTGTTTTTGATGACCTTGACAGCTTTGAGGAGTACCTGTCGGGTGTTTTGTAGAATGTCCCTATATAACAATTTGTCTTATATTTTCCTTCATGATTAGACTGGGGACTTATGTCGTTGATTATCTGGCTGAGGTGATGTTTGTCAGGTTTCTCCATTGCAAATTATTCTTTTTTCCCTCTTTTCCATACTGTACTCTTTGGAAGGAAGTCCCCAGATCCAGCCCACAGGTGAGAAGTCGGGATTTATCCTCTCCCTCTCTGAGGGTGGTGTATCCACATAAATTGTTCGGAATTCTTCATGGGAGATTTGTCTCTTTTCCCTTATTTATTTACTTCCTTATTTAATCCTTTATTCATATTAGTATGAACTCATGGATATTCATTTTCCACTTTGGGTTATAATCCAACACTACCTCTATTATCCTGTTCCTTAAATTATTCCATCTTTGGATACTACACACCCCCGATCGATCTTTTTTGGAGCACTTCTTTACCCTCTGGTACTACACAATGCTTCAGGATCATCTTCTGTATTTCCTGCCCCAGTCTTAGAATGAACCATTTCTTCAAGGAGCACTGGTTCCTTTCATTGCAGAATGATAATAGAAACCAGGATATGGGAGCTGGGTGTATTCCTTGTTATTGGAATGTCTTTGCTTCTAGGCTCTCTCACAGAGTAAGGAAATAGGTATATGTGAATAGTAACCCATGTGTAGACACACACCTATAAATATTTCTATATGTAACCCCTTTATTTATATTAAGGTAAACGTAAGCACACACTGTTGTTTCCAGTTCTAATCATCATAACATAGATTATTCTAGCCTCTCTTATCCATAAAATCCCACTCCAACAGTGAGATACTTGGTCCCCACCATCAATCATTCATTTTCTTAATTGTTCAGTTCCAGTATGCATGGATGGGAGTATCAGATTTGTAGATTTATACCCCCATGAAAAAGAACTTCATTTAGTAGAGTTCAGTGATTATATGCAGTTCCTTTTGTCTCTAGTATCAGGGACTCAAATCATTCCAAAGTTGCTTAGCTCAGCACCGTTTTCCCCATCCTCTACAGTGAGGCTGTGTCATACACTTGTAATTCAATTTCTCTTATCACAGTCTGCAGTCCTTTCTGGGACCTCCTAAATGGCTTTTTTAAAAACTTGCCTACCTTAAGGTTTACTTTTTGTGCTATGAAGTTCTATAGGTTTTGGCAAATGACAATGTCATATGTCTACCATCACAGTACCACACAGTTTTTAATAGTTTCATTGCCGCAAGGCACAGGGAAACCGGCTCGGTTCTTTGTGGCTGTCTGGAGGGGTGGGATAGGGAGGGTGGGAGGGAGGGAGACAACGAGGGAAGAGATATGGGAACATATGTATATGTATAACTGATTCACTCTGTTATAAAGCAGAAACTAACACACCATTGTAAAGCAATTATACCCCAGTAAAGATGTTAAAAAAAAAAATAGTTTCATTGCCTTAAAAAACCTGGGTTTCACCTATTCAGCTCTCTTCCGTCCCCTCCAAACTGCTTGCAACCACCGCAGTTTTCACTGTATATAATTTTGCCTTTTCTAAAATGTTAAATGAGTGGAATCATGTGGTGTGTAGCTTTTTCAGATTGCCTTCTTGTAATTAGCAATTTAAATTTAAGGTTCATCCATGTCTTTTCATAGCTTAATTTCACAGAATAACATTCCATTTTATGAATATACCACAGTTTGCCCACTTATCTGTTGAAGGGTATCTTGTTTCCTTCCAGTCTGGGGTGATTATGAAGCTGCTGTAAACATTCACGTGCACGTTTTTGTGTGAACATAAGTTTGCAAATCAATTGGGTAAATACCTTGGAACTTGGTTGCTGGATCATTGGATAAGACCATGTTTAGTCTTGTAAGAAACTGCCAAACTGTCTTCCAAAGTGGCTGTATTGTTCTAGTAACAAATGAGAGTTCCTGTTGCTCCACGTTTTGCCAGCACCTGATATTGTCAGTCTTTTAGATTTTAACCATTTTAATGTGCATAGTGATAGCTCTTGTTGTTTTAATTTGCAATTCTCCAATTACAAATGATGTTGAGCACCTTTTTGTATATTTTTTGCCATCTGCATATCTTCTTTGGTCATATATTGGATCTTTACCATTTTTAAATTGTTTTGTTCTGTTTTCCTATTTTTTTTAGTTTTAAGAGTTTGTGTGTGTGTGTGTGTGTGTGTGTGTGTGTGTGTGTATGTTCCTTTTAGATACAAGGCCTTTATCAAGTATGTGTGCTAAAAAACTTTTCTCCAAGTCTGTGGTTGTCTTTTCATTACTTTCTAGAAATTTTACAATTTTGAATTTTAGATTTAGGTTTTTGATCCATTTGGAGTTAATTTCTGTGGACAGTATAGGGTCTGTATCTAGATGACAATTTTTTTTTTTTTTTTTGCATATGGATGTCGATTTGTTCCAGCTCCACTTGTTGAAAAGATTATACTTTACTGAATTTCTTAGCTTTTTTTGTCAAAGATCAATTGACTGTATTTGTTTGGGTATATTTCTGTGCTTTCTATCCTCTTCCATTGATGTCAGTATCTCATCTTTTGTTAATACCATACTGTCTTGATTACTGTGGCTTTATAATACGCTTTTCTTCTTCAGTATTTTGTTGATTTTTCTGGCTCTTTGCCTTTTTATGTAAGCTCCAGACTCTGTCAATATCTACAAAATAGCTTCCTTGGATTTTGACTGAAATTGTGCTGAATTAATACAGCAGGCTGTGAAGAATTGACAACTTAAAAATATTGCATTTTGCAATCCATAAACATGGAATTTCTCTATTTAGCTCTCCTTTTATTATTTTAACCAGTTTTATAGTTTTCTGAATAGATCTTTTACATATTTTTCTAGATTTATACTTAAGTATTCCATATATTTGGTGCTATTATAAATGGTATTGTTTTAAATTTCAACTTTCAAATGTTTATTGCTGATATACAGCAAAGCAGTTGAATTTTGAATATTAACCTTATATACTTTAACCTTGGTGTAATTGCTTATTAGTTTCTCACCATTATATATGATGCTAGCTGTAGATTTTTTTGTAAATATTCTTCATAAAGTCTTTAACCTTATATACTTTAACCTTGGTATAATTGCTTATTAGTTTCTCACCATTATATATGATGCTAGCTGTAGATTTTTTTGTAAATATTCTTCATAAAGTCTAGGAAGTTTCTGTCTATTACTAGTTTGCTGAGAGTTTTTATCATGAATGGGTGTTGAATTTTTGAAATGCTTTTTCTGCATCAATTGATATGGTCACATGATTTTTTCTTTAGCCTGTTGATGTGGAGATTATATTAGTTAATTTTGAATGTTGAATAATCATTGTATATCAGGGATAAATTCCACTTAGTTGTGGTGTATAATTCTTTTTACACATTGTTGGATTCAGTTTGCTAATATTTTGTTGAGGATTTTTTTTTTTAATTGTCATGAGAGATACTGGTGTGCAATTTTCTTGTAATGTCTTTTTCTGGTTTTTATATTAGGGTGATACTTGCCTCAAAGAATGAATTAGGAAGTGTTCTTCCTGCTTCTTTTTTCTGGAAGAGATTACACCTAGGTTATTTATGAACATAGACTTGTTCATAGTGTTCCTTCATTATCATTTTAATGTCATGCACATATTCTTCATTTTTTTTCCTTCTCTTTTTCTACCTTCTCTGGTTTTTTTTTTTTTTTTTTTTTTTTTTTTTTTTTTTTTTTTTGCGGTCCGCGGGCCTCTCACTGGCGTGGCCTCTCCCGTTGCGGAGCACAGGCTCCGGACGCGTAGGCTCAGCGGCCATGGCTCACGGGCCCAGCCGCTCCGCGGCATGTGGGATCCTCCCGGACCAGGGCATGAACCCGAGTCCCCTGCATCGACAGGCGGACTCCCAACCACTGCGCCACCAGGGAAGCCCTACCTTCTCTGGTTTTGACTGACATTTGATATGATTCTATTTTTTTCCCTCTCTTAGCATATTGGTTTCACTTTTTAAAATTTTATGGTTCCCCTAGGGTTTGCAACATACATTTTACAACTAACCTAAGTCCATATGCTGCTTCATCTGTAGTGCAAGTACCATAAAACAACAGTAATTTAAATTCCTCTTCTTGTCCATGTCCCTTAAACATTACTTTAATTCATTTCACTTATCCATATGCTACAGTCAACCAATACATTGTTACTATTATTTTAAACCTGTATCTTTTATATCAATTAAGAATAAGAAAAATAAAAGGGTTTATTTTACCTTTATTTAATTCTCTCTCATGCTCTTTCTTTATGTAAATGTTTCTGACTTACATTATTTTTCTTCTCCCTAAAAAACCGTCTTTTAACATTTCTTGCAGAGTCCACTGCTGGCTTTGAATTCCCTATATTTTTGTTTATCTAAGAAAGTTGTTATATTTCCTTCACTTCTGAAGGATAATTTCATTGAATATAGAATTCTAGGTTAGTGGGTTTTGTTTTTCAACACTTAAATATCTCACTTCACTTTCTTTTTCCTTGCCTGGTTTCTGATGAGAAGTTCACTGCAATTCTTACTCTTGCTCCTCTGTAGATAAGATGTTTTTATTTCCTCTGGTTTATTTTAAGACTTTCTCTTTGTCTCTGGAATTTTGCAATTTGAATGTAATATGTCTATGTGCAGACTTTTTTTTTTTTCTATATTTTTCCTGATCGTTGTCCTCTGAGCCTCCTGGGTTAATTTTGGAAAATTCTTAGTCATTATTACCTCAAATGTTTTCTGTTTTCTCTTTCTGCTCCTTCTGGTGTTCCAGTTACACATACGCTATCTCTTTCAAAATTGTCCCACATTTCTTTGATGTTCTCTTCCTCCTCCCCCTCC
>NW_006791315.1:702007-709397 GCF_000442215.2 Lipotes vexillifer | reverse complement strand
TCCCTTCCCCACTTCTTCTTCCTCTTCTTATTCTCCTTCCTTTTTTTTTTCTCTTTCCATTTCAGTTTGGGAACTTTCCATTCACATGTCTTCAAGTTCACTGATTCTTTTCTTGGCTGTGTCCAGTTTCAGGTGAACCTATCAAAGGCATTATTTATTTTCAGTTCAGCATTTGTTTGTTTTGAAAAAAAAAAACAAACTTGGCTAACATCTCAGGAACAATCTGCAATAATGAGGGACAGGATTTCTAGCATTTCCTTTGATTTTTTCTTAGAGTTTCAATCTTTCTGCTTATATTACCCATTTCTTTGTGTACATTGTCATTTTAAAAATTAGAACCCAACATATTGGGCTTCCCTGGTGGTGCAGTGGTTGAGAGTCCGCCTGCTGATGCAGGAGACGCAGGTTCGTGCCCCGGTCCGGGAAGATCCCACATGCCGTGGAGTGGCTGGGCCTGTGAGCCACGGTCGCTGAGCCTGCGCATCCGGAGCCTGTGCTCCGCAACGCGAGAGACCACAACAGTGAGAGGCCCGCGTACGGCAAAAAAAAAAAAAAAAAAAAAAAAACCAATTTAGAACCCAACATATTAATCATAGTAATTTATATTTTTTATATATTTTTCTTTTTTCAATCTTCTGTTTTTTTTGTTTTTTTGCGGTACGCGGGCCTCTCACCGCCGTGGCCTCTCCTACCGTGGAGCACAGGCTCCGGACGCGCAGGCCCAGCGGCCACGTCCCATGGGCCCAGCCGCTCCGCGGCATGTGGGATCCTCCCGGACCAGGGCATGAACCCGCGCCCCCCGCATCGGCAGGAGGACTCCCAACCACTGCACCACCAGGGAAGCCCCAATCTTCTGTTTTTAAAAAGATTTTTTACATTATTGTTTTTTATTGAAGCATAGTTAACTTACAATATTATATTAGTTTCAGGTGCACAACACAGTGATTTTATATTTTTATAGAGTATTTTAAATTTTCTGCTTGGTAATTCCAAAATCTGTATCATGCCTGAGTCTGGTCCTTAATACTTATTAGTCTCTTCAGATTGTGCTTTTGTTTTGTTTTGTTTTTGTTTTTGTCCTTTGTTTGCCTTTTTAGCATGTCCTGTAATTTTTGTTAAAAGTCAGGTATGATGTATCAGGTATTAGGAACTTAAGTAAAGAGGCCTTTAGTGTGAGTTTTAATATTAATATGGCTAGAAGTTGGGCTATGTTTAATGTTTGCTGTATTTGTAGACAGCAGAGGCTTTGAATGCCTCACGTGTCCTTATTTTTGTCTCTTGTGTCTTCTTTGAGCTTCGCTGAGAACTCCTCCTTAAATAAAGTCTGTATCTTGCAGTTTTTTCACCTGTAATCAATACTCTACCAGAGCCCTGAAAATGTGCTGGTAAGGTGGGGGGGAGGGGAAGCATTCTATAATCTTATGATTACATCTTAAAATTTTTGTGTGTGAGGCTGTGACCTTGGGCTCTTACCATCACAAGTGTTTTTTAGTGCCACCTCCACCCCACCTTTAGTAAAGCAGGAGGGGATAGGGTTAGGTAAATGCCTTCTGCCTCCTCTGCTTAGGTGGGATAATGCTCTGTTAATTCTTTTTCCTTGGAGAGTAGGTTTTTTATTATGGAGCATGTTCTAAATATATTTCAAAATGGTCACTTTTCAACTCCTCCAGCCAGAGTCAGGGCACGTATTTCTTAGCTCTTTACTATGAGGCCTTGGATTCCTGGAGGTAAAACTCACCAATGTGTAGGGGATGCCTTAGACTTCAGCCTCTAGGAGTTTCTTGCTCTCATGCAAGTCCACACTAAGCCTCCAGAAATTCTTCAAAATTACCGCCCATGGGTTCGTGCCAATTTATTTGCTCCAAGTACGCAGATCTTGGCTGTGATTCTTTGAGTTCACCTGTCTCTCCTGCAACCTCAATTCTCTAATGGGTCCAAGAAAAGGTTTTGTTTCCATTTTTTCAATTTTTTTCTCGTAAGAATGGGAGTGATGATAAGATTTTCACACATTGGAGTTGAAACTGGAAGTCTTCATGTTACTTTATTTTTGGAAGTCCTAATTATTGACACTTTAAACCCTGAGCTAAATAATATTCAACATCTCTAAGATAAAGAATAAAGTTATACCTCCTTACCATATTTTACTGTATTATATAGAGAACCTGGTTCAGAAACACGAAGTAACTTGCTCAGGCGTCTCACGGTCAGTCAGTTCCTATTTTGGAGACAAAGGTATCTAGTCCAGTGCCATTTCACTTATAACAACATGGTGTATGCTTAAATTGAATTAAATTAAATACAGCTTATTTAAAACATAGATATCTATATTGTATGCTCAGATATCTAAAATATAAAACATTGATATCTAAAATATAAAACATAGATGTCTATATTATATACTGTTATTCAGGTCAGGGGAGTCAAGACCAAAGTTAGGGTCTCAGCTAGGAATAGAGTAAATCCTAACATCTTTTCCTTCTTCCATGCCTATTCTAGGCTTTCCCCTACTTGCTTGGCAACAGCATTGTCCCTTAAGAAGAGGCCATGTGGCCCAAAAAGGAGAAGTAAAAAGAAAAGAATAAGAGGAGGAAAGGTCTATAAGAAGCATATTTTTCTACCCAGAAATAAGAGAGAAAAAGTAGCTTGCAAATATTGCCATGTCCACTTGTGAATCCATTTTGATAACATCTTAGCATGCCCTTGCCAAAAAAAGTGACACTTAAATGGTCACATCCTTCACTGGGATATGGATATATGTTTGGTCCCTACAGTCAGTAGAGTATAAGCATGTGGTGTCAGATTGTCTGAATTTAATCTTGGCTCCCCCATCTAACTGCTGTGTGACTTTGGGAGAGTTACTTGAACTTTCTGTGCCTGAACTCTCTCATTGATAAAATATCCCTCAAAATGTTTTTGTACTGTTTAGATGAATGTATCTATATCTGTATCTGTTAGAATAGTGCTTGGTATGTAGTAAGCATTCAAGAAATATTAATGATTATTGTATCCATTCCTTCTCCATTTAGTACACTTCAGCCCTATCTGTATGAGATGAGTTCAGTAACTTGCTCCCTAGGGCTCATTCTTAGCTTTCCTGACCATAGATATATAACCACAGATTACGGGAGAGGAATGATTTTTTGGCCAGCTTTTTATCTCACTTAAACTACTGACATATAAATTTAAATCCAGTCTCAGACTTCTAAGGGTTTTGCTAAGTTACTGAGTCCAGCAAATAACTCCTTGTGCCTAGTGCCTACAGGGTGTGGTACAAGATGTATCTTTCTGTTTTGGCATTGGCTCCCCTGATAAAGTCTTTCCACTTCCTACCCACGCACCCTTCTCTTATAAGAAATTATATTCTTTGGCCATTGCATTTCATGTAATTGTGGCATTTAGTTTTGAACCTGTGCCCAGAGACCTGTGAGCTATGGGGATATTCAAGAAATCTAATAAATGAAGAGAAATAAATGTACAGAGTGAAAAGTAAATGGGCCAGTACTATTTGGAGAAAAACCCCAGAGTGAATGCCTGCTTGCTAGAACAGGAATAATTTTAGAACAGGTCAGTAATGTGAACAAAGTTAATTAAAACATTTTGCTTAATGAATACACTGGGTGTGTGCTTTCTACCTTTCTCCTGAGTCTTTGCTTCATAAGAGGAGTCTCATGACCCTCTTCTGGTGAGTAAAGTGCCTTGACCAGAAGCCAAGGAATGTCAGCCTTTGCTCCACTCAGCTCTCAGGCGACCAAGACTATGTGGAAGCTGTAATTTTCTTTTACTAGCACCTTTGAGAAAGGTAATGTGCATATTGAGTCTACAAAAATGGAGGAGCTCTCAATCTGTTTACAAACCTGTCTTTCCTTTGGTTGGCTTTGTCCCTGGATGTGCCTTGGAGGGCTTAACTTCTGTCCTGCTCCCTCCTTGATGTAATTAAGTGGCTCCTAGAGAAGCTGATCATATGAATATACTTGTATCCAGCTAGCCACACCAGGGTCAGAAAGCATACATACTTATGTCCTTCATTCATTTTACTAATGGAGTTTAAAAAAAAAACGCTATCTTTTTCAGTAAGTGGGGCTGGGAATCTGGACAGCTACATGTAAAAGAATGAAATTAGAACATCCTCTAGCACCATATATAAAATAAACTCAAAATAGATTAAAGACCTCAATGTAAGACCTGACACCATAAAACTCCCAGAGGAAAACATAGGCAGAACACTTTTTGACATAAATCGTAGCAATAATTTTTTGGATCTGTCTCCTAAAGCAAAGGAGATAAAAGCAAAAATAAATAAATGGGGCCCGATAAAAGCTTTTGCAAAGCAAGGGAAAGAAAGACAACCTACTGAAAGGGGGAAAATATTTGCAAATTATATGACCAATATGGGGTTAATATCCAAAATATATAAACAGCTCATACAACTCAATATCAAAAAACCAAATAACCCAATTAAAAATGGACATTTTTCCAAAGAGGACATGCAGACTGGCATATGAAAAGTCGCTCAACATCACTAATCATCAGGGAAATGCAAATCAAAACCACAATGAGATATCACCTCACACCTGTCAGAATGACTATCATCAAAAAGAACACAAATAACAAATGTTGGTAAGGACGTGGAGACAAGGGAACCCTCCTACACTGTTGATGGGAACGTAAATTGGTGCAGCCACTGTGGAAAACAGTATGGAGGTTTCTCAACAAACTAAAAATAGAGCTCTCATATGACCCAGCAATTCCATTACTGGGTATAGGTCTGAAAAAAACAAAAACACTAATTTGAAAAGATACCTGCACCCCAGTGTTCACAGCAGCATTATTTACAATTGCCAAGATATAGAAGCATCTTAAGTGTCCATCAACAGATGAAAGAAGATGTGAGATATATATATATATATATATATATGCATGTATATACACATACATATATATAAAGTGAAATTTTGCTATTTGCAGCAACATGGATGGACTTGGAGGTTATGCTAAGTGAAATAAGTCACAGAGAAAGACACATACTGTATGATATCACTTATATTTGGAATCTAAAAATTACAACAAACTAGTGAATATAACAAAAAAGAAGCAGATTCACAGCTACAGGAACAAACTAGTGGTTACCAGCTGGGAGAGGGAAGGGGGAGGGACCAGATAGGGGTAGGGGATTAAAAGGTACAAACTATTAGGTATAAAATAAGCTAAAAGGATATATTGTACAACACAGGGAATATAGCCAATGTTTTAAAATAACTATAAATGGTGTGTAAACTTTAAAAATTGTGAACCACTATATGCTGTACATGCATTATTTATGTAATACCATCCATCAACTTTACTTCAACAAAAAATGCTGTCTCTATCTATCTATCTATCATCTATCTATCTATCTAGATAATAAATAGGACTGATTTTTATTTACGGGCTTATTTCATTGGTGTGACCCCTCTTGAGGGATAACTATGCATTATGTTCTTAGAGTACTTTGTACTTAGCAAAGAACGTTCACACATTCAGTGGTGCGAAGAGCCTAGAATTGATAGTTATATACCTGGTTCAAATCCCATCTTTGTTGGTTGCTAGTTCTGTAATGTGAGGCAAACCATTTATCCTTTCTGAGCCTCAGATTTTCATGTGTTAAGCAGAGATCATCATTATATATATGTACAGTTGACCCTTAAATAATAGGTTTGAACTTCATGGGGTGCACATATATGCGGATTAAAAAAAATAAATACATACTACAGTACAATGCAACCCACGGTTGGTTGAATCCCAGGTTGTGAACCATGGATGCAGAAGGTCAACTCTAAAGTTATATGTGGATTTTTTGACTGCTTGCCAGCTGGTGTCCCTAAACACCACTTTGTTCAAGGGTCAACTGTATAGCATCCTTAACAGAAATATGTGAGGAATGTATTACAAAATGCCTGTGAAAATACATTGTGAGCTATAAAGTGGCGTATAAATATGACTTGTGATTAATTTTTTCAACCACGTCATTCGGTGATTGAGGCAAACATTTTTATCCCCATTAAAAAAGGAGAAAACTGAGCATAGCAAGCTCTGTGTGTGCTCTATCCAAATGTATTTCATTTAGGTGGGATGTTACCTGCAGATCGTTCTCCTGCCCTTGGTCATCTTCCTGGGTCTTTTTCCATGTGTGTAAGGGTGTACTTTGACCTTCGGGCAGGCCAGAAGTGCCACAGAGCTAACATTTCAGGGGCAAACCCCAATGAGTGAGGGACAGGAGTAGGTGGATAAATACCCCGGTGGGACAGTTCCGAGCTAAGTACTGTAGCCTCACAGAGAGTTCTGGGTAGGGTGGGAGGGTTTACTGTGAGTAAACCCTCACTAACAGTCCCTTCCCTGTCTCACTTCTCCACTAATGCATCGTACTTCTGGGGATCACCCACCGCTGTCACCACCTCAAATGAGTAACTTGCACCAAAATCCTTGTCTCAAACCTGATTTGGGGATGATCCAGATAAGACAGTGAGACTCTCAGAAGTTAGAATTTCACACACAGTCACATAGTACTTGAGGGGCAGAGGGGGTTATAAGCATTTTCCGCTGAAATACACTACAATTTTGTTATGAGATTACACATGCAGAGCCCTAGGAAACAACTTTATTTGATTTTTTTATTGAAAAACATAGTGATTTAAAAACATTTTTATTTCATAGTGGGGTATAGTTGATTTACAATGTTGTGTTAGTTTCAGGTGTACAGAAAAGTGAATCAGTTATACATATATCTATTCTTTTTCAGATTCTTTTCCCAGATAGGTTACTACAGAATATTTAGTAGAGTTCTCTGTGCTATACAGTAGGTCCTTGTTGGTTATCTATTTTATGCATGGTAGTGTGTATATGTTAATCCCAAACTCCTAATTTATCCCTCCCCCCACCCCCCACATCTTTCCCCTTTGGTAACCATAAATTTGAAAATATAGTGATAAATGATTAAACAAACCAAACTTTTTCTTGTTTACCTTTAGATTTATAAAGCATATTTTGAAAAGACAGGGACAGAAGTACAAACCTTGTGTGAATAAATGAAAGTTGCACAGCCAATACAAAGGAGATCTGGGAGGCAAGGATGGAAAATGAGTTTGTATTTTTAAGGAATTCTGAAGCCATAGAAATAAATTTTAAAACAATTATCTTTATAGTAAGAAGAAAAATAAAAGAATGGCATTTCTGCTTGGGGAAGATGGTCTAAAGTTAACCAAAGCAGAGAAGGCAGAAATGTTTCAATTTTTGTTTCTCTTTCATTTTTTTTTCCTTTGAGGAGAACAGTCTTTAAATGATAAAATTTAGCACTCAGATGCTTAAGATTAAATTGGCACAAGTTTTGGGGAGGAGTTACTAAAAATTTATTTAG
>NW_006791315.1:632036-701997 GCF_000442215.2 Lipotes vexillifer | reverse complement strand
GGCATTCCTGTCTCAGACTTACACAGAACTCAACTTTGTGTACTGGAAAAACGAGGAGATATGATAACAGAATCATTTCAATAATTATCAACTTACCGTGAAGACTTGGAGAAGTGGCAGGAGTTCTGACACATAAATCTATAATACAGGAACTATGGGTAAATATATCTGAATTTTCTAAATTAAAACAATTCTAAAATAGATGATTAGAATCCAGTTGTTTAATATTTAGACAAAGTAATTTGTCATCAGGAAGAACCAGGAAAACTTTACTAAGACATTTTATTACAATTACACTTATTCTGAATTTGTGATTTCATTATCAGATGTAAATCAGGGATTGTATTATCATATGTGTAGTAAATACTGTTATACACAACATTGTATGTTGATTCACATCTTTGTGTTGATTTGCAGTTTTGTTTATTGATTTGTGTATTAAATAAAGAAATGTCAACTGATTGGCATTCTCTCTTGATGGATTCAGAGCTCATCAAACATGTTCTTAGGCTTATTGTTCAAGGTAGGCTTGCTATTTTTGCTATCATTTAGTTTTGGAACAGTGAGGTTTGTATGGTTTTGGTGTCAGGCCTGCGTTCAAATACTGGCTCCTGTGCTTTCTGAGTAAGTCACGAAACTCTTAGTTTCCTCAGCTACAAAATAATAATAAGAAAAAACCCCCCAGCTATTTCATAGTGTTTTTTGATATTTGGATGAAATAAAAAACGTCAAAGAACTTTATAAATTGGAAAGCCTTATATAAATGATCATGATTATTTGCATTTTAGCAAACGTGTTTAAATTTCCAATCATTATGAGACAACCTAAATCCAAAATACATCTCTGCTTGCTTGTTTTTGTTGAAATAAAAATGCAAAACAGCTTCTATTTAGAGAGAGTTTCATTTGTTAAATAAAAACCCAACCCATTTTTAGATTAGGTACAAAATTACTTGGACTGGTTGTTTTATGGAAAGGCTGCCAAGACAAGGGGTGGACAAACTACAGCCCATGGACTGAACGTCTTCTAAATAAAGTTGTACTGGAGCGCAGCCATGCCTATTTATTGATGTATTTATTGTCTGTGGCTGCTTCTGAGCTAGAATGGCAGAGTGGAGTATTTGTGACAGAGACATTATGGTTCACAAAGCCAAAAATATTTACTATCTGTCCCCTTATAGAAGAAAATGTTTGCCAACTCCTGGCCTACACTAAAAAGTGTGTATGTAATGTGATATAGCCATCTATATCCATATGTATATATATACACACACATACACACACATATATATACACACACCCATACACACACACACTTAAAGAGGATATTTAAGCAAAGATAAGAGAATTCTGGAGTTTATGCATTTAAGTAATCAGAATGGGAGTCCAAATATTATATACAGTCATTAGAGAGTTATTAATTTCTCTAAGCTTGTAGTTAGCATCACACAAAAATCATGACTTGGAAGCATGGATTTAAAAGTGTCATTGGTGTTGGAAATCAAGGAGTTGGTCTGAAGAACCACCTGGGGAGAAAGACTCCAAAGAGAAACTGAGTGTGCTTTGGGACTGCTTGGCCGAGATTTTCCTGTTTAACTTTGATGAAAGTACTGGACCAGTGCTCTCACGAATCCAATCATTTTTGTGAGAGCTTAGGATACTCTCTCTGCAGCTTCCAGAATCTACAAGCATTATGCTGTTGAAAAATATATTACTTGCAATAATAGTTGCTTTGTGCTAAGAGCCTGGCATACTGAACTTTGTGTACCAGTTCAGCTTAGTCATATTTGAAACAGGCAGTAGCCTTTACTAAAATAGGAACTAATGTCATCTTATGCCCCAAATTTACACCGAACCCAAAACTTTAAGAAGTTTCAAAATAATTTAATGCATTTCCAAGAGCATTGCCAGGCAAGCAGGCTACTCTGATTTCTGGTTCATTGGTCAAAGCTAAATGAAGACATTATGAAATGTATTTCCTAAGATTTCTGAATTGGCCAGAGATGGTGGTCTGAATAATGCTGAGAGCTTAGTCATAATGAAATTTTTAATGGTAGCTTCTGCTCTAAGTTGAAGACAGTAGATTACTAAATTATGACAATAAAAACTCTTAAGTTTGTATTTATTATGTATTTTGGGGGGTGGATAAATCTTTGATTAATTTTTTAAGTATATGATTTTGTGCTGGTGAAAATTATCTATAGGGATGTGTAGCTACACTGCTTGTTGGTGTGTGAGATACACTGAATTGTAGGAGTGGAAAAAAGGACAGCTTGAAGGAGTCAGTACAAAGTGACATTAACTAGTCTAGAGAAATATGTGGGAACTTAAGTCAAGCCTAGATAATCTATGTATGCTCTAGAGTTTGGAACATTTATAATGATTTATATTAACCTTTCCAATTTCAACCTCATTTTGTAGGTGAAATAAATGAGGACGATCAAGTTATTTTGCTAATAGTCATGCATTTAGTTTCTAGAAGAGCCCAGTTTAGAACCTGACCCTCAAGTTTTGTGCTGTTTCTTCTACACAACTTTCCTAAGTTAACTGAGAGGGAGAGTGCCTGTGAAGGAATTCAGTTAACGGGGTACAAATTGAGAGAATCATTGTGTATTAAGTGAATATGACCAATTCTGAGGAAGCTTGAGACTGAGGACTGAGGAAATGACAGTTTGAAATAGTTCTGAGAGGAAAATTATTGCCATATCAGAAATAATGTTGACAATTTTTTGCCATTGACTGATTGGAAATAGAAGATATTTTAAAAGTCACTTCAGATAGTAAATTGTGAACAGGCTAAAGGCAAAAGTGAATGCTAATAAACATGTTTGATATCCTCAAACCTGTCAAAATCCTGTCAAGAATGCAGCCAGTGGAGCTCTTGACAGGGAGGCAGTGACTGATTGACACAGGTTGTAAAGGTTAGGATGTTAAAAACATGGACTTTTTAGGCATCAATTATTTTTTTAACATCTTTATTGGAGTATAATTGCTTTACAATGTTGTGTTAGTTTCTGCTTTATAATAAAGTGAATCAGTTATACATATACATATGTTCCCGTATGGCTTCCCTCTTGCGTCTCCCTCCCTCCCACCCTCCCTATCCCACCCCTCTAGGTGGTCACAAAGCACCGAGCTGATCTCCCTGTGCTATGCGGCTGCTTCCCACTAGCTATCTATTTTACATTTGGTAGTGTATATAAGTCCATACCACTCTCTCACTTCTTTGTCCCAGCTTACCCTTCCCCTTCCCCGTGTCCTCAAGTCCATTCTCTACATCTGTGTCTTTATTCCTGTCCTGCCCCTGGGTTCTTCAGAACCATTTTTTTTTTTTAGATTCCAAGTATATGCATTGGCATATGGTATTTGCTTTTCTTTTTCTGACTTACTTCACTCTGTATGACGGACTCTAGGTCCAACCACCTCACTACAAGAAACTCAATTTCATTTCTTTTTATGGCTGAGTAATATTCCATTGTATATATGTGCCACATTTTCTTTATCCATTCATGTCGATGGACACTTCGGTTGCTTCCATGTCCTGGCTATTGTAAATAGTGCTGCAATGAACATGGTGGTACATGACTCTGAATTATGGTTTTCTCAGGGTATATGCCCAGTAGTGGGATTGCTGGGTCATATAGTAATTCTGTTTTTAGTTTTTTAAGGAACCTCCATACTGTTCTCCATAGTGGCTGTATCAATTTACATTCCCACCAACAGTGCAAGAATGTTCCCTTTTCTCCTTGTAGATTTTTTGATGATGGCCGTTCTGACTGGTGTGAGATGATACCTCATTGTGGTTTGGATTTGCATTTCTCTGATGATTAGTGATGTTGAGCATCCTTTCATGTGTTTGTTGGCCATCTGTATGTCTTCTTTGGAGAAATGTCTATTTAGGTCTTCCACCCATTTTGGGATTGGGTTGTTTGTTTTTTTTGATATTGAGCTGCATGAGCTGCTTGTATATTTCGGAGATTAATCTTTTGTCACTTGCTTCATTTGCAAATATTTTCTCTCATTCTGAGGTTTGTCTTTTCATATTTTTTATGGTTTCCAAGTGGGAAGTGGTGTTGCTGAGGAAAGAATTTGGAGTAGGTAGATCTGGGTTCAAATCTGAACGGGAAATTATTTTGGGTGTGAATGAGAAATGTTGCCTGCCCAATCAGTAAACAAAGGATGTTGCAGCCCTCAGCCACTGCAGCTGCCCCCAGTGGTGCACACTGAGGGGACTCAGGATGGGAAAGCACAGGATACTGGCCCTAGATAACATAGGTGCACATCAAAAGAATGATTTCAATAAGTCCAGACTCTTTCATCTTCCCATACGTAGAAAAGTACTAAATTCATTAACTTGAGATGTCTGGTTTTCTTTAATTAATGGTAACCTTCTGATGTTCAGACTACCTGGTCTTTGTTGCAAAAGCCCATATGTATCCTTACTCCTCTCTTACCTCTTTGGAGCAGTCCCTCAGAGCCCTCTGAGAGGCTGTCTCCTGTGCTTGAGGCTTCAGAATATCTGCCTAATAAAACATAATTCTCAACATTTAGGTTGTGCTTTTTTTTTTTTTCTTTTTTTTCAGTCAATAGGGGCAAATTGCTTAGCCTCTTTGAGTTTTAGTTTCCTCATCTTTATAATGGACCTCATAGCATCTATTTCAGGGCTGGGGTAGGTTTGTGTGAGCTAACAAATGTAAAGGAAGTTCAATTGATGTTAGTTCTTTCTTCCTTTGGTAAAAAAATAAAAAACGTAGCTAAGAATTTTGCTCTTTTCCTACTAGCCTAGGAATCTAGATTCTCTCCCAACCTTTAGTTGAGAGAGAGAATGAAAAGGGTAGGGGATGAGCTGCTCTGTTCTCAGTGTTACTCTTGGTGTCTGCCAGATTGAGGAAGACAGATTCTCTTGGATGTCCCTGTGTGCCATGTCTTTTAGGGTCTCCTATCTGCTTAGGTCCTTGAGGGAAAACATCTGCTACTATTGCTGCAGTTTCTACATTGTCATTTGTCTTCAGATTTGCTTATGTTTATTTGAAATTTTTGTGGATCATTTTATAGCCTCCCACTTGACTTTTTCTATATCCTCCTCCTCCCATTTTACTCTTCACTTCTCCTATTTTGTTTTCATATCCTCATTATTTATCTTCTTATCAGGTGTTTTGTTGGGGTAGAGATTTTGACAAATGTGTTATCTGTTGCTTCCCTGTTGGAATTCCCAGATTTGCACAATGAAACCACATCAGGCACTGGGCATGGTTTCTTTTTCTTTTATTTTTCTTTCCTTTACTCCATCACTCCCTTTTTTTTCTCTGGCCCTGCATCAGATTTTTCCTTCTCTGGAAGGAAATGTTAAATGTTGTCGTCTTTCCCAATGCTGTCTCCAGAAAGTACTCTTCTTACCCCAAAATTGTATCCCTCTCTTGGTGGGTGTTGAGCCAAAAGACACAACCAAGGCAAAGACTAGGAGAAGGAAAGATTTGTTACCTGCAGCGAGCAAGGAGAACACCAGGGAGATTTCCCAAAGCAGTGTCTCCCCAAACAGCAAAATTGGAGACATTTTTGAAACCGAGCAGGGCCCTATGGGGCTCCTGGGTACAGAAGCCTTTCCATGTCCCCCGTTGCTTGTAGGGAATAGACTCCAGCTTCTGTGACCTTCCCTGAGTTCTGAAGGGCAGATTGGAAGAGTTACTAAGCAGGGAAGGGAGGGGATGCAGAGACAAGAGAGCAACAGCCATGAAAAAAAGTGCAGCCTTGGATCAGAGTCCTGGTTCTGCCTCAAGGGATACACATAACAATATCTTTAAGCTCTTCATAGAACTAAGACCCCCAACAAATGGAAGATGTCAGCATTCTTCATTCCAGAGAAGAACACCTGAAGCCAGATTAAAGGAACCAAAGAAGTTCATCAAAAGATTACTTGAGACCAGATTAAAGGAGTGAAGGCCCTGCACACACCCTAATCCTATCAGCAACCCCATCCTTGTACCACTGCTATAAAATTCCTCACCAAACTCCCCTGGGTTGGGACACACAGTTTCAAGTGCAAGAGCCCACTGGGCCCCCCTCTGCCTGGCAAAGCAATAAAGCTATTCTTTCCTACTTCACCCAAAACTGTCTCTGAGATTCGATTCGGCACCGGGGCACAGAGGTCAAGGTTTCAGCATCAGCTTAAGCTAGGGTACATGCATATTCATGAAGGGACCTGTGCAGTAGGCAGAGTCCAACCTTTAGTTGATTGAAGTCATGAGGGTCAGAAAAGGTCAACATCATCATCCCTTAGGTTACAGTTGATCAGGTGGTTGAGCACTTCAGGCTAATCTTTACTATTGAAACAGAACTGGGGGTCTTTACAACTGATATGTTATCTTTGCTCTTGTTACTTCTCTTGCCTGACAACAGTCCTTTGTTTCTGCATTCTTTCATTCCCTTAAGATCATTAATTACTGACACCTGTTCAAGAGCAAGCACTGTGGCCAGGCTTAGATCACAAAATGACTTAGGCCAAAAATGGCTTCTCTTATGTCAAGAAAGCCCATGCCTGGTTCTCTTTCTCCAGGGATTCCCATACCCTATCTGCTTACACTCTGGCTTCTTCCTCCTGGGGCAGTTTTGTTCTCATTGGCTTTCTACCCCTGACAGTCCATAGGACTATTGCCCTTTTCATTCTTAGAAGGCATCTCTAGCTCACAACCATTGCAGGGGGCCCTTTTCCTTTTTCTGGGGACCATCAGTTGATATTGCCAGGAAGATTTCTTAGGAAAGTAGCACTTAGGGGAGCGAGGTGCCACAGAAGAAGTGAGACCTCACATATATAAATGTGATAACATGTATGAAGCACTTCACAGTTGCTGCCACATGTTAAGTATTTAATAATTAGTACTGTTCGGGACTGGTTTATTATGGGATGGTATTTGGTATTTTGGGAGGTTGGGTTGGGAATACCTTACAGCATTTGGAAATTGTGAAACAATACTATGCTGATCTAGTCAGAATACATTTCAAACTCAACTGTAGGAAAACAGGAAGAAATATGATTTTGATGTTGGAAGTAGAAAAAGGAGTGCTTTGCTCACTACGATTTTCAATTAGTTTGGGGCAGAATCATCCCACCTCAGCTTTCAGGAGATTTGGTTAAAAGCTTTATAAACCCGCCTTTTTCCTTATTCCTTTTGACTAAAGTTCTACTTCTATTTTTTAAAAAATTCATTGACCATCTTGAGCTTGATCTAAAACTATTAGAAATAGAGGTACTTTCCTCTGCACTGTTTGCACGGTATTTCTTCCTCTCCTGTTTTCCTATTTAAATCTGTGCTTTTAATATAGCACTTCCCATGGTCAGATTTGTATTATAGTTTCTTGCATATTGTCTGGGCTTTCTGAGGGACCTGTGGGTTTCTGGAGGTCAGGAATCAGGTTTGGATCTTTGCATTTCCCCCACAACCAGCATGGCACCTCATATAGAGCAGGCATGCTTTCATGTGTAATAAATTAAAAAATTGTCTGCGCTGTGATTAAGGACTAAATGCCAATTAGTGTCCACTGTAAGGAAATAATTCACAATTTTCCAGGTGGTCTGCAGAAAAGTTATTGACAGAAACTTCTGCTGATTTGCTGGAGCCAGTTTGTATGGATTTGGAAGAGCAGATTATTAAATATTCAGGAATTTTTGGAGCCATTTGCTAAATCATTGATAACTTGAAATTGGCTCTGCTGGGAATATTTTTACCGTGGAAAATAGCACACACTATAAATCAACGCTATTTTTTTTTCCTTTGAAGGTCATCTTGCCAGCAGTCTATTGATGATAATTGCATTGGATACCTGGTGAAAAAGGCAAACCTTGAGGAATTGAAATAATTTAGTATTGGCTATAGTCAAGATATTTTAAAAAACAACCAAACTGCAAAAGAAAGCTAAACACAAGTGCAATCCATGAATTGTCAGTGGGTCAATTAGACAGTTTTCTAAATAGTGGGGTGTGAGGGCAAGTGGGGACACCATGCTTAGAGTGCCTTCATGAAGAACACTTCAGAGCTTCCTCAAAAACAAAAGCACTAGCAGGGCTTCCCTTGTGGCGCAGTGGTTGAGAGTCCACCTGCCGGTGCAGGGGACACGGGTTTGTGACCTGGTCCTGGAAGATCCCATATGCTGCGGGGCAGCTGTGCCTGTGAGCCATGGCCGTTAAGCCTGTGCGTCCGGAGCCTGTGCTCCGCAACGGGAGAGGCCACAACAGTGAGAGGCCCGCGTACTGCAAAAATACACAAAAAAACAAAACAAAAAAAAACAGAAGCAGACCACACCTGAAGAAGGCAAGATAGACAGTTTCTCACAAGCAATTCCCCAAAATAGCAAAGCACGTTCAAAGTATTTGCAGGTGGTAAGATCTGTATTGTGATCTATTCTAGTGCTTCTTAATATTTAAAAAAAAAATTTCCCCTGCCATAGACGTTATTGTCTATGGCAGTATCAAGGAGCACTTAAAAAAATACTGTGTTAGAAGAAAATGTTAGATGTATTTAGAGTTATGCAAAGCATGTTGCATATTTAGTACATATCGGAATAAAATAGAGAAATTATAAACAACTTCTCACTTTCTAATTTCCAGCAGAGTTAATGATGCAACTTATGAGTGATTCCTCAGTGACCCTTATCTGCAAAGACTGTCTTTCTTGTTATTGTACCTGCTCATTCGTTAAGAATATTTTCACAGAACTTTGTATTCATTAAAATCCTCAAGCAATGGTAGCCTGGAGAAAGAAACACTAATCAAGGCCTTATACTGTTGTGAGGCAGTTTTAAAAGAATGATGAGAAAGCAATTTTAAGACTTTTTGACAACGAATCAAATTATCCTTCACAAGGTATCAGAGTTCTATGATCTGAATATAATAAAATACTGTTGGGCTTAATTTTACTGAAAAAAGTCTTTCAGATGTTGAGATTACAAAATAAATTACACAGTGTAAGCATAAATGTTTTCCACTATGGGTAAATAGAGTATTTTTGGCTAAGAGACTTCTGGCATCTTACATCTGGTTTAGGAGGTCCACTAAGGAATTATGGGAAAGCTGGAGTTAACAAAGTTCCTTCAAAAAGCTATAGGAGTGTGTAGCATGTAGCTCACATATTACACTAGTCTTGACTGTTGAAAACCACCAGGCAAGGACATTCAATCACCTAGTGGAGTGATCTCAGGAGATATTTTTCTGGCTTCCTACAAGTGCTCCTTGCTTTTCAGCAGTCCACTGTGTGCATAAAATTAACAACATGCTACAATGGCTTCTTATATCGTAAATGGAGCCCCTTAAAGTGATATTCCTTCCCACACTTTTGCAGCCTTCCGGTGAGAATTACTACCGGACTCCACTTATTTGAACAGAAGGTGTGAATTTAAAGGCATGAAGAAACATGCCGGCAATATATTAGCTGCCTCCAGTGATGTACGGATGGATGGTTGAGTTACTCATGGACTGTATCTGGCTACAGAAACCTATTTCATTAAATGCTAAATCTTCACCCAAACATCTTTTGGGAGATTGAAAGTGTTCTGAACAGCTATCTCTACTGAATTTTTCAGCTGAGCTTTTCATTTTTCACCTGGTTGTTTTAGTGCCATGGAGATCCAACCATCACCACCTCCTTCTGTGAGGATTTTTTTTTTTTTTTTTTTTTTGCGGTACACGGGCCCCTCACCGTTGTGGCCTCTCCCGTTGCGGAGCACAGGCTCCGGACGCACAGGCTCAGCGGCCATGTCTCACGGGCCCAGCCGCTCCGCGGCATGTGGGATCTTCCTGGACCGGGGCACGAACCCGTGCCCCCTGCATCGGCAGGCGGACTCTCAACCACTGCGCCACCAGGGAAGCCCTGTGAGGATTTTTAGAGCAAACTTCTGTGACTCGCCAATAGTAGAATCAGCTATTCCTTTATTTATTAAATTAATTTATTTTTAAAGTTAATTAATTTATTTTAAAATTAATAAATTAATTAAAAATTTATTTATTTTTGCAGTACGTCCTTGTTGGTGATCTATTTTAAATATAGCAGTGTGTAAATGTCAGTCCCAAACTCCCGATCCATCCATTCCCCCCACCCTCACCCTTCCCCCTGGTAACCATAAGTTACCAATGAGATGTTTTAAATAAGGAAACAGAGAGCCATCCAAAGGAAAAGTTGAAGCTAGTTCAAGTATTAGTTGAACACCAGTTGGTCTTGGAAGTGGGAATGATGAAGTTGAAGGTGGTGGAGTTGATAAACCTTTATTGAAAGCTTACTAAAACCACTCTAGTAAATCATTTAATCCTCACGCAGTCCTAGGAGACAGGCACTATTTTTATGTCCATTTTACACCTGAGGAGACTGAGGCAAAGCGTAAGCACCATGTCCAAGGTAACACAGCTAGGAACTGATTTATGCTGGACTTTAATCCCAGCAGTCTGACTCCAGAGCCCACATCTTAACTATCACCATTAAATATCCAAAATGATCCTTCCTTATGGTGCACTCACAAATGACAGAGACAGTGTCTGGGGTAATATGCCTATCTCCTTGAAAAGACAGACCTCACCCAAGGCCTAATCTCCCATTCTTCCTTGGCTTCTATATCTTACCCAATGTCAATAGGCAAGGTCAATCACATAAAGAATTTTTATTTGCTTGATTTTTGCAATAAACTTAGGATTTCTATACTTAGCAAATAAAAATGCAGAGTGTCCACATAAATTTGAATTTCACATGAAAAACACTTTTTTGAAGTATAAGTGTATCCCAAATATTGCCTGGCACATACTTACATGAAAAATTATTTGTTGTTCATCTGAAATTCCAGTTGAGTTGGGCATCCTGTGTTTTGTCTGGTAACCCTAAATAAGCTGAGTTTCAAACCTGAATGTCAACATTGTAAAAATCACTCTTTTATCTCTTGGAGATGGTTGGAGAAAACCTAACTTGACTGAAGTTTGTCAGGTTAGAGATGAAATGCTGGCCAAGTTTGTCTTGGGACTGATTTAGACAGATCAGACATGGCATTTCTATCCATCACAGCTCTATTCCCTGGTGTCCTCTGTGTTGTGCTGAGAGCTTGGGGAGGTGTGTTTAGAGCACAGGTTATTTTACTTTGATGATTGCACAGCACTGGAAACCCGTCACTTACATTAAAATAAAATCCCTAAATGTTGTTTTAATGATGTGAGCCCCACATTGCAAATGGTCCTCTTTGCTGTGGCCTCTAAAATAAAGTAATCGACCCTGACGCCATTCAGCTTGGGACACATAACTCATGTCACGGTCAATTATCTTTTGGTGGAGTTTAACACAGCGGGAGCCATTGTCCACATAATGATTGTGGGGCTTGCAGGGCCCACGTAACTGCAAAGGGGACTCTTGAGAGTCTCACCTGCGATTAAGGAGCCAAGCCTCATTCATCTTGGCATGCCCAGTACTTAGCACTGTGCCCGGTACATTTACAAACACTTATTGAGCATCTACTCTGCACTGGATGTGAGGGTCACAGGAGGCAATGACATAGGTCCTGCCCCTGTTCTCATGGAGTTAACACTTGGAGAAGGTGTTCAATAAATAAGTGAAAGAGTACTTAGTACCGAGATCCAAGCCTTTGAGGACTGGTGGATTCCTTGGCTACTTTGCATATAGATGAGAAAACTGAGCCCCCAGGATGGGTACCATTGTGGCAGTCAGAAATTTGGGGTTTGGAAACTAGCTTTCCCTTTGAGCAAATCACTAAACTTCTCTTAGGCTTAAGGTGCTCATCTGTAAAGCGGAAATAATATTGCTGCCTAGGTGATAAGGCAAAAATGAGATAATGGTCTTTAGACTGAAAAGCATTATGTACTTGTAAAGTTTAATGATAAAACACATAGAACAGAGTTTGCACGGTTAAAACGAGAGATAGATTAGTATGCTGGAGCAAGGGTGCCTGGGTTTACATTCAGGCTCTTCCATTTACTGATGTGTAAACTCTGGCAAATTATTTAACCTTCTTATGCCTCAGTTTCCTCATCTGTAAAATGAAGAGAATCAGTGTACCTACCACAAAGGATTATTGTGAGCATTAATTGAGTTAGCACATGCAAACATGATAAGCATTCAATAACTGTTATTTATAATCAATATCCATTGCAACATCTGGGCATGGGGGATAGATGTGTTGTCTTTAGGCTTTTAAGGCAAATTGCCCATCTAATATTTATTCTTTTGTTTCAACTTAGATTCATTTTAAGAAAATAGCGAAAAGAGATGCAAATTCCACTGTCTGTTTCTTAAATAATTTTCAGGTCAAGAGATGTTTTTATAATCATGTACTTTGATCAGAGACTTCTGAACAGCCCCCAAATCAAAATAGCAGCAATGGAGAATGGAGAGAAATGGAAAACTGATTTATTCATTCCTATTCAATAAAGTAAGCATGCAGTAGCTGGATTGTAAATACCCCTGCAAAGTGAGATTTACAAGACATAATATTGGAAGACAGATTTATCCCAGTTGAAAGTACATTATTGTTGAAGCAAGTTCAGTGGAATTTATAAGATAAAGCCCTTGAATGAGAAGAACTCAGAGGCCTTGTGGAGTCAGACTCAGGAGGTTTGCTGGGCGCAAGTTGGATTTGCATCTTCAAGAAGGCCAGTCAAAGCATTTTCTGAAAATATTGCAGGGAAAGGAGATAAACAACCCAAGGCAGAGGCATCAGCTTTGTTTAAAACTTCCTTTTACTCGGGACTGTTGGGTTTATACATCAAAATTATGTGTCCAGTGAGGAAATGAGAAGTAAAACTTTTTCCAAAAGAAAAAAGAAAAGAAAGCAAGTGTTTCATTTTGGCCTAAATTGAAAACGCAGAAAATTCAAGTGCTCCTGGCTGCACGGTCATGAGCTTATTTGTCGTTTTTGCTGTCATGTAGCAGACTCCATGATGGAGGCTTGGAAGAGGAGCCAGGAGTCTTGGTAAATCTTTAAACTGATGGTGAAGTTAGTTGGAGCCCAATCCTTGGAAATTTGCTGGGTTTTTGACTTCCTCTTCACATAGGTCAGAATCCTAATGAAGCAACGTGATTATATTTGTGAGAGAGAAAGAAAGAGAGAAGGAGAGAAAGAAAGGAGGGAAGGAAGGAAGGAATAAAAGAAGGAAGAAAGAGAGCAATGGAAAGGGAAGGAGGAAAGGAGGAAGGAAGGGAGGAACTAAAAAGAAAATGGGGGAAAGAGGTAGCTTTTCCAGACATACAAGGTCAGATGTCTAAGTCTCACACTTACATGTGGGGCATTTGGTTCACCTTGAGGGCTGAGTCATTTCTGGGTTCAGGACCCTAAGTGACTGAGACTCAAACAAGATGTAGAACATAAGCATGTTTATGGCTGTGAACAATTACAGCCCTGAATGATGCCACCAATCAGAGCAAGTTACACATTTTCTTTGTGTCTAAGAAGCACATCCGTAAGAGGCCAGGGACCAGGATTTCATAGTTACTCAGGCTTTTCCTTCTGGGAAACCCAAGAACACTTAAAAATATCCATCCTTATTGTAAAACACAGTAGAAAGAGTTAAATGACTCAAGAGAGGGTAGTGCATTGGGAGAAGAATGAGCAAGAGGGAGATTTCTTTTCTGGCTGGGGGAACTGAGGAATGCTTCCTGCAGGGAGTGGTTTTTGAACTGAGGCCTGGAATGTAGTATAGAATCAACAGAAATTGGTCAGCAGAAGGGCTGATGAAATGAAGAGGGGTAAAGAGGAGTGAATTGGTCATTAAGAGTATTTATAAAACAACAACTGGTGGTTCTGATAAGTGAGGCAAGGGTGTAGTTCTAGTCATTTGCCTATTTCTAATGTGAATGGAGATTAAAAGTCCCTTGTCCCTATCTGCCAACACTTGATATATTACTGGGGAGAGAGGAATATTCATATTTTGCCCCAAAGATGTAATCGTTTAAAATTTACAAATGTTAGACTCATAAGATGGAAAGAGAGTAAGTAAAGAGATTGTGTAATATAACCCGTTATTCTATGGATAATGTAACTGAGTCACAGAGAAATGAAGTGGCTGATTAAAGGTCACAAGGCTAGTCAGCAACAGGGCTGGAACTAGCATCCAATTCCACATGCAGGACTTTCCCCAGTACACAACCCTCCAGTGGAAGGCAGAGATAACAATAAATATGTGGAAGGAGCCATTTGTATGCTAATGACCCAAATAAGGAACTAAAAAGCAGCTACAAGACCAATACCGAACCCTGCCACTCCAGGACTCAGCACAAATTGAGAAGGGAATTAAAACATTCAGCCTTCGACATATATGGTTCACCATTGCCAAATCATGAATGAAAGAGAAATGTACTTGACAAAAGTAGAAAAATACATGCTTTTTGGTTTTCAAGTTTTAATACCTGGGAGCCATTCTGAGAACAGGATGGTGATAAAGCTTTGGTTTTTGTTCTTGGTTGACTGGGCTCAATCTGTTTACAGAATCTTCCTTTTCATTCAACCAAGAGTCAATGAGACCCAGCCTTGCTTAAGAAATGATTTCTGCTGGGATAAAATCAGGTATGTGCCTACCTTCCAGGAGAGGATGATTCCTTAAACTGTGAGCCCCATGGGGCCAACTCATGGCTTACTAATCTCTGTATCCACAACAACTAGTAAAAGCGTCTCACATTGTGACATTCAATTACAGTTCTTAAATGGATGGATAATACTCCGAGACAATTTTATTCTGAGCTACGAACCCTCATTCTTTCACAACCTGCCTTATTAAAATGACAGCAACCAAACCCCAACAAGAGCGTTGCAATGGTATGTGATGTGATTTCCTGAAACAGGCCTTGTGGTGGATGAGTCCCCCAGCTGGGTTTAGGGCCCCACTGCAATATAGATTAGATAGCATTCCTTTTTTTAGAACCAGTTTAATCAAGTACAACTTCCCCTTTCCTAGTCAGGGACTAAACAAGTCAGAGCTCCAGCTTTCTAATTTATCAGCCAGTAAATTACAACAGCAAAGGTCTGGTGTAGGCCAGGGATTTTCCACGCAGAGTGAGGGGAATCCTGCGGAGCCAGGCATAGCGGATTAGATATGTGACTCGGGGCTTGGGTAGCATTACATGTGAACGTGAAAAGGTCAAGCAGGGAAAAGCTATTTTCCATAAAAATAAATTAAAAATTTAAAAGCGCTCCTCCGTGACACTGGAATTTTGAACTCAGCTATACAGTTATTAATCAGAAGATATATTAATTTAAGTAAGACATGAGGAAAGCACAATTAGAAAATAAAGCAGAGCAGCTAGAGACCTCATTTTCATGCACCTCGCAGGTTTTTGTACAAGGAAGTGTCATTTCTTTTCATAGTCTAATATTCTCTATAGAAAACAATGATTATTGTGTTTCTAGCTATGTTCCCATTCTGAACCTGAAACATTAGTTTGTGTAATTATGATGAATTATGTTATGCTTAAGTACATTAAATACATACCCGTATTGACTCACAGGTGTAAATTAGAAGAAGTATTAAATTCAGACAAATTTGAAAATGTTATGAACTTGCAGAAAAGCATATATACAAGAACCTATAATTAAAGGATTCTTATTTAAAATTAGAGATGAGTAGATGGTCTCTGAAGCCCCTTCCAATTCAGTGAATCTAATAATTTTAAATAGTCTTGGGAATACGAACATAAACAGAAGGAAAATTCGTACACTTCCTATGGCTTTTTGCTCTTCCCATTGGCATTTTGGATCCATGTTCCACTTGTACAGAGGTCATTATTTCCTCTGCTCTGTTCCCTCCAACTCCACACGGCTTCCTCATGGCAAGCTCCAAGCCTTCTAGCGTGTGGGGTAAGGTTCAGCACACAGTGGGTGCAAGTGAAGATTAATGGAGCAAAGGCGAAGTCTCTGATTTGGACTAGAAGAAATGCCAAACAGGCCGACCCTTACTTATGAGGTCTGTAATGCTTCTCTAACAGGTCTCGAATATGACCTCTGACCACAGGAGGGAATGAAACATAGCAGATGTCTAGGCAATGTGAAATGAAAATATAAAAGGAGAGAAGGGTTACACATTGTTCTCAGCTTGGGACTAGAAAAAGGAGGCTCTGGGCCTTTTTGGAGGAATAGGGATTTGAACTGTTTTTTGTTTACTTGATGAAGCCCAAGTAGATTGTGAAGAGGTCCCTGCAGAAATTGGGTGACAGGGTGTAAGCAATGGCCATGACAATGGGAGGAGTCCAGCTATGCAGTGTAGCATCTTTTTTGTCTTATTTCCTTCTCTTGCCTTAGGGGAAAGAGATGATGGAGACTTCTGGGCTGGTTTTATAGTGATCTCTTGATTTGAATCCCAGAATGTTAGTACTGGAAAGCCATGGAGCTGAGGAAACTGAGATCAAAGGGAAGTTACCCCAGGTTGGAAAAGGAACACTGATATTCAGATCTCCTCAATCCAGTGTTCTTTTTGCCACATTACCCAAGGATGCTCTGCTTGTCCTTAATTTTTATTCTGTTTGCGTTCCATCTAGGAATCCTTGTATTTTTTCTCTCCTAAACCACAGACTGAATACTCACTGAATTTTTTGATTGTTTTGTTTTGTTTTGTTTTGTTTTTTCTTGTTCTAGCCCTTCTGGGAGATAAGCTCATTTAACTTATCTGCAATTTAGATCATGAACAACCATCTCTCTTAGATTAGACATGTCTCATCAAAGCTCACTCCATCCTACATTTTCTTCCAATGAAAATAAGTGCTCTGAAAGGTGACCCAGCCCTAGTGCGGAAGAGGAGCACAGGGGACTCCTATGACTATGATATATGATGATATTTCTGAAGAAAGTCAAAACCATTTGGAAACCAGGTTTTGATGAATTGCAGGAAATGGCAGGTTTGCAACCATTCCAGAATTCCCAGGGACTGATTGTCATTGGGCAACGATAAGAATTTTAACTAGCATGTTATGGAACAAAAACCAAGGCCAGCCCCTGGGCAGAACAGGTCTCCTGTTATGTAGCGTTTGCCCCTGGGAGAAGTGCTTAAAATTGTTTTTGCCTTACCTGAGACTCATTGCTACTCGTCTGCTCAGGCCAAGAATTAGCAGAAAGGGAAAAAAAAGCCTACTGCAAAATACTTTGCTATGAAGACAGAAAATATGCCTCCCTCTTCCTGTTCTAAGGGGACACTTTCTCCTAGGAAACAAACCCATGTTGTAGAATCATTAACTTGGGGACAAGGCTGCCAGGGAAAGGACCAAAATTTCTACTACATTAATGGGCCTCTACCCTCCAATACCTACTGATGGATCAACATACAGCAGGGACAAAAATGGGCATTCTGACATTTTTAATCTCTTGGTGGGAAATCAATAAATATCAAGATGATATTTACATAAGAACAAGAACACAGCTGAGCTGATTGAAGACATTATCCCAGTATAGATTGTGATAACTTGGTTTCATAAGGACAGTTGAGGGTCAAGCTAGTAACTAGAAGGAACAAAAGCAAACAAAAGCTTGGGGAGTAGCCTGGGACCCAATGTTTTCTCCTTCCTCAGACTCTTTGATTAACCTGAGCCCTGAAACTACATTTTACCATTTTGAAGGTGTTAGTGATCTCTGCCATCTCCTCTGCAAATTCTCCATCTACCTCTCTGTAAAGTATGGTCTGGGGCACATAATACATATACCATATGCATTGAAATTGATTCCTTTCTTTCAGGTGGTGAACCCAAAGATAGGATTTTGTAGGACAAAATGAGGTCTTCCCCTTTCAACACAATTATTAAATTATTCAAAGCATGAGATATTTTTATAAAAGCCTGTAGCGTTTTAATAAGGCTAGCTATTTAGGAAGTGGTGACAATGTGCAATCTGCAGAAAGGGGAAGCCTCAGAGGTGCTGTGGTAATAATGCAGTTACTTAAAGAACATTTAAACTACAAATATCTCTGTGGTTTTTTATTTAGTTCCACACTACAGTCACTCTGAGAAATTTCTCAAACCTTGGCTAATCACTTTAAAATGTAAGGCTTGGCAAATGACTATACTTCCCCAAAAGCTCTGGGGCCTTTCAACCCCACCACTTGTTTTATATTTGATAAAGTTAAGGAATTCGACGCCAAGAAGAGCTACTGAGGAAAATGGAGAGAATTTTAACAGATAGATGGGGGGAAAGTAGCTGTAATTCTGAAGTTGCAGTGAAGTTCCTACTGGTGACACAGAAAATAACTAAATTATAATGAAAAAATAAAGGAGTCGCTTCTTTCGAAAGTCAGATGTCTGGTCCTTTGAAATAAGATCGATCCATTCAATGTGATAAACAACTACATCTTTGCCATCTCATTTTATATTCACAATAGCCCTCTGTGCTTTGTTTGTGTGACTGGAGAGTCAGGACTTAGAGGGGCCAGAGCCCTAGCAGTCCAGTGTGTGCTGAGTCGTTTTAAAAGAATCAACTGGTGGGACTTCGCTGGTGCACAGTGTTTAAGAATCTGCCTGCCAATGCAGGGGCCACGGGTTCGATCCCTGGCCCAGGAAGATCCCACATGCTGTGGAGCAACTAAGCCCGTGCACCACAACTACTGAGCCTGCACTCTAGAGCCTGCGAGCCACAACTGCTTAGCCTGTGCGCCACAACTACTGAAGCCTGCGCACCTAGAGCCCATGCTCCACAACAAGAGAAGCCCACGCACTGCAACAAAGAGTAGTTCCCACTCGCCACAACTAGAGAAAGCCCACGCACGCACAGCAACAAAGACCCAATGCAGCCCAAAAAAAACAAAAACAAAAAAGCAGCAGCTGGAAGTGTTTGTGTGCTTTTTTGTGTGCATTTGTGTGCTTTAACCTGGTTTGGAAGGACATTCATCCTTCTCAGTACCTCTTCATTTGGTTGATCATTGCCCTAAAGTAGAAATCTTTTGTACAACCCAGTGAGTGGTGGTGTAGTAAGAACATATGGATTCGGCTGACTTTCTCATGGACCTAGAATTAGGCCCATGGACCAGGAAAGACATTGATATGCTCTATAATATCAGGATAACTGCAATTTTCTGAGCTCAGATTTGACCTGCAGAAGAGGAGTGACCCAGTGGTTTGCTTGGTCTCATCTTGGCCGAGGTCAGCAGGAGGCTATTATTTAGCTATTTCATGAAGGTTAATCTTGTTTATCCAACTAGATAATGAGTTTCTGGACTGTAGGGACCATGCCTTATACTTAAAAAATTTAAGATATTTCTTTAAAAAATCTTTTTCTGTGCCTGTCTCAGTACAGAAAAGGGACTTAAGATATCCTTGATGAATTATCGAAAGACAGCTTCAGACTAGAGGCTCTACAATTGCTAAATTGCTATAAACTCACTTCCCAAAAGGTGTACTGTGGGTTCACTCATGATGTCCTCAGACTTTCTTCCCATAATACTGCCTTCTCAGGTGTTCACCAGGGTGAATCTTCCACCACCTGCTGTAGGAGATTTATGCTCCTGTGTTTAGTGTAGTAGGCCAGTGGCTAGTAAATCAGACCATCCAAACCAGAATCTTTACTTTATCAGAATCCAAAACCATGACCTGGATGGCCTATGGCACTACTTACACTGACGTGTTGGTATGTGCACAGTGAATACATTTCTGTATAACTCATTTTGATATTAATCATAGTTGACATATTTTAAGTACTTACTGTGTACAATGGTCCAAGCCTGCACTTACAATATCACTTTTTCTTACAACACCCTTTAGGGTAGGTATGAATGTTCCTGTTTTACAAGTGAAGAAATTGAGTGTCAGAAAGACTAAGGAAGTAATCAAATAGTTCACAGCTAGAAAGTAGTGGAATCAGGATTTGAACTCAGGTCTCTATGGCTCCAAAGGCTGTGTTCCTGCCACCAAAAACACTGCTGTCCTAAAAGCAAGCAACTACAAAATAAAACACTCAGTTCATCATAAATATTCAAGTGTACATTTATTGCTTAAAGAGGTTGAAGTTTTGAAGAACCATTCTGGATGCTCTTTTTGTTTTGATTTGTTTTGTTTTTTATACATATGTGGATGCTCTTATATTCAATTATTGTATTTCCTTTTACCAACTTCAGGCTTTCAATTTTATAAACAACTATATCCTTGCCATCGCATTTTATGTCCACAATAGCCCCGTGCAGTATATAAGGCTTAAGTCATTTAGATTCCAGACACAGATGATAAAAATGAGGTCACAGAAAGGTAGGTAACTTGCCCAAGGTCATCCTGCTGGAAAGTGGCAGACCTAGTAACCTCTTTCAGGTCTTTTCTCTCTTCATTATTTCATAAACAACTCCCTTTGTAAGAAATTTGGCCCATGTGCCTAAAGACTGATATGAGCCCACTGTGAACTATCAGCCACCATCATGTAAAAAAGTCAATGGAGAAACCACTGAGGCCATCAGGGGTCCTATTTCTGTTTATGACTTTAATGTGACTCAGGGTATTCTCCCCTCTGGGAAACAATTCATAGTATCATTCTGCATGGATATGGAGATAATGTAGTTTGGAAGTTTGCAGTTCAAGTAGACTCAGCATTTCTCCATGTTCTGCCTTTTGATTCCTTTGTTGGGATGACATCTTTGAGACAGCAGGAGGCTTCTAAACAACTTGGAATGGAAATGGGCTCCCTGACTGTTTTCACAATTGTGGTTGTTTTTTTTTTAACATCTTTATTGGGGTATAATTGCTTTACAATTGTGTGTTAGTTTCTGCTTTATAACGAAGTGAATCAGTTATACATATACCTATGTTCCATATCTCTTCCCTCTTGCTTCTCCCTCCCTCCCACCCTCCCTATCCCACCCCTCCAGGCGGTCACAAAGCACCAGGCTGATCTCCCTGTACTATGCGGCTGCTTCCCACGAGCTATCTACCTTACATTTGGTAGTGTATATATGTCCATGCCTCTCTCGCTTTGTCACAGCTCACCCTTCCCCCACCCCATGTCCTCAAGTCCATTCTCTAGTAAGTCTGTGTCTTTATTCCTGTCTTACCCCTAGGTTCTTCATGACATTTTTTTTTCTTAAATTCCGTATATATGTGTTAGCATATGGTATTTGTCTTTATCTTTCTGACTTACTTCACTCTGTATGACAGACTCTAGGTCTATCCACCTCATTACAAATAGCTCAATTTTGTTTCTTTTTATGGCTGAGTAATATTCCATTGTATATATGTGCCACATCTTCTTTATCCATTCATCTGATGATGGGCACTTAGGTTGTTTCCATCTCTGGGCTATTATAAGTAGAGCTGCAATGAATATTTTGGTACATGACCCTTTTTGAATTATGGTTTTCTCAGGGTATATGCCCAGTAGTGGGATTGCTGGGTCATATGGTAGTTCTATTTGTAGTTTTTTAAGGAACCTCCATACTGTTCTCCATAGTGGCTATAGCAATTCACATTCCCACCAGCAGTGCAAGACTGTTCCCTTTTCTCCACACCCTCTCCAGCATTTATTGTTTCTAGATTTTTTGATTGATGGCCATTCTGACTGGTGTGAGATGATATCTCATTGTAGTTTTGATTTGCATTTCTCTAATGATTAATGATGTTGAGCATTCTTTCATGTGTTTGTTGGCAGTCTGTATATCTTCTTTGGAGAAATGTCTATTTAGGTCTTCTGCCCATTTTTGGATTGGGTTGTTTATTTTTTTGTTATTGAGCTGCATGAGCTGCTTGTAAATTTTAGCTGATGATTTGCATACCTAGCTTCCAGGGCTAATGAGCAGTGCCTTCCCCTCCCACATTTCCACTGCAGCTTTAAATGGAATCTGGAGAGGCTGTGTGGACTATTGGCTTCTACTTAACAGTGGGTGGCAGGAACTCAGAAGTCTAATCCCAGACCTGCTACTAATTTCCTGGATGGCTTTTGGTCCATCCATTAATCTCTCTCTATCACCGTTTCCTTCTCTGGAGGAGATAGCAAGAATAATGGGATGTTTTATGCATTAACACATTTATGATCCTAATGTGCCCTGTAAAAGCATGGTTTTCTGGAAATGCTCCATGGTAGCAGGTAAATCAAAAGAAAACCAGTTTCTTTTTCTCTAATATGACATGTTGACGGGATCTATCTTTTTGTGACTTCCATATTTAGAAACTGGAACTAAGATGGATTAAAGAGCTGAGTGGTTTACTGGATGAAAAGCACTGGCTTTCCAAATGCTCCATCCTGAGTTATCTAATAATAATCACAAAGGCACCTTAAAGTGAGTATGAGTACATGAGGGGATTTTTCTGGTATCAGAACTAATAAAATTAAAATATCATACTTTCTCAAGAGGAGCATTTTCATTATTCATGGGGAATGTGAAGCTGAGACTGGTCTCATTAGGACTTTGGCTGGAAGTACTTAATTTTTTTTATATAACAGAACACTTTGGTTATGAATTTCACAAATATTTTACCACATCAGCATGACTTATATGAGACCAGGGAGGACAAAGTAACCTCCAAGATGTCATTCCAGATGAACTGCATTGCATATTCTCTAAGAAATGTCCTTGCCTATTTTGTCTCTATAAATTCTTCAGTCTCCTAGGAAGATATGTGAAAGCTCTAAGGAGAACTCAAGTCATGTGTGCAATGACCTTGTGCAAGATACAATTAAAATGTGGTTCAGTTATAAAATTGTAGTCTAGTCTAGTATTATTTTCAAAAAATAATTCTACAACTTAAATGCATGGGCTTGTTTTTATTCTTTGGCATTTTCTTTATTCAGGGACTATTGTTTTTGACATTAGAACTGGAAAAAAAACCAAATAAACAAAATTAGTTTATTTTTAAAGAAACCATAAAACTCTAAAAGTATTTTTTCCTTGTAAGGTAAAATTATAGTGTCTGCCTTTTCAATGTGCTGTCATATGAGAAAATATAATCTAAGATAAATCTGAGGAAAGCCTTAAGCAGGTAAGTTGCCCTAAAACAGGCCATTTTGCAAAGTGTTCACACTGTTCTTTCAAAAATCTCCCATACTGGAAAATAATCTGGAGGGTCTCCATGAATAAAACTAGATATTGCATGATGGGTTACACAATGTGAGAAATACAGTAAATCCAAGAGCCTTTTTGAAGTTTAGTTTTGGGGTTTTCCCAATCCATTTATCTATAAATCATTTATAATTAGTGTAGTCAAGGGTCTCATGTATGATACTAATGTAAACTTATGTACAGTACACTGCAAAGCTCTCTGAGGAGACTCAGAACATGGTGGGAGACAAACAGTTTAGATTCATTTAAATAGATTTCCCATGCAACTTCCAAATTAAAACTGCCCTCTAATAAACTATGTCTGGTCATTGTGGTCTAGTTTAGTCAAATCTTGTCAGAAACAATTAAAACTTCTTGATAAAATTTTTATTTAAAAATCAACTTAAAGTTTTGGAAGTGCTAAAAAATAGTAAGAAAATTCCAATTTATGGATGAAAGCCAGTATTCAGAAAGGCTGCTTATGCCCTTAAAATATTTGCCCATTCAGCACACTTGGATTTTGGGTCAAAGGCTCAGTGGAGTAAGGGACAGAAGTAAAGCCCCAAGATATGCTGAAGATTAAGAGTTTTATGGGATACCTTCTTTAATTAAGTGGAAACACAAAGAGCTTTATACTTAGCTGAACCAGAACTATACCCATCTCTTCCCTCTAATGCTAGGGAGTGTAGAAAACACTCTATCAGTACTGAGCATAGCAGGAGAAGAGAAGGAAAAAAAAGGGGGGGGGGGGGGGGAAAGAAAACCAAAACACTATCCCTGACATGGCTATTGACTGGTTCAGATTTGTACCCTGAAAATATATACACCTAGACTTGTGCCCTAAACATATATACACCTAGGTGAACACATATACACCTAGATTTGTGCCCTGAACATATATACACCTAGGTGAACATATATACACCTAGATTTGTGTCCTGAACATATATACACCTAGGTGAACATATATACACCTAGATTTGTGCCCTGAACATATATACACCTAGGTGAACCCTAGAACCTCAAGCCTTAGTTTGACGTGGTTTCTGTCTAGAAGTGTCCTAGATATCTGGCAGAAGCAAATACAAAGCCTCTGTGGTAAACTATTCACCCTAGGTTGCAGATTATTTTTCAAGGGCAAAGATCAGCATGCACTCAAAGATAACTAGGCACCTAAGGAAACAAAGCAACGCATAAGAACTAGCAGAAACAACAGGCAGCAGCAGATAATGGTCAGCACAGGTATCAGATTTTGGAATTATCTGATCTAGATTATAAAACATGCTTATGAAGTTTAAATACTCATGCTTACAAAGTTTAAGTTAATATTACTAAACAAAAAGCTTGAAATATCTACGAGAAATAGGAAACCATAAAAGGTGACAGAGAAGAGATTTAGGGTTTCAGGATCTCATAATGTAACTGAAACCTGCAAAAAGGCAGAAACTATATTACTTCTTATTCCCAGAGCTTCCTCCCCAATTTTGATTAGAAATGCAATTCTCAACATGGTTAATGTCTTTGTAAACCTCAAGGAATCAGGTGATAGAGTAATAACTCCTTTATCCTGTCTATAAGGTAGTTACATCAGCAACTCAGTGAAAATAATCGTCACCCTTTCTCACATAACACAAACCTCCAAACAACCAAGAACAAACCTAGCTCAGTTTACTGCTTTCTGGCACATAGTAAGTGGTTATATAAATGATAACTACTGTTTTATGTTTCAGCCTGAAGTATATTGTTTTCTCTTGCATGGATGAGACAGTCTGGTAAGATAGTCTTTTTACAAATCTCACTTGGAATCACAAAGAAAAATTAAGGTTAAGTTCTGCATTTTTTGTCATTGAACAGTTCATCTTCTTTTGAGTATTAACTATCTCTAGATATCTTTTGAACATCTGTATCAGAGTGTATTTTTTGAGTATGTGTATGCATGTGTGTGTATGGGTATATATGTATATCTGTGACAAATATGGTGTCTGCGTGTTTATATATGTAGGTATATGTAGGAGTGGCACACGATTGTGTGTATATGAATATGTATACGAGTGGTGTGTGTGTGTATGTGTGCACATGTGTATGTGTTCTGTGTACACTGGCACTCTTTACACTTCTGAAATGAAACTCAGTGCTTTGGGTCATAAATCAGGACTTCCTTCCTTTTTTTAGTTTTAGACTTACTGCTGACAGCCACTTGTAGCCAAATTCCCCCAAACACACCCACACAATGAAAGAATAGAGATCTGGACAGTTGGGCTCTCTTCCTTCAGGCTTATCAGAAATTTGCTCCAAAATTTATTGAAAAACTTTCTCAAAATGGTCATGAGCCAAAGGCTGGGGCTGTTAAAAATCTGTGTTTATGTGGTCCACTGTTACTGTGATCTCCTGATCCCAGAAATGACCGTGACAAGAATAATACAGACAACTCAAGAACTTGCACTGATGCTTCTAGGACGGGCTTAAAGAATCATACCATGTGTGTACATGTGTGGTATGTGTGTGTGATAGTGTGTATGCATGCGTATATGTGTGTTTTGTGTGTATATGTACTATGGGGGGGTGTATATATATGGTGTGGTATGTATGTATGTCATAAGGTGTGCGCTTATGGGTGTGTGGTACCACATATGGTGTGGTAGTGGGGTGTGTGTGCGTGTGCGTGTTATGGTATGGATATTTCTTCATTTTTTTAGGCTGCACTAGGAAGCAATATCTTTAGGGTTCCTGACATACCCAATCCTTCATACTTTCATTTCCTTCACTTTTAAACTGACTTGTGTCAACATGACAAATAAAGCTGAGGTTGCTTTCTTCATTGTAGAATCATTATTGAAAAAAATAAACTTGTAAGTAAAACAGAAAGCATTGGGAAAACAGTGAGTGATTCTTATAATAGCTAGAATTTTTTTTAATTGATTTTTTAAAAAAAGTATAGTTTGGACCCCCTTCAACAAAGGGTACAAAGGGTCACTTTGCAGAAGGGTAATTTGTATATCCTCAACAGTGCTCTAAAGCTGGTGTTTAGCAAGTTTCTGACACACAGTGTCAGCTCAATAAATATTTCTTGATTAAATGAATGAAGACATCAGAGCAAAGTAACAAAGAGCATAGAGTTAATCTTGGACAAAGTTACTAAAACTCCCTGTGCCTCAGATCTCTTATCTGCAAAACAGGAGTAAGAATAATACCTATCTGTTGCAGTCATGAGATTAAGAGTTAGCACAGTTAAAATTCTCATATGGTATCTGAGATAGAAAATACAATGTAACTGTAATTATTGTTATTATGCTTACAGTGATTGCTTCCATTCTATATAAATAGGAGACTGAAGCATCACAGATATTTTGATTTTCAGATCACATATCCAATCATGTCTTTAAGAAATGATCAGGTTGACTTAGATGTTATCATTTGGGGGAGAATCTCTGAAGTTGGGAAAAGCATGGAAGTTGTGTCCAAGACTCCAATAGTTTGTATGTAATCAAATCCCATGGTCTAAGGAGAGGATTTCCTGGAAAGACCTTTTCTGGTTGTTTTCCCAATTTCCCTTAATTCCACTAACCCCTGTGACGAGCTCCCCTACAATCTGGGAAGAAAATCGTTTTCATCTGCCTAGAAGGAATAGGTGTGACCTGAACAAATCAATCTTGCAGCCAGCACATTCTCTGATGTAGGAATGATTCTTCATCTCTTTTCCTAGCTGAGTTTGGAGGAGCTGAGAATAGCAGGCGGTGAGCAAATGGGATCTGCATAAATGTAACCCTCAGGCTCTAGGGGGAATGCAGCTCAGGGCCGAGGAACACCACCCTTCCCTCAGCATCGCATTGGCCTCTAGTGGCCCCCAAGCAGCTGACAGACGGCTCAATCATTTCCTCAGGGCCAGAGGGCTCCCGGCACCAGCTGGCTTTGACATTAGTGCTCAGGCCCTGACTGACAGGGGACTTGTCCTTGGCTGAGCCCTGGAGGCCCATGAGAGTCTATTCAAGCTCCTCCTTTAGTCTGTTGATTTACTGTCCCCGTTGGCCAGTTGTTGATCCATTTTTCCTCTCCGTTTGCTCACAGGGCACCCCAGAAACCATCCGCTAGTAATATATTTGGTTTATGATTTCCTCAGGAGCTGAGGAAGAAAAACAACCGAGGCCGTGCACCTGTTGGATTTTAATGTGCACGGGGCCCTTCTGCCAGGACGGCACAGGAGCTCCCAGGCCCACATGGAGCTCACATTTCTCTATCAGGATCCAAGCAGAAGCAGAATTAGGTCCCTTTGAAATATATTTGTTGTTTTATTTATGGTTCCATTTGGGCCCTACCGCCTCTACGTCTGATTTTGGCCAATGCACCGCTGCAGAGTATGATTCCAAAGGGCAAATATCAGGGAGACAGCAGTGGCTTAGAGGCAGCCAGTGTACACTGCAGGTGGGCGGGGTTCTTCACCACCACTGCTGAGGTTTAAGGCCAAAGACGACAACCTGTTCATTACCCACTTCCTCACAGACACAAAAAAGTTGGGTCATGGGCTCCTGCCTGATGTTTAAGAGACATTTGGTTAATCTTGAAGGAAGGCAGTCTGGGAGAAATTGTCTCCTCTGCCTCTCCTTCTGACCTCTTTATAATTAGACATTCATGCAGGATTGTGAGGCTGCTTGGAATGAATCTGCTCATGGGATACATTTTTTTTTCTTGTCTAGACTGGACTGTTGAGGGATTGAGGAATATTCCCACATGGCACACAAAGCAAGCTGAGATCTGACTTCCCTGGTTCAGGTGCGGATTTTCAGGATTCCAAAATCTTTCTCTTTCTCATTTTTCCTGAATTTAAAGGAACAACTAAAAGGAATTAGGGGCACAGAAAAAAGGGAGCTGCAGTAAATGTGGACCATTTTCAGGTATAAGTGGGAAGCTAGTTAATGTGTATAAAAGGTGGTTTGGCATGTAATTTCTGGGTTGAACACTTACACCAATGGTTCTCAAAGTGTGGTCTCCAGGCCAACAACATCAGTATCACCTGGAAACACAGTAGACATTCAAATTCTTGGCCCCTACCCCAGAACTACTGAAATAACTTTGGAGGTGAGGCCTGGTGGTCTGTTTTGTCAAGCCCTCCACGGGATTCCCAAGTTGAAGGACCACTGCTCCACACCAACAAAGTTTTCTTAACCATCTATTGATTTTGACTGTGAAGTAGAACCTTAGCCAGGGAGAAAGAAGGGTCATGCTGTGCGGGTAGAGGAGGACTTTCAGCACAGGAATGACAATGGTACTGAGTATTTTTAAAAGGATTAAAACAACAGAAGCACAAACTATGCAAAATTACTCCACTGCTTTGATCTTGGTAAACCAAAGGCATTACTTTCTCCATTTATGAAAAATAACAACAGCCACATGTGTGTCTTCTCTACATTTTTAGGGAACTCTACAAGGCTCATTTCTGAGACCTATCCCATAGGTGATGTTCCTCAAATGAAACAATAAAGTTCAATGAAAGTCTGCTAATAAAGCATCCTTCTGATGAGGCTGGTCCCAGCACATTAGATGTGGAAGGGAAAGTGGGAGAGGGTGTTTTAACTCAAAGGAATGTGTTGTCATGACCACTGCAAGCTACCTTCTAAGCTCTTGCACTATGTATGCCCCCTTGTAAAGTTGGTTGTAGCAGCTTCTCAAGACAAAATAAAGCTGCCTTAATTCCTGACAAGTCTTTTAACATTGGCAGATGTTGTGGAGGTGGATATTAAGAGATGCGAGCCAAGTTTGTCTGCAGAAGCTCTTATTACATATGGAAATTCCCAGCCCTCAGGACTCTGCAATCAACTGGCTTTGTAACATGGGGTTACTTTATTCCCTGGGTCTTTGTTTCCTCATCTATAAAATGGGGAGGTTGGACAAGAGGATCTGTGAGGGTCTTTGACAGTCTGTAACTATCTGATTCATTCTAGAGTTCCTCAGCCAGTGAACTGGAGAAAAATGATCTTCCTGTGTGAGAGATAAGTCTCCTTACTCATCCGAACATGCAAAATTGCCATTCCTACATAGTGTATTTAATTTAGACCCTACAGGTTTCAATAAATATTTAGAAGAAATAGATTCACACATGGTCCTGGACACCAGTGTCATCTTAATGTATAGCTTTGTAACAGCACAGTCATTATAGAGTACAGTCAGTCCCCTAAACATGAATGAGTTCCATCCCAAGAATTTGTTCGTTAAGTCCAACAAAGTTAGCCTAGGTACCCAACTAACACAATCGGCTGTATAGTACTGTAATAGGTTTATAATACTTTTCACACAAATAATACATAAAAAACAAAACAAACACAAAAACTAAAGAAAGCATTTTTAATCTTACAGTATGGTACCTTGAAAAGTACAGTAGTACATTACAACAGCTGCCATACAGGGGCTGGCATCAAGTGAACAGGCAAGAAGAGTCACTGACTGGAGGAGGGAGAGGAGGTAGGAGATGGTAGAGCTGAAGGATCGTCAGCAACAGGATAATGGAGGGAAAGCTGCAATGTCACTTACGCCTGACGTTGATGGAACGCATGTTCACATCTTTGAACGTTCTCAACTTGAAGGTTCGTATGTAGAGGACTTACTGTATCCTAAAGAAGGATGTACTTACAAGAGTTGCTTTGATCAGAAACCAGCCACTGTACCTGTCACAATAAAGGAGATAGGCTGAGGAGAGGCAAGATTTTTCTCTGGGGCAGCTCTGCCAAGTCAAGCTTTCTCCCATGCTTGTGGGCGGGGAGAGTTTGGAAGGCATCCTGCTGAGGTCTTCCCTTTGGGTGTCTACACAGTGGCCTGCAGGTGCTAATCAACACACCTGCAAAGTCTCGTCAACACACACACACACACACACACCGACAACTTTTAATAATCTCCAGCTGAAATGATTCTAGGTCCTGCGAGAATGCTACCCCCATAACATCTGGGAGGAATCGCAACTGTATCACCAGATCCAAAAGACTCACTCTCAGGAAACTGCCAGGTACTAAATATTCATTCTTGGGAGGCTCTGGTCTTTGCCAGAGTTTAATGTTGATTCCACAAACCTTGGTGTTCCAAATTCAGCCTTCGTCCTTTGATTCTCTGTCTGCAGGTTGCCCAACCATGGCTTACAGTCATCCTGTGAAACTCAATTAGGGAGAGCAAAGGTCATATTAAGGACATCAGCCTGAAAGTCTAAAAGAAAAAAAAAGAGTTGCTCCTGAGATCATGTGGTAGGAAGAAAGAGAGAAAGAAGAAGAGAGAAAGAGAGGAAGGATGGAAGAAGAAAGAGAGAGAGAGAGAGAGAGAGAGAGAGAGAGAGAGAGGAAAAGGAAGGAAGGAAGCAAGGAAGGAAGGAAGAAAAAGAAAAAAAGGAACCATGCTGTTCAGGATTAGTGAGCAAGTGTAGCTGGACAATTTTCAGATCTTTTATTGGACTCAGAAGAAAACCCCTTTAAATATTCTCTTTCATTCTGAGTTTGTCTGTGATTAGTGTCTACCAGAGAGGTAGGTCAATATTAGAGTGGGTGTGGGTAATTCCTGGGGAAAGGTCAGATCTGCTGCTCTAACATTTTTACCTGGATTGGTTTCCTGGAGCTGTAGTAACAAAGTACCACAAACTGAACTCCTTAAACAACAAAAATTTGTTGTCTCACAGTTCTGGAAACTAAAAGTCTGAGATCAAGGCACCAGCAGGGCTGGTTCATTCTGAGGGCTGTGACTGAGAATCTTCTTAATTTTTCTCTCCCAGCTCCTGGTGGTTTGCTAACAATCTTCTGTGTTCCTTGGCTTGTAGATGCATCACCCCCAAACTCCAATGTCATGATCACACAGTGTCCTCTGTGTGTATGTGTGTCTGTTTCAATATTCAAATATTCCTTTTTTATAAGGACACCAGTAATATTGGATTAGGGCCCAACCCAATGACCTATTAACTTGATCATCTCTTTAAAGGCTTATCTCCAAATAAGGTCATATTCTGAGACACTGAGGATTATAACATTACCGTATACATTTGGGGGGATACAAGTTACCCCATAACATTGTCTTTCCATATCATCCTGGGTAAAATGTAGTGGTCACACTCTCTGTCTCTGATCAATCTGAGCTGCTATTGGGAAGGAGTTCTATCTCCTTTAGGTTTAAGATGGACTGAATTTAGTGAAACGGATTGTATTTTTTAATGATGGTTGCTAAAGTATCTCCTTTTCCAGATGTTCTTCTGTAGTATGGCTCTGCTACTTTCCATTAAGACATGGAATCTAATTCCTCCCCTTGTCAATCATGGATCTTCTTAGTGACTCAATAGAATGCAGCATAAACATTGCTCTGGAATTTCTGAGGTTAGGTCTCATAAGAAGCCATGAAACTTTCACTTGGATCTCTTGCTACCTTGGATTTCCTTTTCTTGTGAGGAAACCCAGAGATCCAATCAGAGGCTCACATGAAAGGAAATCAAAGCCCCTTAGCTGAGCTTCCAGTTGACAACGAGTATCGACTGCCAACCATCTGAGGGAAACATTTTGTATGCCCAGCCCAGCTGAGCTTTCAGCCTGCAGCCCCAGTTGACATCTGATCAACCAACCCCAGGAGAGATCACAAGGGAGAGCCATTGAACTGAGCCCCAGTTAAACTGTAGAATCTTTAAGAGATAATGTTCAATTGTTGTTTCAAGCCGTGATGTTTCATGGTGGTTTGTTACATAGCAATCAATAAAACAGTTGGCCTTTGTGCTTGGAGAAAGAGGGGTAGCATATCAATACTTCCTGCATTTTAAAAGACATATTAGGATAAAATCATTTGCATTGACAGAAACTTTCTCATTTTACCAAATAATTTACTACCGGCTTTCAAAACAAGCCTTCTTTGTATATATAGAATGAATGAAAGATAATTGTAGTAAAAATATGCATGGGTCACTATATGGCAATATATATTTTGGTAGGATTAATACTTTAATATTTTATGTGAAATTTTAACTGATTTGTTTCTCGTGAATGATAGTAGAAGAATTCTGAGGCTAAATCCCTGAGAGCCTTGGATTCAGGGTTTGAAATCCAATCCAGAAGTATCTCCACATTTCTTAAAATCTGGAATGGAAAGAGCTTCTCTCTCTCTCTTTTTCTTTTTAATTTAAGATCTGGTTTATAAAGAAATAATAGATTCAAGTGCTTTAAAAAATATCATATTTAACTGTCTTTAAAAAGGAAAGATAGGGCTTCCCTGGTGGCGCAGTGGTTGAGAGTCCGCCTGCCGATGCAGGGGACACGGGTTCGTGCCCCAATCCTGAACCCACATGCCGCGGAGCGGCTGGGCCCATGAGCCATGGCCGCTGAGCCTGCGCGTCCGGAGCCTGTGCTCCACCACGGGAGAGGCCACAACAGTGAGAGGCCCGCATACCACAAAAAAAAAAAAAAAAAGCAAAGATAAATGAATTAAGATATATAAATATATACTTTTTTGTGTCCTCAAGAATTAAACAAGGAGAGACAGAGAGAAAGGAAAAGTGGGGAGGAAAGATCTCTGGTGTTCAGTACCTTTGAGTTTTTATCAAAGTTGAGACATTTGGGATGGAATTAAGCACTACACAACTCTAAAATGCCATTTTGGTATGTGTCCTAAGGAGGCAGAGATTCATGACGTATGTTTACAGAGGCAATCCTGACACAGGATTTCTAAGTTCCTGAGCTGTATGATGGGAGGAATTATTAGGTAATTTGTACTTTAGATATAGAACATTAATCTCAGTTTAACAGCAGGCTTAGTGAAATAGTAATCTTTTTTTTTTTAACAATAAGACAGATTTAATTTATAATTTTCCTAGCAGGTACATTAAAAAAGTGATATGCAATCATCAAATTATGTGTCTAGAAACGATTATTAATATAATGTGGTCCATCTCCTGCATGGAGAGTTATTCAGTTGATTACAAGTTAGTCTCTTTCTTTAGCCCAAAGGGTAATTAACAAAAGTCATCATAGGATGTCTTAGAAGAGAAGAGAATGAGCAAGGGGAGGAGGGTGAAGGAAGAGAAAAGAAAGTATAGAGAGAGAGGCAGAGAGAGAACAGCTTTTACAATAGTCAGCAATTTTGTAAACAGCAAAGCCCAGGAGTAGAATATATAAATCTGAATCTAGTCTGTGAATATACACTGCCCTAAAACTGGGGAATGCCAGATGATGGCTAAGAATCTGCTCTAACCGAAACCAGTTTTCTACACCTCTATTGAGCCATGAACTTAAACTAATCAAGCAACCAACCAATGAAAAATAAATGCACTCGTTTAGTCAATTTATTTTCATTGAACATTAACTAAGTGCCTGGCACTAGGTTACACTTATGCAGGCAATGGTGAGAAACACACACAGTTTCTGTCCTCCCGGAGCTTACAGCATAGTAGGATAACTTTCAAACAACCTCAAAAAGAAATTGCAAAACTGGAACTGTGATAAGTTCTTTGAAGGAGGGTTTACATGTGTTTATGAAAATATAAGGTTATTAAACATAGTTAAAGAGTTAAGGGAAGATATGTCTCATTACAAAATGACAATGAGCCTGAGAAATAGGATGAATAGGGGATAACTAGGTGAGGGTGGGAAAGGGAGAGTGTTTTAGACAGAAGAGCAGCATGTGCAAAGACCCTGTGGTCCCAGAAACGGTGGTACAGACAATCTGAAGGCAGGCCCAGAGGTGGAATTCACTGCATCCTTACCTCCAACCCAACTCTTGCCTCCCTCTCTCATTTCCTATATCCCGTCATCTGCAGCTTTTACTAGCAGGAAAGTATTGTTCGTAGTGGTCCTGAAACAGTCTGCTTCCAAGCTGGTGGGAGGGATGAAACCTGGCAGGAATGACTCTGCCTAACTGGTAAGGACTGCATTGGTCTGAGTCAGGTGAGTAAAATCTCTCTCTAAAGGGGCAACGAATAGCAGGTGAGCCCAGAAAGCCTGGATCACACCTGGCTGTGGGGAAAGGGTCAGAGGGTCAACAGGAGCAGGGAGCAATGAAACCCTCAGATGAAGGTTTCTTTTTCTTTTTTTTGACTTTAGGGTCAAAGTGATGAATTAATCTTAGTCCTCAAATCACGCTCTGGACAAGGGTTCTCTCTTGCTTTGACCTCTACAGGTGTATCTATATGTATTCAGTTATTTTTTCCATTTATCTTGTTCTTCATTCCCTACAGGTCTCCTCTAAGGGACTTGGTATGTGTCCCTGAGATTGTATGTACCCTGTTACAGTGTTTTCTGTATGTTTGTATGTACGTGTTTAAAATTTTTCATAAAGGTCATTATGCTATAGATTTCATACTGTTAATTTTTTACTAGAACTCTTTTGAAGACCTATTCATGTTGCCATGTATAATATGTACCACTTTTAACTGTTGTGTAGTATTTCATGGTGAGTATTTGTCATATTTTGCTTATCCATTCCTTGAGTGTTAAGCTCTGTCTTAGTTTGTTTGGGCTGCTGCAATAAAAATATCAAAGGCTGGATTGATTAAGCAACAAACATTTATTTATCATAGTTCTGGAGAATGGGAAGTCCAAGATCAAGGTGCTGGCAAATTAGGTATCTAGTATGGGCACATTCCTGGTTCATAAAAGGCCATCTTTTGGCTGTGTCCTCACATGGGGGAAGGGATGAGAGAGCTCTCTGGGGCCTCTTTTATAAGGTCACTAATGTCATTTATAAGGACTCCACCCTCATGACCTAATCACTTCCCAAAGGTACAGCCTCCAAATACCATCACACTGGGGGTTAGGATTTCAAAATATGAATTTTGGCACACATACACATTAAGTCCATAATAAGCCCCTAGATTGTCTCTTTGTCCTTGATACTGCAAAGCTCTGGGGTAACATCCTCCTCTGTGTTAGTCAGCATTTAATCAGAGAAGCAGAACCACTAGGAAGGGTTAAACAGTTTATGTATGGCTGTTGTGTCTGCATCTAGTACTGGGCCTGAAGCCAGCTGGGCAGACAGTTGGGAAGGAAAGAGAGACAGGAAGTAGGGAGAGCAAGGACAAACTGGAGCCTTCAAAGATGACCAGAACCTGCACCTCTCTCTTGCTACCTCCAAGCCTTTGGTGGTACAAGTGACCTCCAGGAGAAGCTGGAGACCTTTGTCACAGAACTAAATACACCCTGGGCCCAAGATTTGAAGAATTAGAAGGAGGAGACTCAATAAAAGTTGGAGGGGCTGTAGGCTCAGCTGCTGCCCAGGAGACGCTCATTACTAGTATGGGATGGAGAAGCTGAAGTAGGAAATCTGGCAGGAACTGCAGGAGATGCTGCCCAATAAGGTGAGCTAGCAGATTGGCAACAATGTGCACGAACAACTATAGTGTCTGACGCATGGCAATGATTTTCCAAGTGTGAAAGATTATGTTGGCTGCTTCTCTTCTGCCTTCCAAATAGCATGAAATGTCCCCATGACCTAGAGTAATTCAGAATTATACAGAAAAGAGAATTCTTGGAAAAGTAATTCTAGCTTAAGGGTGTCACGGTGCAAGTTCACAGTGCACATCATTGTGTGTTGTGGACCTGTGTGAGCCACTTGTTGTGGTGGATTTCTCAAAACTGAAGTGCTCAGTCACAGAGTGTATATGGATCCAGTTTGACTACACAGTGCCACATTGCCCACCAGAAAGTCTGTACTGGGCTATACTCCCAGCTGCAGGGGTTAAAGTTCCTGTCTCTTAGCATTAAACAACCTCTGTACTTTGGTCAGTCTGAAAGTTTTCTGATTACTCAAGTGTTTTAACATCACTGCAAATACTGGTTCACCATTAGAATTTCACATTTTTTGAATTGCTTGTTCATACCCTTTTCCCATTTTTCAACTGGAGTTTCTATCATTTGCATATTGGTTTTCAGAAGGCTTTTTATATTCTAATTATTAATCATATATTGTTTTAGGTGTTAAAAATACCTTTTCCTAATTGTCATTTTCTGTTAAATTTGTCAGTGGTATCCTTTGTTAAGCAGAAATTCTTAATTTTGTTTTAATCAAATATATCAGTTTTCCACATTATGATTTCTGCTTTTAGGTCACTCACGTTTCCTTTGACTACCCAAATCTATGGCTTAGTCTTCCTTTTGATACTATTAATTTGGAAGGATTTCCGGGAAAACCCCCAGGAGAGAGTAGATGAAAATGAAAGACCTATAGATAAAAGAGGGAAAATTAAATAATTTTGATTCTAATCTCAAGCACTTTTCTATATAGATGAGCATGTCGTTTGTGAATAGAGACAACTGTTTTTCTTCCTTTACATTATGTATGCACTTTGTTTACTTTTTGTGCCTTAATGTTCTGGCTAGCACCTTCAAGACAATATTTAATTAAAGTGATGAGGCAGATATCCTTGTCTTGTTCCTGATCTTAGGGAGGAAAGTATTCAGTCTTTCACCATTAAATATAATTTTAGCTATAGGATTTTGTAGATGCCATTTGTTAGGCTGAGGAAATGACCTTCTATTCCTAGTTTGAGAATTGTTGTCATGAATGGATGCTGACTTTTTCAAATGTTTTATTTGAATCTGTTGATAATCACATTTTTCTTAATCTATCAGTATGGTCAATCATATTGATTAATTCTCAGATGTTGAACCAACCTTGCATTTCTGCTGGTCCTTTTTTATGTGCTTTAATCTCATAGATATCTTTTCTTTTAAAAACCTCTAGCTGTGTTTTCTTTGTTCCTAAGTTAGATTATAGAACCTATCAAGTATATAGCCTGAGTATTTGCTGGAGTGGCATGTGTGTGTGTGTGTGTGTGTGTGTGTGTGTGTGTGTGTGTGTGTGTGAGAGAGAGAGAGAGAGAGATGAAGGGAAGAGGAAAAGAGTAAAAAGGGGATAGGAGTTTGGAGAGTGGAGAGGGGAAAAGGGTACACAGATTGGCATTTTAGAACACTTGGTGACTAACGGTGTCTTTTTGTTACATGTGTCCTTCTGATGAGGTCTGGGTAAAAAGCCTGATTGGAAGTTAAGGTTTTAGGGCTGGCTTCCTAAGTGACCCATGAAAGTTACAATTGTGATTATTATGATATAAAATAAGTGATTTGAATTTGTTAGCAAGAGGCTTACAAATTAAGAAATTTTGGCACAAAAAGGCAACAAGCAAACTATATAACACAAAAATGAATACAGCCATAAGGAGAATGCCTACATCCATAACACGGTGGGAGATTTTAACCCAGTTTTCTCACAAAATGACTCAGAGTCAACTAAAGACAAACAAACAAAGCTGTATACATAAAGAGAGTATTTGAATAACATAAATATCCCTCTTAGAGATATATCTGCCTTGCATATATATCTCTTGAAGATATATAAATATCTCTCTTGGAGATATATATATATAGTCATGCTAAACACAGAAAGATATCCAACCCTGTTTCCCCCAGAGCATCAACATCTTTTATCTATAAATTTAAACATATTAGTAAATTCATGAGCAAAGAGGAAATTAAGATAGAAATTTTTAAATATTTAGAACTAAAAGAAAATAAATGAAATTTTTAATATCTATGGGGATGAAGTCAAAATGATTCTTAGGGGAAATTTTACACTCTGAAATGTATTTACAAAAGAAAAAGAAATAAATGAACTAAGCTTTTAACTTATAAAGTTAGGGAAAATAAAACCACAAGCAAACAAGGTAAACATAAACACAAACTGATTAAGAAGAAGGAAATAGTATAGGTAAAGAGTAAGAATTAAAGAACCAAAATAGAGTTGATCAATAACCCAGAATCTAGACCTCAATAAAGATTGCGGGAATTATGATAAAGAAAATTTAAGAAGTCATAAACTACATAAAGAAGTAAATAAAACATATATAACTTCCACACTCAAAAGAAATAAAAAACTTGAGTTTACTAAGAATAAAGCAAATTATACTAATAAATTTAATATCTACATTAATCAACTTTTTAGAAAAATACACATTATCAAAATTGTTCCAAGGAGAATGAAAACCTCTGTGACCATAATTACCTGAAAAGAAATTGAAACAGTAAAGATCTGCTCACATACCAGATTTTAATATCACTGAGCCAAGATAATTATATGTTTGATTAAAATCTAAAAGCCAGCTAATTTTCACCCTACAAATCATTTTAGGGCATAGAAAGGATGGAAAATTACTCAATTATTTTAATGAGGCAAGTATGACCATAATAGAAAGATAGGAGCAAGGGAAAACAAAATTACAGATCAATCTCAGTTATAAGTGCAGGTGTAAAAGCCCTAAATGAGGTTGTTAGGAAAAAAAGAAACTAGCAATGTTTCAATAGAATAACCTATGGCCATGTAAGGTTTACCCTAGGAATGCAAGAGTTGTTTGATATTGTAGTAAATTATATTTAGACTTTTAAAAAATAAAAGATTAAAGGAGAATACTACACATTCATTCCATTAGTCGTTACAAAAGGCTTTGTTACGTTATAATATTTATTCATGCTAAAAAATTTTATCATTTTATTGTGGAGTAAGAGACAATATTCTTAATCTAAAAAGAGTATCTACTAGAAGCTTACAGCGAATATGATGTAACAGTGAACCATTAAAAGTCCAATTAAAGCCCAGGAGAAAGATGAGGGTGCCTGCCGTTACTAATTCAGTATGATACTCAAGGGGTCTAGACACATGCTAAAAGGTACTAACAATTAAATGAGATGTAAATACTTCAGAAAAAAGAACAAAACTTTTATTTCATACTGTAGTGGATGCTGTGGTGTGCCATCCTTATCTTCCTCTTTCATGACTGGAACACTCACTCTCCCAGTTGCTATGACTGTTGATGGATGAAGGCTCATAGCTAGTTGAATTCCCCCTCCTGGTCGTTGGCTCTTGGCTGAAGAGTGCTGCCTTACACAAGCTCATGTCTTGTTCCTGGGTGTGGGTCATATACAAAGACTGGAAAAATTGAAGATAGAAAGGTCTGGCCCTATTGCCTCATATCTGCAACTCCTCAGGGCCATCCCAGCACAGAAGCTCTCTGGGGGAAAACCCTGTGGCCTTTGTTGTGACAGCATCATAACTTCTCACTCAGCCCAGTCCTGCTACTTTCCCTTCTCCAACAAGGGCAAATCTGGAAAGATCTTCCTAATATGCTTTCTTCATGAAAATCTCTACTTCCTAGGGAACTTGACCTTAAACCCATACTGAGGATTTCATGATCTAATATAACCTTTCCCAAATAATTATTAAGATTTATTAGTTATTAAGCAAAATATTAAGATTAATAAAATGGTCTATCAAAAGGACCAGTAGACCAATACAAGGCCAATGTACAAACATCTGTAGCTTTCTTTTAATTAGCAAAATGCAATTAGAACATATCACTGATAAAAATGTCTTTCACAACAGTAGCAAAACTATAAAGCAATTACAAATAAAATTAACAAGAATACACAGGATCTTTTTGAAAAAATGATAAAAATGTTTACTGAAGGACATTAAGACCTGGATAAGTAGAGAGAAATATTCTAGAAAACCTCTGTTCTGTTATGACTGGGACTGATAATTGGTCAGTTGATGATAAAAAGTCTCTTAAGCCATGGAATAATTAAAGACAAAGATATATGTAAGTCTAAAATATTTTATTGCATATTTCAACATATAAATTTACATTTATTCACCAGTATTTTTCCATAGAGCTGAACTGTAAGTCTTACCTTTAAGCAAGGCCATTGACTGGAGTTCCTTATTGACATTTTTGCATAAATCGTATCTGTAAAGGCAGTATCTCAATGTTCAGTTTCATTTTCTTTGAAGTGAAACTAGTTGAAAGTATCAATGAAGCAATCTGAGAGCAGAATCCTTCTAGAATTTCACAGTTTGCTTGTCCTAATATTTGATTAATTTGTCATTTACATCTAATTTTGTCAACTTCCCTTCATTGAGTCTTTTCAAAGCATTCAATTTAGCTTTGGGAGAAACACTAATTCTCTCTTTGTGTAATATTTAATTAAATTGCATAATAATATTAACTAGAGTAGATGTCACAAAAGGGTGTGTAAGCTCTCATCTCATTTGAAATATGTGGGTGGTCTGGAGTGTTCTTCTAGCTGGGTGCATTCAGAGCGTAATGTGTGTCAGTGAGTATATTTCAGGTAATTTGGTTATGAAGAGTGTGACTCAATATTATAAGGATGTTAATTCTTCCAAAATTGCCTCATAAATGTAATGTGACTGCCAGAATTTTCATAGAACATTATAAACTGGTTCTCAAATTCATGTGTAAGAGTTTTAATAAAGATAAAATTGATAGAGAGCAAAAGAATGAATTGGTCTTACTAGATATTAAAACATTATGAGTTTGTAGTGTTGCTGTGGGACAGCATGAGAGAAATATATCAGAAAAATAATAAAGAAACTAGAATAAAGAAATAAGTACATGCATATATAAGAATTTGGAGGGAATTCCCTGGAGGTCCAGTGGTTAAGACTCCATGCTTTCACTGCCAAGGGCCTGGGTGCAATCCTGGTTGAGGAACTAAGAACCTGCAAGCTAAAAAAAAATTTTTTTTGGAATAAAAAGTGACATTTGAAAGTCAGGGGAGTATGGTACTGGGACAATTGACTCTCCATATGGAAAAAAATTCCAACCTCCTGACACTTTATGTCAAAAAAATTCTAAATGGATTAAAGACCAAAATGTTTACATACATGTTATAAAACCTCAGGAATGATTTATTTAAAACAACAAAAATAAAAGGAAATATTGATAAATTTGGGCTTCCCTGGTGGCGCAGTGGTTGGGAATCCGCCTGCCGATGTGGGGGACGCGGGTTCGTGCCCTGGTCCGGGAGGATCCCGCGTGCCGCGGAGCGGCTGGGCCCGTGAGCCATGGCCGCTGAATCTGCGCATCCGGAGCCTGTGCTCTGCGGCGGGAGAGGCCACAGCAGGGAGAGGCCCGCATACCGCAAAAAAAAAAAAAAAAAAAACAAAAAAAAAAAAAAAAAAGGAAATATTGATAAATTTGACCATATAAAAAGAGAGAAAGAAAACTTCTATATAACAGAAAGATACCATAAGCAAAAATAAAATACAAACAACAGACTGGAAGAAGATTTTTCCAGACAATATTTCACAGACAACATATTTTCCCCTCAAATATCAATATATAACTATCTACAAACCAATTCAAAAAGAACAGGCAGTTCAACATTAAAAAATGGGCCAAATATATAAATGGGTATTACACAGAAGACGAAATACAAGTAGTCAATAAAATATGAAAAGATGATCATTTTAAGTACGTACTGTGAAAATAAATAAAGGAAACTTCATTTACAATGGAGTCGAGAAGCCCTGAAGGGGGAACTCACACACCCAGCCTTCCGACCCAGCAACAAGCTGCCCACCGCTTGCAGCCAGTGAAGAATCACCACAGCCCTCCCCAGTTTCTTCATTTCCTCCATAAGAGCAAGTCCATCTCTTCTGTTCTCTGGACTTGCTTATGGTTTACCACAGTTTGCTTGTCTGGAATCGCAATTCTCTACTATTCCCAAACAAACTCATTTTGCTGTTATAATAACTGGCTCTGTTGTTTTTTAGAGGTCAACATTACTAATTAGGAAAATGCAGAATAAAAGAATAAATGAGACTAATTTTACCCAAACATTTAAGTAAAATGTAAAGAATGGCAAGTACCAGGAAGATTGTGGAGAACCCGTACTCCAACAGACTGCTGATGGGAGTGTGGCTTATATGCCATTTTGGAGTGCAACTGAGCAGTATTCATTAAAATTAAAAATGCATAGGGGCTTCCCTGGTGGCGCAGTGGTTGCGCGTCCACCTGCCGATGCAGGGGACACGGATTCGTGCCCCGGTCTGGGAAGATCCCACATGCCGCGGAGCGGCTGGGCCCGTGAGCCATGGCCGCTGAGCCTGCGCATCCAGAGCCTGTGCTCCGCAACGGGAGAGGCCACGGCAGTGAGAGGGCCACATATCGCAAAAAAAAAAAAAAAAAAAATGCATAGACCCAGCAATTCCCCTTTCTCATATCTAACCTACACTTGCATATGTGTGTAATGAGACAGGTGCAAAGGTGTTTGTTAAAGTAATAGTGAATTAAACAGCCCACAAATAATGCAATGCTCAACAAAATGCATTGCATTCATGAGACATGCTATTCTATAACAGTTAAAAGGAATAGACTGGATCTTTGTATCATAATATGGATACTGCTAAAAAATGTATTGTTGAATGAAGAAAGTAAGTACCAGTTGACACCTATAGTAGTAGTTTCTGTGGGTATGTGTATAATTAGAAAAATAATAACAGTTTAAAAATCATAACAGGATAGCAATGAGTTGAAGCAAAAGAGGAGTTTAAATTTATTGGTTGTGGCTTTTTTAAAGTATATTATGTTTTATTTGTATAATTAAAGATTAATTTTAAAAAGTAACAGTGAACATACCTGAATTGCAAGCTCCTTGAGGACAGGACAGATAACTTTGTATTTCCAACATAAGCACGGTGTCTGGCACAGAGTAGCACTCAATAAAGTTTGGTGAAATGTTTCAAGAAATGGATGGATTAATAGATGAATGGTTAAATGGGTGAGTCACTGACATGGTGATCTGACTTGGGCAGAGTTTGTTGAGGGATCACCCGCTTTTTATTTTTTTAGGTCTGACAACCTTTCCACTGATGATTTGAGAACAGTGATGGGTGGTGTGTTAGTCTGCTATGGTTGTCATAACAAGATACCACAGACTGGGTGACTTAAACAACAGATATTTATTTTCTCATAATTCTGGAAGCTGGAAGTCCAAGATCAAGGTGCCAACAGGGTGGGTTTCTGGTGAGACCTCTCTTCCCAGCTTGCAGATGTCCACTTTCTCTCCATGTCCTCACATGGCCTTTCTTCTGTGTGTCTGCAGAAAAGAGAGGTTTCTGGGGTCTCTTCTTCTTGTAAGGACATCAGTCTTATTGGATTAGGGCCTCATCCTTAATTCTGGTGACAAGAGTGGTTCTAGAGACTGTCGTACAGAGTGAAGTAAGTCAGAAAGAGAAAAACAAATACCATATACTAACACATATATATGGAATCTAAAAAAAAAAAAAAATCTTTCTGAAGAACCTAGGGGCAGGATAGGAATAAAGATATAGAGGAGCACAGTCTTGAGGATGAATTTTCTAAATTGATTCTGGGTTTTCTGGAGCTGGGTCTTTAATTTGATTCGATTTAAAAACACTAATGACTATTTCCAGTAGTAAAGAGCACTGATTCCATGGCTCTATCTGGCAGTAGAGGAAGGCAAAATGTCACCACTGATACTCCTGATCAAACACGTTTAAGAAGCAAGGATCTGGGTGACCATGTATAGGATACTTTCAAACATGTTTGCCAAACTAACGAGTATAATGAGATTGGCTGGTTGCTCCTAATGTTGCTGGACTAAGTAGGGGAAAGAAAAAAATGGGATGAGTCTCAAGGATTCGAAGTTCCAGCTCAAGTGCCGCATAAGTGACCCGGAAACTTCTACATCTGCTCTGATAGAGACCCTTATCTCCTATAGCCACAGGACTGAGAATACTAAGAACAAAACCAGAATCTCTCCTGCTAATGGCTGAATTACAATGAAAATTGAATTCCCAGCCTTGTAGAGTATCTACTGGTAGAGTGAGGAAATGGACTGGGAAGGAATAGGGTCCTGAAGTTGGGATGGGAACATGTGGGGAGACGTTGATGGACCTGTGGACACTGGACCCTTAAATTCGAATGAGCCTTCTTTGCCAGTAGAAGGAGACTTTCTGCCCCATATGAGGGTCTGAGGAAACTTGAATGGTCTTCTCTGAGGCAGTTGCTTTGCAAGACACTGCTGATTTTCCTCAAGACCCACCCCTCCCCAACCCCTCTTTGCTTCTAGACCTATAGCTAGACTCAAGTCCCTGTAGGCCCTTAAAGGTGAGGAGTGATGTATGAACAAGAGAAAGGTATGCTATACTCTGAAAGAACTACTTGAGTTTTCTAATTTATACAGACTGAAATCTAGGGAATGGATATTAAGAGAGCCTCACCTAATAGGACCAGTGTCCTTAAAAGAAGAAGAGCCATCAGAGATTTCCTCTTCTCTCCACACACACAGAGGAAAGGCCATGTGGGGACACAGTGAGAAGACAGCCATCTACCAGCTAGGGAGAGTCCTCACCAGAAACCAGTCCTGTTGGCACCTTGATCTTAGACTTTCAGCCTCCAGAACTATGAGAAAATAAATGTCTTTTGTTTAAGCTACCAACTCTGTGGAATCTTGTTATAGCAGCTCTAGTTGATTAATACAGGTAGCATAAGGAAACATTATGGAAGCATCACTGGTATACCAGACCCATTTCATTTTTCTACTACTTTATTATTTTTTAAAATTTTTTAAAATTAATTTTTATTGGAGTATAGTTGATTTACAATGTTGTACAGCAAAGTGAATCAGTTATACATATACATATACATATACATATACGTATATCCACTCCTTTTCATATTCTTTTCCCATATATAGCTCTTTTCAGATTCTTTTCCCATATATATATCTCATTACAGAGTATTGAGTAGGGATCTCTGTGCTATATAGTAGGTCCTTATTAGTTATCTATTTTATTTATAGTAGTGTGTATATTCTACTACTTAAAAAAAAAAAACAACTAAGTTTTTTCTTTTTATTTCCAAGGCACTTTGTGAGCAAGCTTTACCTTGACAAGTTGGATGATCACTAGCCTGGAAGTGTATTCTCTTTCAGAGTAGGTGGGGATGACTAAGGTTTAACTCCTGACGCTGACAGAGGGTTACCTTAGTATCTGCGAAAGCGCAGCCTGCCCCTCTCATACTCCTTGTGTCCACTTATGTTTTGGCAACATGGGACTATTTCCTGCAATCTGTTCTTCCTGATTAATCCGTACTCTTCATGTACAGCTTTGCTCAGCATCACCCACTCCATCCATTGTCCAGGAGGTTGGTCCTCACGGAATAACTTGGACACCTCTCAGCATGGAACTTATTACAATGTTTTGTAATTATCTCTATTTACATGTATTTTCCCCTGTGGACTGAAAACTTCTCGAAAACAGGATTTTTGCCTCAGTTTAGTATTTTCCAAAATTAAGATGCATCCAAATTACCTAGGGATTTTTGTTAAACTTCAGATTCTCACTCAATAAGTCTGAGATGGGGCCTGAGACTCTGCGTTTCTAACAAGCTCCCAGGTGATACCGATGGAACGTGTTCTTGGTCCACAATGGGTAGTGAGAGTTTTCTGTGTTTTCTGGTGCTTTCAGAATACAGAACAGCATGGCTAATGGTGCTTATGCACAGGGAGGAAGCTATTAACTATTATTTCATTGGGTTTCGATTCTGGCCTCACATTGGAAACACATGAGGAAGCTTTAAACAATTCTATTGCCTATGTCCTACCCTGAGGAATTGTGATTTAATTAGATGTGAGTGGAGTCTGGACACTGGTAGATTCTAAAGTTTGAAAGTGCCTCTTGGGTTGAGAACCACTGGTAGAGTCTGAAGATGGGGATCTGAAGATGGGGATTTTTCCTTCTTATTCCTGGGTCTATCACAGGGCCTGGGGTACTGAAGCCACTTAATGTAAGTTGGTTGAGTAAATTAATTCCTTCATCTTGGTTCGGGTTCCGTGTTTCCCAGACACGTCCACGTCTTCTGGGTGGGCAGAACATTTTCTTCAGAAGGAAGGTGGTGCTGGAAGTGACACATTTAGGAGGTGACAAAGTCAAGGGTGAGTGTGTCAGGGGACCCTGAATTAGGAAGGAAGTTGACTCTAGTGACATCTTACAGCTCTGAGTGGGTGGTAGAGGGGCCTCACTAAGGACGCCAGGCTTTTTAAAGTTATTGCAAGAAAGAAGCTTTGCCCAGATTATGTTCCAAGTAACCTTAAGAGTGAGTAACCCACTGCCAGCAATGAGCAGATTTAAATGAAACAATTTATTGTTTAGTCCATTTATGTATTTAAAAATATTGGACGTGGATGTAAGTAGTCCAGGCATCTTAGCAAAGAGGATTATTGGGAAACCTCTACTGATCTCAGAAGAATCTTATTATTTTTTTTTAAATAAATTTATTTATTATCTAATTTTCGCTGCATTGGGTCTTTGTTGCTTCCTGCGGGCTTTCTCTAGTTGCGGCGAGCGCTGGCTATTCTTCGTTGCGGTGCGCAGGCTTCTCATTGCGGTGGCTTCTCTTGTTGCGGAGCACGGGCTCTAGGCGTACGGCTCACGGGCTTCGTTGCTCCGTGGTATGTGGGATCTTCCTGGACCAGGGCTCGAGCCCGTGTCCCCTGCATTGGCAGGTGGATTCTTAACCACTGCAACACCAGGGGAGCCCAAGAATCTTATTTTAATTAATAAGATTTCAAATGCTGAAAAGGTTAGATCAGTCTCTAAGAAAGGCCTTAATAGTGAATAAAGAAAAAGACAACTGTCCAGGGCGGCTCATGGCATCAGAAAAAGGGGCAAATGGTAATCTGAGAAGCAGTTTGTGGTAAAGGCTGCCTGCTGCCTGGAGTGGAATTGCTTCTGGGAATTTCCGTGGGCGGGTCCAGCCAAATGTCCAGTGGCTGAAGGCAGGCAGTTAGTTGCCAAAGCCAGAGCAGAGCTGCTCAGGAGAGCCTAGGGTTAAATTTTTAGAGGTTCTGTGAGCTAGTGGTTACCCAAAACCACTATTACAATTTCAGTTATAAAAGCTTATACTGGGGTAAACTGAAAGGAAATCAAACTAATAAATACTCAAAACTCTTTATTTCCTAATTATTCCACCACATTTCACTGTTATATAAGCCCTGGAGAGTAACTCTATGGTGTAAATAATGTATAATGGCTTACAACTGTGTGTTTGTTTCCTACTCCACATTCAATGATATCATCATGGAAACGAGTCTTTACACCATGGAAATAGATAAATAGTGCAAACCAGGGTTTGATTCATTGTTTTGTTGACAGCGTATAGAAAGCTATATGGTGCATAGACTGTCATCAAAATCCTCAGCAGGGTTTGATGCAACAACTGTAGTCAAATACATGGCTATTTCTGTTGTGAAATCGATTAATATCTTCACTAGGTCACACAAATAAAGACTATAAATAGTATCACAACAGTTCAGATCAGTCTTCACTATCAAATGAGTTCAGATCAGGTGAAGTATTGCCACCAAATGAGTAATAAAAAAAACTTGTGGGTTTGGAAAATGGATAAGGGGCTGTGGCCAAACCTGGCAAGTCTGACCAGAGGACTGGAAACCTGGGAATGAGCTTGTCTTTGCCTACATGTTGTATAGTTTTGCCTGCCTGCAGCCCAATCCCCTGCCCCTCCCATCCCATTCTCCCTCCTCCCTCTTCCTCCTCGCATCAAGAGATTTCTAGAGGGAACAAACAGAACACACACTTCTTTTCTTTCACATTATTCAGCAGCATTTTTATCATTTCCCATTCATATCAGATAAGAAGAGGTAAGAGGTCTGAGATCTTGTGAAACTTTGACCTGGAAGTTGGGTTATGGATACACTCGCCTGGCATAGTGACAGGGAAATAACAAAGGGATAAACATATGTGTTTGCAGTTCCCCAGGAAAGGTAATGATTCAGTTATGGCAGATGGTTTTTAATGGTTTGCAAAACATCAAGTCTGGATTTTGGGGAAGACCAAATTCATTTAGAAGCTGACTCTGGGGATACATCTAGATTTAGCCAAAAATCTCAGGGAATGGAGTTTCAAAGGCAAGCATCATTTCCAAGAATTTGCCTTTAACAAAATCAAGAAACAGCCCATTTTAATGAGCCTTTCCTGTAGACATGCCTTTATTAATGACAGCTCTAGCTACTCAGGCCTTGGTAGACCTCCATCCTATTCTGGGGTTCTCTGCTATCTTAGAATAATATTCCCACTCAGTGACTGCCAAGGACTCAGAAAGAAAACAATACAAGAGTGTACCTGTCCTCCAAATATCACCATTGACAACTTCACATAATTTTTTACCAAAGAACTCCTACTGCAGAGGATATAAAGTGTATCTAAAGAACCACACCCTTAGTGACAAACATCTTTACTGCCTCCTGTTTTATCTTATATGTTTGTGAGAATTTTAAATTCCACACCATAAATTCTTCATTTTGACATTAAAGAATGGATTTTCCTCAAACATTTTTAAGAAAAATTAGTACACCAGGAAGATACTTCATGCTTTTCTGGGGCTTGCATATTTGCTACCAGGATGCCAAAGACCCACGTGGGCCCATGTTCTTCAGTGTGAGAAGCATGGTATTGATATGTTCTCCTCTGAGTTGTCCTTGGAGGAGTGGACTTCAGGTACCATGTTGAGTTCATCTATATCTCCCCACTGGATCAAGCAGCCACATATCTTGGTTACAGAAAACAAGGATGTGAAGGGACCCCGTTAGCAGTTAGGTTATGATCTAACACTTTTGTTTACATGTGTGCAGAGGCTGACACCCAGAAGAGTTGAAGGACTCAAGGCCACAGAACCAGGACTCCTTGCTGGATCTCCTGACTCTGGTCCTGTTTGAATTTGGCTGAGAGTGTAGGAGGGGCTGATATCAGTGAGAGAGCAGTGGATTACATGTATGAACCAACCACCTCTCTTCCCTCTTCATGTGGTCTGGACAGTTTAAAGGAGTTGGAGATACATTTGCTGTGTTTAATCTTTTGCAAAGGGCAAGTGTCTCTTCCTGACTTTTAAAAATTTGAATAATGATTCAACAATAATTCAAGACCCTGGTACAGGGCTTATGCAGAGATTAGAGAGAAGGCTTATAAAGTCTCTGGCATATATCTGCTAGCCAAGAAGTGGTGGAAACGATTATATTAAAAATAGGACCAGTTAATTGTTTTGCTGTTTGATTAGTTGCTTGTGTGTGTGTGTGTGTGTGTGTGTGTGTGCCTTTAAAAGATTTTCCTAGATAGAATATCTGGAAAATTGGGAAAATGGGGAAGTTTCTTACACTGTCACTTCCTACTGAGACAGGTAGTCTAATGTCAATGAAATAATTATGATTATTAGTCTTTTAGAAAATGTATTGCCTTTCTCTTTATATTAAATTGCACTGAGGATTGTTGTTATTCTGGCTTATATAATAGAATTACTCAGATTTTGATAAATTATCATTAAATACATCATTATTTTTGTCATAACTCTTTGCAAGTCATTTTAGATGATTTGTATTCTAGCATTTCAGAAATGACACTGATGTTTGTAGGATCCTTTGAGAGCATGAAGTTGCATCATCATGGGTTGAAGTCACCAGAGAAGAGCCAGAGAGGGGGTGATGGGTCTCTCACCTCTCCAGCAAGCTGGCGAGCCTTCCACTTGGTCTAGGTTCGCTCTCCACCCCCACTGCCCTCTTTGCCAGGCTCCTCAACAGGAGAGAAACAAGGAGACATGGGAGAGAATTTGCAAGTCTTCGAATAAAAGCCTGGAGGCAGCTATATGACGCAGTAGATGATTGGCCATCAAGAGAAAAAACTGACAGGATTGGACTGAATTCGTTAATTCATCAGACTTTTTATTGAACACCTATTATGTGCTAGGTGCTAGCCATAGAGTTGACTAATTGGTTCATCAAGTTCACAAATAGTCCCACAGAGTATTCTAAGCTGAGGATATAAGCGAGTTAAAGGCATTCTCTCATACTCATCCTCTATGATTAAGACTGCACTAATTTACCACCTTGCCCTGTTGGTTCTTCCTCCAGATTGACCTACAACCATAGGAGATAAATTGGGTCTTCTTCTCCAGTCTTGATCAAACAGATCAATAATAAAGTGATTTTGAAGGATATCTGAGGTGACCACCTTGGTTCCCAGGTTATGCTAACCTATGAAGGACTGATTATCTGGGATCTACAGTGCTGCCCCTTTTCATTCTAGAATGGTGTCCAGCTCAGCGCTTGACTCTGGGGCCAGTGCAGTGGTTTGTCTGCTGATTTGTCTAGAATAGTCCTTCGTAGAGGTTTCAAAGCATGCACAGGAGTATATTCTAACTTTAGAAGGACCGACTTCATAGGAACTGGGTAATCTATAATTTTTATAGAAAACTATTTTAAAATCTTACTTTCAAAGCTATCCACCCACTTCCCTTTGATTAGCTATAGTGTCTAGGGTTTGAGATAGATTTTAGGAAAATTCTACATTTTATTTTTCTCATACTCCAAGACATCATAAACAAGGAATAACTTTGTCTCATTTGAGCATGAAAAAAAATTTGTGAGGTTATGTGTGTTTTGAAAACTATTAAACTCTGTAGAATACATAAGGAGAAGAGTGAGAAAAATTAAGATAGGGTCAATAAAACAGAAATGTTTGAGGAAATTTAAGTGTGTGAAATAATGTCATATTTTTACAATTATTAGGAATTATGCCCTTTGGCCAGTTCTTCTATCATACAATTACCTTCTAATGTATTTAATGTGTTAATTCTGATTTTATATGTCAGATTTTATTACGTGGGCAGAGTTTTAAGAAGGAACTTTCTACTGAAAGGAAATTATGGTTCATAAAAGTTATTTATTTTTGAGGAGTCAGCTATTTAAAATAGTGTGTACACGTACAAACAACAAAAAAGGAGATGATCAATCGTGGATCTTTATTTTCAAGGTGGGGCTGTTCAAGATGAGAGTGAAGAAAATAATTTTGGATTATATTTAGATTTTTGTGATATGTTTGAAAGCTGAAAAGAAAGTACAGGAAATTAAGAAATGCTTTTTCTACCCCTATTTAATATTTTAAAAGGAATTCAAGTACCTTAAAAAAAAAAGTTGCCTTTTGACTGTCCGTAATCTCTTCGGCAGGCATGGAAAGGGGAAGCCTTTATATCTTTGTCTTTTTAGTTCCTAACAAAGGGCGACTGTGCATGAATGGGAAGAACATTAACCCCCATTTGCCCTTGAACGTAATCTGTGGTCATATTGTGCCAACTATACCAGTGAACACTAACAACAATTAACATCTGAGGTTTCTCAAACATCTGGACTTTTGGCACCCAGAACCGAAACATCTGTACATTTGTTGGAATTCGACACTTGTTTTCCAAGTTTGACATTGTGTCAGAATAACAGCTACCGAGTACTTCCTGTGTGCCAGAGCCAGGCTAAATAATTTACCTGCATTCACTTGTCTAACCCTCAACAGGTGAATGAGTCCTGAATGATGAATATATTCATTTTACAGATGAGGGTTCTGAGGCTCAGAGAGGGAAGAGCAGAGCTTTGGTCAGATTGTAAAGCCTGTGCTGTTAACTATGTCCCACATTGTTGCCAAAACAACTACAGAGGATTATAGCAACAAATGGTACATATCCAATGTGTGGCTATACTATTCAAAGAAAGGGAGACTACATAATATCTAAGTGAAAAATACTACTCAAAAATACCACTGTTCTGGGCTTCCCAGGTGGCGCAGTGGTTGAGAGTCCGCCTGCCGATGCGGAGGGCGCGGGTTCGTGCCCCGGTCTGGGAGGATCCCGCATTCCGTGGAGCAGTTGGGCCCGTGAGCCATGGCCGCTGGGCCTGCGCGTCCGGAGCCTGTGCTCCACAGCGGGGGGGGCCACAGTAGTGAGAGGCCCACGTACCGCAAAAAAAAAAAAAAAAAAAAAAAAAAAATACCACTGTTCTTAGCCAATTTGGTAATTTGGGGGAAAATTGAATTTTCTTGAATTACTCTGATTGGCAACACAGACACATTCAAATTCACCCAATAATTGTGTATTCCATGTATTACACTTTGGGTAATAACAAAATAACTAAAAATAGTTGCATCTGCTTTGTCAGGTTAAAGAATTGAATGAAAAAAAAGTGGATAAAAACAAATTGATTCAAGTTGAGAATTGATGCCTGTGTTAAAGATGAATATTCCAGTTCTTGTTCATAATTGTTATAATTTGAACTATGTAACCGTGAGCAAGTTATTTAATCTCTTAAGCCTCAGTTTTCTCATTTTTCAGAGACAAATAAATAACAGTACCTACTCATCCTACTTTGCTGAAGGATGGGATAAAATAATGCACATAAAGCACTTAATGCAGTGCCTGGCTCTGAATATGGTCTCAAAATGTTAGTTACTATTATTATCATAAATATTTGTTATAAACTAAGCTAGTACGTGACGGAACTGGAATTCAGAACTACACCTGACGCTTAGCCCTGCCAGTAAGAAGCCACTGGAGAATAGGGAAACCTCAGGCAACTTTCACCCTCTCTCCTTGTTTATATATCTTCACGTTCAGAGAAAGCAAGCTTCACTTCCTCTGCTACTTCTGCCCCCTGCTGGCAGGGGAGGGAAAGAGGCGATGGAAGAGCTAAAAGTCAATTTGCCTTCCTGCCTACTCCCTTCCACTTCTCTCTGCCAGGTCTTCAGATTTCTTTAAATATTAAATCTGAATAACCCTAGCTTCCTATAAAAGGATGTGAGAGCATGGATATAATCATTGCCTCTTTAGTGTTGTAAAAATTTATGGTTATGTAGAAATTCAATGTTAACCCCCTCTATCAAAACTCTCTGATGAAATTTCTCTGGATACATAATTAGTTATGCCCTGAGACACATTGTGCGGGTAGTGTATTTTTTGACTTTTCAACACAGACAGATGGTTTACGCATCTTCAGCATTTAGAGCTTTCCGAGGAGCATTATATAATCTCAGTGCAGTTACCAAATGAAATAAGAAATTCCTCATTTGGCAGATGGAACTTGCATATCGAGTTCATAAACTTTAATACTTCTCCCAAGTCCAAAATCAGAGACAACCTGCTCCAAGTCAGTTTCCCATTTGCACTTAATTAGGGAGTGTGTTTTGGAGGTCAGTGAAAATCAGTGGAGTACATTTTCATAATAACTTTCCTCACAATAAAATCATTTGGGAGGCAGCTCTCCAACTTTTTCTGGAATGAGGGCAAGAAAAACGGGGACACAGAGTGAAGTTATTGGATACCTTATCTGGAACTGCCCAGAAAGTTGTCTGGGATCCAAAGAACACACAGTACCTTCTGGATCAGGGGAAAGGAGCCAAACACTTTTATATTCCCAACAATTTTCATAACTGTGCAATTTCACACAATTTTAAGGATTCCAAATACTAGAGAACAAAAGCCTTCTCAGGGTTGTAATCATGCTGCACTTATAGAAGTAGAGGCAGTGAGCCTCCTGGTTAAGGAAAATGTAAATGTGTGGGTTATAGGGATGGTTGGTAGGTAGAATAGGTAACCAGATTGTCACTTAAAGGCTGGATGATCTTGTGCACTTGGGTTTCTCAAAGATAACACAATGAGCCTCAAACATGTTACACTTCACTTTATGGATATGTGATATCTTTGTAGCCATATGAAAACATATTATGCTTATGTTAGCCTTGTCCTAAAACATTCTAGAGAATCAGAAGATGAATTCTAAGTGACAAGCTCTGAGTAGAAAATCAAATCAGAGAGAGTAAATTTACTTAATAGATTAGGGAATCAAATTCCGGTAGGCTACTAAGTTCTCCATAGTTGTTTATTTTTCTTTCTTTTTTAAAATACTATTTTAGCTACTTCTAAATTCCATTTGGTTTTTATAATCCCCACTAATCTAGGAAGACATGGCCAAGATCCTCAATTTCTGAATTGTGGTTGATAAGCTTTTATCATAATATAGAGCTGTTGGCTGCAATAGGTTGAAAAGATCTTCAACTTCATATACCCAACACAGTTAACCTTTTTGCCTTTTACACACACACACACACACACACACACGCAACTCGAGGTAGGATTGGTTATATTTATACTGTGTAGGCTCAGTGATAAATTGTTCTGAGATGAAGTCCTGAGGCTTCTAAACCAAATTTCCCTCAAAGGCAGTTCATATGTCAAGTTGCTACATTCACCGAATGACTGAAGTGTAACCATAACAAATGTAGCATGACCAACACATCAGAGTGAATGCACTATTTCTCTTTAGTCTCTTAATTTGATAGTGATAACAGGGAATTTGTCATACTTTGTTTCCAATAGTTGGCAGATCATTCAGATTATGGCATTTACAAGTTACCTATCTATAAATCACCCTAAGTTCAGTTCAGCTGCTATTTTTTCTGTTAATAGAAGTTGCCCCATTGATATATTAATTCTATGAAGCTTTAATGTTTCAAGCTGCTGTTGTGCATCAGAGATGTGTGGTAGGCAGCCTCTAGGATGACCCTCGATGATCCCTTCCTCCTGATATTGAGGCTTTCATGTAATTCTCTCCCTTTCAGTGTGGGTCGAACTTACTGACTCACTTCTAATGAATAGAATATGGCAGAAGTGATGGGATGACCCTACCGAGATTAGGTTGCAGAAGGACAGGCTTCCACCTTGGGTATCCTCTCGAGCTCTCTTTCTTGTAAGCCTCATGCTGGGGAAAGTATGCTGCTATATTGTGTACAGCCCCATGGAGAGACCCACATGGCAAAGAACTGATGAAGCTTGTCAACAGCCGCATGAGTGAGATTAGAAGTGGATCCGCCCGCAGTCAAACTTTGAGATGACTGAAGCCCACGCTGACACCTTCATTGCGGCTTTGTGGGAGACCCTGCACCAGAATGCACCCAGCTAAGCCACGCTCATATTCCTGACCCACAGAAATTATGAGATATTATCCAACTGCTAACTGTTGAGGTAATTTTTTACACAGCAATTGATAACATACATATTCCTACCTCTATTGGTGGTTGAATATCACAGAGTATACTATTCCTAGGCATGGTCAGTGTTCAGATACTGACTATGGTGATCCATACTCTTTGGCGGGCATGTAAGCCAAGACTCTACCCAATAGAAGAAAGGCTAGAGCTTTTTGGTTCTAGAGTTAATGAGCATATTGTGCACGTGTAGTGATATAGCCTCATTTTACATGAGATTTAGGTCATCCCCGACACCATATAAAGAAGGGGAAGATGACTGAACAATAAATGGAAGGAAAACTATTTTTGAAGTTTTTTTTTCTTATTGATTTCTGATGACTTTTCCAGAATGATATTTTTTTGAGCATTTACAAAATTCCTTTTCTATAAAGTCAAGTCAGATTGTCTTTCTTCGATCCCTTTAACTATATACAGATTCAGTGAGAAGGGAAATGAGGCTTTTGGTTTTGTCTATTCATTCCTCGACGAGACAAATGCGTCAAAGTACTTATAGCTTAGCCTCCTTAAATAGTTCGTTGTGAAATAGAATAACTCAGGGTGTTCTGTCCAAAGCAGATTTTTTTCCTTCTTTAGAAAATTTAACAATACATGTCTCGGGGTCAGAAGGCTGCAGTTGATCAGCGCTGAGAGCCCACAAAGATTGTAGCAGTCGCATTAAAACAATATTGTTTGTCCTCCCCTTCATTTCCTCAGAGGTGCACAATACTCTTTCCTCCCCGCCCTGCAGCTCTTTTTCTAAAATTGTTTTGGACCTTTGGGGGCTTTCTATATTAAGACTGAAGGAAACTGGAACCGTTATTTGTTCTTTCTTCTGAACATTTTTCCTGGATGGGATAAACTGGGTGAATGTGGGAGAGGAGCTTCTCATGAGGCTCTGAGCTTGCCTCTCCCTGACCCCTCTCTCTGGCCCTGAGCAAACTGTCTTCTTCCCTCTTCTGTCCTCTGACCCCCATCTTCACACTCTCTTTGACATCCCTGAATGCCCCTCCCCACCGCCAGCTTCCACAATTTGCCAAAGAGCTGACTGGGCTAAGGAGAAGGAAGGGAACACCACAAACAACAGAGGTCCATTGCAAAGTTTCTCACCTGCTCTGAAAGCGAGAGGCAGCTTCCTCACGCAAGCACAGTTGGTGAATTCTCCCAGGTAATAAGTTTCTTGGAAATTTGCAGGGTTGAAGAATCTTCTACCCTTGAATCTTAGGAATGTCTGAAATACCAGTCAAGTGCTCTTCCCACAAAGTTATGTTAAGAGGTTTAATTACCAGGAAATAATGAGTGTCACACGTATCAAAATTTCAATGAGAGGAGTGAACCTGGCCAGTAAGTTTTCTGAGAAACTCAGTGTTGCCGGAACCTATTTTTCTGTTTCCTTAATGGAAAATAAAAGGTATGTTTCTTCCTGCAGTTTCCTCTGGAATTAGGCTGGTCCTGTCATTTTCTCTGGTAGTTACTTTTGGTGAATCTATCATTATCTATTGTTAATATGGCTTTTCTTCAATCCACAGTACAGTTAATATGCATTTCCTGAATTTTCCACGGGTTGGGGAGAACCTCGTTTATTCGCTGGAGGTTATTTTTTCCTCTTCTTGTATTCTTCCTGCCTTTTTCCATCCAACAGTTACTTCCTGTGCCTACTGTGTTCCCCAGAAGCTTTTCTGTTCTTGAATCGAGTCTTCTACTGACTGTAGTAGAGCCTTGAATTAGAGTTTTATTATAAATTGCAATTAAAGCTGTCCCAAGTGTAACTAGAATTTCATCTCTCCCAATGCCAAGCCCTATGTCTCTCCAGTGTCAACAGAGAACTTTCCTTTTTCAAGATTTTGCAAAATTTAAAATCATACCTTCCAGATATAAGGGGGGTTTGCACAGTGACAAGAAAATGGGTGGATGGAGAGATTCATTGTTCTTTCTCCCCTTCCCCCTCCCGCTCTTTTCTTGTCTCCCAAGAGGAACACTGGCCTTCACTTTGTATAGGCCTTTAAGATCTCTCTGCAGAAACAGAAGCAGGTCGGCTAATGGTTCAAAGGCATTTTCATGCTTTAGTCATCAGGTGTATCTCATTCTGTTCCCTTCTGTAAAACAAAAGGCATGTCACCTCAGAGTACACGTTAGGATCGCCTGATGAATAGTGTGCTCCTGAAACAAAATATTATTAACAGATGACTTATGAAAATCGTCCTTGCAGTTCTGCGATGGAAAACAACTGTTATGAAAAAGCTAAGCCAAAGATGAAATTTTTATTGAATATATATGTTCCATAAATAAAATATATCAAACATATATATTCAGTAAACATATACATATATATTCAATTTAATCAATGCTAGCTATCAAATATGAAATGAATTTTTTGCTTTATTCTAGCACTTATAATGAGTTCTGTGACATTGCCACATCCCTTATGCTCTCTGAGCATCAGTTTCTACATCTGTAAAATGTGAGGAACTGAAAAATAATTCTGCTCTGTCTCTGTAACTCCTCATTCTCTGCCCCTGTGACTCTCCTTTTGGTTTGGACATGGATGCTATGGGCAATCAAAATCCACCCATGACCTCCTGTCCTCAAGCCAGCCAGTACATTCAACATTCTCCTCTTAACACACTTCAGCTAGAATGACCCAGAAGAAACAATATAGACTATATGAGCTTATTTTTCACCTACTGCTTCAACTGACCTCATAGAGCTTTTGTGAACAATTAGATGACAAGGAGGGAGGACAAGAGGGGAGAATCAGTGACCTTAGTCCATTCACACGCTGGTTAGTAAGCTGTCCTTCATTTCCCATTGCCTGTGTACAACTTCATCTCAAGCAGTCCCACTGGACATTCTGGATTTCCTCTTAAGTGGGGCAGAACTTCTGTGGGTTCTGAAAGCTCAATGTGGTGATATGCTCTCCTCTGCAAAGGTGAGACAGTTAAAAAACATCTGTAGGAGCAGCCCTTTCAGTCATGCTTCTGATCATAGTGATGACATAAGTGGAGCCATGCTTTCTCTGCCCCGTCTTCTGGTGGGAATACTTATGAGCATTTGTGTAAAGATCTGGTGACAGAGTCCCAGAGGGGGGTGTCACATCTGTGGTCAAGGAGCAGTTTTCATCTATTTGTGGGTTGTTCTTTTTTTTTTTCTTCTGTACGCGGGCCTCTCACTGTTGTGGCCTCTCCCGTTGTGGAGCACAGGCTCCGCGGCCATGGCTCACAGACCCAGCCGCTCCGCGGCATGTGGGACCTTCCCGGACCAGGGCACGAACCCGTGTCCCCTGCCTCGGCAGGCGGACTCTCAACCGCTGCACCACCAGGGAAGCCCTATTTGTGGGTTGTTCTTACATGAAGTAAACTGGCTCTTGTAACTGAATAGCTTTTTAGTACCTTGACCCAACTAAATTAAGTAAATGTGCACTTGTTTCCTACCTGACTGAAGGACCTATTGGCCATGAGAATGAAATTTTATTAGTATGGTATAAAGAATTATGAAACTTTATCCATATTAATACTCAGCCGTCAGGGTGAACCACACTAAAGCTCTCCTTGACCGAGAAAAATTAACTATTTTCTTATTAGAATCTTATTTTTCTTATTTCAGAATCTTCAAGAGAAGTAGAGTTCATGATCCATGACCTCTGCCATGTTGAGGGATACATGATAGATGTCTTTCTGGTGCATCTTTGTCAAAAAAATCTTTCTCATGTCCAAGGAATCCACAAATTACGCTAATATCAACACCTTCCAAAAGAAAATGTTTCAAGAACGTTTTTCAGCATTTACTTGTGACTTATTGACTACAAAATAGAATTTCATCACTGCGGTTAGTGCAGACAGTCCTGAGAACACAGAATCAACGGGTCATGTGCAGTTGCCTGGGGAGGAGGGGAAGACTTGCAGAACGTGGTGACAGCTTAGACTCACTCTCCAAAATCTGCCATGTCCACTGTACAGCTCATGAAGGCCTCTAAGCCATGGTGCAGTCTTGTTAGAGCCCCAACTTCTTTCTTGGGTTTCCTTAATTTTCAGGCCATCACTTATTAGCTACGGGATCTTTAAAAAGCCCCTGTGCCTCTATGAGATCAGTTCCCGGTTCAGAAACAGGGATAATAATTCTGGCCCTACCTACCTCACAGGCTCACTATAAAGGTCAAAAAGGATGATGTACGTGATGGGTTTTTTTTTTTTTTTAGGTGTTGGGGGTAGGAGTTTATTAATTAATTAATTTATTTTTGCTGTGTTGGGTCTTCATTTCTGTGCGAGGGCTTTCTCTAGTTGTGGCAAGCGGGGGCCACTCTGCATCGTGGTGCGCGGGCCTCTCACTATCGCGGCCTCTCTTGTTGCGGAGCACAGGCTCCAGACGCGCAGGCTCAGTAGTTGTGGCTCATGGGCCTAGTTGCTCTGCGGCATGTGGGATCCTCTCAGACCAGGGCTCGAACCCATGTCCCCTGCATTAGCAGACAGATTCTCAACCACTGCGCCACCAGGAAAGCCCCATGATGGGATTTTGAAAGGTAAAATTTGTGATACAAACACAAAGTAATGGATTCTGGTGATGTTAGCATTCCGATATGAAACCCACCTGGTTCAGTAACTTAATTAAAGAGGATGAAATATATCTTAATATGCTCAGGAGCTTTTGAATTCCTTTCCCCCAAATTACCAAAGCTCATACACTTTGATTAGATTCTCTGTGTCCCAACCTTTCAATAAGCTGACATCACAGCAGAGTTTAAAATAAGGCAAACAGACAGTGGCCAAGATATGTGCGTTTATGTGTGTGTGAGCGTGTGCGTGTGTGTGCATTTAAGAAAATGCACGTGTACCTTTGGCCTAGCTACTACATATGTTCATACAATTAAAAAAGGAATAATGACTCATTAACCAAACAAGTCCTAGAAAAAGAAAATACTCATTTAATACAATCACAGCGACTTCCTCACTGTTTCCACTTCATTGCTGCTTATGTGAGTAAAAACAACATGCTAAACGGAGACTTTCAGGACCCCATGGGACCAATTAATGCCACGTGACTTCCTCCCTGCCTTCCATGAAAATAACTCTATTATAATGGTCTGTGATATTAATATCAGCTTTGGAAAAGTCAGGCAGCGGCTCCATAGGGAAGGAAGTGGCCTGAGCAAGGACAGTGGAATGTGCAGTATTTGACAGACTAGAGGCCACATCTTTTAATAAGCTGCATCACGCAGTTCAGTGAGGCAGGGGCACCAAATGGGCTCCTCGGTTAATTAGGGTTCAAAGGCCACCAGGGTAGTCAACCTCTGATCTCGAGCTCTAAGAAAATGCGGTTATGGGGGGAAGATTGGAAATTCAAGAAGTTCTCAGAAATAAAACCATTTCTAAAGCATTTTTTCCCCCTGAATTTCTCCAGATTTCTGCCCACCACAGAGGCAGGATGTATTTTGACAGCCTCTGTTTGTGTTGGAATATAGACCTGGGGTGAAGACTGGTGGGTACACCTCCCAAGTGGGTTGAGTGGTTTGGTGGGATTTTTCCAGTGATACCAGAATTTAGGGCAGAACCAAAGGGAATATGAGCTACCACATCAGTAGCCCTGCTCCAGGGTTCCCTCAGATGCAATTGTAAGGATACCGGTCCCACTCAGTGTAGGTTCTTGCAGAGATTGTGTCCTGCCTGTGGCAAGTCAGATTCTCTCTAGCATATGGCAAAGGGCCAGTCAATTTTCTTGGTTGTAAATAGCTGCAGGGCATTCCCCTCAAGGGTGGTCCCAAAGCACAATGGAGAATAAAAATTCCCCTGGGAGCAGAGTTCAGTGGTATGTCTAATTATCCAGGAGAAATTGCCTAAGGCAATGATCTAGATCCAATTCCTAGACAGTGGCTAATGGTTTGGCCAGACAACCTGAGGCTCAGAAGGAAAAATATTGGAGAACTGGTGATACAGAACTTCAGGGAAAATCTGGATACACTTCTTAGAATGAACCCAGAATATGAGAATATTTGTACCAAATCTGTATGCTCATCAAAAGTCCTCTACAGAAAGATTTTTAAATAATCAGGAGGACAGAATGACTCACTGAAATTATCCATCAGGGTATTTTCCTGGTGTTTGATCAATGGACTCATAAATAAAACAGCTATGTTGGCAGAAATGGGTCTAATGACACAAACTAATGACAAGGACATGCTCCCATTATGGTGACTTATGGCTAGTACCTCAGCTGAGTCCCCCACTGGCCAGGACTAGCAACGAGGCCTGAACACCAGGATGGCACTATATCTGCAAGGCCAGTCAACTACACAGTAGTAACTGATTACATTGGACACTTCCATCATGGAAGGGGCAGAAATTGCCCTCACTGAAATAGACAACTATTCTACATGTAGGTTTGTTTTCACTGCCCCACTGTGCTTCTGCTGACACTTTCATCATGTAAATTATTTAAACTCTTAAACATCATAATGAAATCCTTACTCTACATACTTTTGTTTTATAAAATCATTGTGATTTTTCTTGACATTTATTTTCTAAATCTGTTGAAGTAACATTTAAGATGACTCTATATAACCGACCTATGATAAAAATTAAAATTGTAAGTAGATTGCTGTAAGGAACTCACTTTACAGAGAAAGAAATAAGGCAGTGGGCTAGTAGCCATAGAATTCACTGTTCTAACCATCTGTCCCACTATTCAGAAGCAACTGACCTTATAGAAAGATGGAATGATCTATTGAAGACTCAGATATCATACCAACTGGCTACCAACTGGTAGACAACTTCTTGCACATTTGGGGTGTTATCCCTAGGATGAAACATTTACTTTGAGTTAATGGTGAATAAATGGCCCTCTTTCTCCCTGTTCTAGAACACACAGATTCAGGAGACTTGGGGAAGAAATATGGGTAACAACTCACAATCACGTCTAATAACCCACTACCAAAATTTTGCATTCTGTCCCTGGGCCCTGATGGTTTAATAATTTTAGTCCCCAGTGGAGATTTGATTCAACTAAGAGATAGTACAATAATTCTATAAAACTGAGAGCTGAAACATACACTTGGACATTCAGGGATTCTCATGCCATTGACCAATTGTGAAAAGAGGAAGTTGAATTTTTGCTGGGTTGATTGATCCTGACAACTAAAAAGAAGGAAAGGAAGGACCATGGACGCAACCTAAGGGCACATTTTTTGGATGTGCCCTTGGACTATTATTTTGGATGGGAAAGATGAATAGAAGACTATTGGAAGTTTATTCAGGCAGGAACAATAAGGGCTCAGATTTCTAAAGCATGAAGTTTCTGGTTTAAGTTGTCCTACTCTGTGATAGCTGAAGCAGAGAACACGGAATGGCGGTGAGGGAAAATCTGTGTATACTAGCTATGGTCTACACGTAGAGATGCCTGCTGTGTATAGAACATGTTGTTGGTGGTGTTTATAATTACTATTTAATCTTCAATTTTAGGAATTCAAGATGGGATTGTAACAGGAAAAATGGTCAATGGCCAGAGAACTTGGACTGAAACTGGAGGGAATAGATAAAAAATCTTACTATTTTTTTCTGTTTGGGGAAAAAGTGAGTATATTTTTGGCTGCATGAGATGAGTTACCAATATTGTGTAAAAATATTTTTGGAAGTGTAAGTTTGGGAGGAAGTGTTTATCAGGATGTAAGGCAGACAAAGGAATAAATTATAATAGACGACTATCCAGAATCTCAACATTCTTTTTATTTTGGCAGAATCCCCAAATAGGTGTGAAAGCACGTCCCTGCTTTCCACTAGGGAAACAAAGGAGGTAGCTATTTCCTCTCTCTGCTTCCTGATATAAGTATGGCCATGTGGCCTAGACTTGGTCCATCACATTTAGGATCCCACCCAGGACTTTGAGACCTGAAGGAGTGATGTACAGACCAAGGATCAGCTAAGAAGCTTTTTATGATGACAGGGACAGCAGAGGTGAGAGACTTGAGGTGGGGTCAGCTAGTGTCCAAGGTGGATGTGGTGACAATGAAAGCAACATCACACGTTGAGAGCTGGAGATATTTTAACCAGATTGTTTCAGTGCTGTGAACTCAAGCTATGTTTTTAGCTGTCCAACTTTCCTTGATTGCCATCCATTTTCTGAGTCAGGTTCTCCAGGCTTCGTGTTGATTTGGAAGCTATCCAATATCCTTCCAATGAATTCTTTTCCTGCTTGAGATGGCTAGAGTCAAATCTTGTTATTTGTACAGTGGTATAATGGCTCAAGGTGCCATTCATTCCACGTGGATAACCTCACTGCAGTCTTTTCTCATGAAACTGGGAGACACTGTGGTCATGTTGGGATTGGTCACTGTCTTGGTACAAGACTCTTCTTTTCACCAAAGACTTGTTCCTGCTCTGGCTTTCCATGTAGTGGCTGTCCATACTTCATTTTTTAGTATAAAATCCCCTTCCCTTTTAGAGTATGGCATGTTTTTTCTTAGGACGGGATTAGGAGACAACGTAAAGAGATTATCACTATGAACCAAGCAAAATTGTCCTTGAAGTTAATCCCAGCTCTTTTGTGACAATTGATTAGATGAACTCTGACTGCCTTAGTTCAAGGTGAGTTCCTTTCCCATGAAGTTAAAGGTATGCTAATCTACCTTCCATTTTTGTAATGTAAAGTCACTTTGTGGATCTAGCAATTAACTCCAATATGCTCCAACCTTCTTCTTTCCAGACCACCTCTTAGGACATTAAGCATTTTATCTCCTTAGTGTTCCTTTTACTCTAATACATTTTAAACTACCCCCAGTCCCAACTGAAACACAGGAATTTGGGAGCCTTAGCCAAAGATCCATAGTTCTGGCTAGACAGAGCTCCATTCAGTGATACAATTTAGCTTATACTCATTGAGAATAATGGAAGCACAAAATGTTTTTAATGGAAAAAATGATAATTTATTCATTTAAAATTTTTATTCAAAAGTATGTGTTGAGCAGTTATTATGTACCAGGCATTACCCTAGTCATTGGAGATTTATACATGAACAAAATAAAGTGTCTTACAGTTATTTGGGGGAGACAGAAGGTAAACAGATTTAAAAGAACTATGTTCAATGGTGCTAAGTACTATTGAGAGAAATAGATCAGGGTAAAGGTCCTGGGGTGTGACAAGAGCAGGCTTACATGTTCAAAAAAGTGTGAAAATGGCAATGTACCTTCAGAGTGAGCAATAGGGAGATTATTAGATTTAGTGGGGAACCAGAACTTATAGGACCTTAAGACCATTGTAAGGATTCACACTTTGGCTTTGAGATGGAAAGATGTTTGAGGGTTTGAATCAAGGAATGACATTACCTGACTTAGCTTTTTTCACAAAGATGAGTACATTTTCTAAAAATTGAGGTAAAATTTACATACAGTGAAATCACAAATTTTAAGTGTATTCTCAGGTGATTCTGCCAAATGTACACATTTCATAGAAGCAACACCTCTGAATAAAATACATTTCTATTATCCCAGTGTTTCTTCTAATTTCTCTTCTCAGTCAATTTCTGGCTCTAGGCAACCACTATTTCAATTTTTTAAATCACAAAAAATAAGTTATATTTGTCCTAGAATTTTATTTAAATAGAATCATATAGTATTTACTCTTTTGTGGCTGGCTTCTTCCACTGAACATCATGTTGTTTTTGAGAGTCATCCATGTTGTTGTGCAAATCAGTAGTTCATTCTTTTTAATTGCTGTATAATGATGCCACAAGTTATTTAACCATTGTACTATTGATAGTTCTTTGGATTATTTTTGTTTGTTTTGTTTCCTTGTTTATTTTTGCCATTATTAATAAAGCTGCCACGAACATTTCTGCCATGTATGTGTTTGGATGTATGTTTTCATTTCTCTTAGTAAATATTACCTAGAAGTGCAATTCCTGTGTTATAGAGTAAATGTATCTTTAAAATTATATGAAAATGCCTAACAGTTTTTAAAAGAGGTTGTACCATGCTATACTCCTCTCAGCAATGTAAAAGGGTCTCGTTTGCTCTACGTACTCTGGAAAATTTGGTGTTGTCAGCTTTTTAAATTTTAGCTATACCTTTTACTTCTATACACATTATAAATGTCACCTTACAATGTTATTAGTTCTGCTTTAAATGGTCAGTTTCTTTTAAGGAATGTATAAGAGGAAGACACATGATATTTTATGGTAAACCACTTGTTTATTATTTCTGGTGTTCTTTATTTCTTCCTGTGAATTCTAGTTTCTATCTGGTATCATTTATCTTCAACCTGAAGAAAATCTTTTGGATTTTCTTGTAATAAATTCTATCAACTTTTGCTCATTTGAAGATGCCGTTATTTTACCCTCTTTTTTGAAGAATATTAATTGTTTATATGATTCCATGTTGATAGTGGGGGTTTTCCCCTTTGTTATATTAAAGATGACATTCCATGATCTTCTGGCTGCTATTGCTTCTGATGAGAAGTTAGCTGTCATTTGCATCGTTGTTCTTCTTTATATAACCTATGTTTTTCCTCTGGCTGCTTTCAGAGCTCTTCTCTCTATCTTTAATTTTCAGCAGTTTGTGATGTGGCTAGATGTGAATTTTTTTCTTTTCTTTTTTTTTCTTTTGTTTGTATTTAGTCTGCTCGGGGTTCGTTGAACTTCTTGGTCTGTAAACCGATATTTTTGAACAAATATGGGAAATTTTCATTTATTACTTATTCTCTTTCTGGGACTCCAAATATATGTGTATTAGTTTTAATTGTATGTAAGTACTTGAGCATCTGTTTATTTTTCTTCAGTGGTTACTTTTCTGTTCTTCTGCCATTTCTAGTCTGCTATTTTCCTGCCATCTCCATTATCCATTGAATTTTTAATTTAATTATTATTCTATTTAATAATTTTTATTTGATTCTCTATTTTATAATTACATTTGTTTTTATTCCCTGTATCTTCACTCATTAAGGTCATATTTTCCTTTAACACTTTAAACATATTTTCCTTTTTTTAAATTTTTTTTTTAATTTTTTATCTTGTCTGTGCCACACAGCTTGCCAGATCTCAGTTTCCCAAACAGGGAACAGCAATGAAAGCACTGAATCCTAACCGCTAGATCATTAGGGAAGTCCCCAATTTTCCTTTATTTCTTTTATGATATTTATAATAACCATTTTAAAGTGTTCGTCTGCTATATCTAATATTTGGGCCATCACAGGATAGATATATATTGCTTGCTTTTTTTCTTGACTGTCACAATTTCCTTTTTCTTTGCATATCTTGATATTCCTGATTGTGTGCTCAACTTAGTGAATGCTACATTGTAGAATCTCTGAAGGGTGATGAGTTTTGTTTTAGTAGGCAGTTCAATGACTAGCTGTTTACACTGAACTTGTAAAGTCTTAGTTTTCTGCTTTATTATGGCAGATCTATGGAGAGCCCAAAGTGTGTCCCACCCCCCTACATCTTGAGGCCAGGTGGAAGAATCTCCAAACTCTGCCTCCTTTGAGGCTTTTGTCAGGGCTTAGTTTGCAGCATTTTTAGGGCAGAAACAGAGTAGGAATTACTCTAACGTATGCTCCTTACTCCTCAGCCTTGGCCTTTCTGACATCTCAGCTAGTTGCCTGGGGTGTTAACAATGTATTAACAAAGTTTCTCACTCTGCCTGTAGCAGAACTCCAACATCCCCAAGTACTTCTTAGTCCTCTCATATCTCTGTTTTACTTTCAAACACACAGTAGCCAGTCTCTTTTTTTGCAGTACGCGGGCCTCTCACTGCTGTGGCCTCTCCCGCTGCAGAGCACAGGCTCTGGACACACAGGCTCAGTGGCCATGGCTCACGGGCCCAGCCGCTCTGCGGCACGTGGGATCTTCCCAGACCAGGGCACGAACCCGTGTCCCCTGCATTGGCAGGTGGACTCTCAGCCACTGCGCCACCAGGGAAACCCTTTAGCCAGTCTCTTGATAGCCTCATGTAGTCTTGCCCTGTGCATGTTTAGCCCAGCAACCCTCAACCAAGGACTCACAGATTCTCTCACTTGGTGTTTTGAATAGTTCCTTCCTCTCTGACTACCTAGCCTTTAGATTCTAGCTGCTTAATTATTCTAAACTCAGATATATGCTTAAGAAATTCAGTGGGACTGCCATGCTCTGCATGGATTTCAGCTCAATGCACTATGATGATGAACATATCCCTAGCACAATTGTGCAGCTTACCATGTGATCTTCTTTTTATCTCAGGGACCATTGTGTTTCACTGCTTTTTGTCCAAAGCCTAATAACAGTTGCTTATATATTTTTCCAGTTTTATAGTTTTTTATGGTGTGTGGGTTAGTCTGGGACCAGTTACTTTGTCATGGCCAGAAGCAAAGAAATCCCCTTTCAAGCAGATTTCCCTCCTCCTCAATGGTTTTAACACTGGCCATCTGTGGGCCACATTACCTTATGTACTAGCTGTATGCCTGGACAAATTACCCTTTTTTTCCTATAGGAAATGTTATTTTCTAAGTCTTCCAGTTCTTCTCTGTTACTGGACCTTCCCTGGGATTATCCTCACCTTCTGCAAATAATCTCCCAAGATGCAAATCATGGTGCTCCAACTATAGGTTTCTTGTCCCTTTCCTTCCAAAATGTTCTGGCTTCTAATGCAAACTGGCCCACCTTCTCTACTTCTCCTGTCTCCACTACCCTATGTAGCAAACAAGCAATACAGAAACAACAAAAAATCCAATCAAATCCTAATTCCAGTGCAATGAGTGATTACTTACTCTATATTAATATGCCTAGGAGGGCTGCTCAAAGGACCATTCTCTAACTTAAGCAAAGCAAAGCAAAAGAAGACAAGTGCATTCCATGATGTTTCGGCAAATAGCCAGTGGCTCAAAGTTGTTAAAGGATATACCCCAGCTCACACAACTAGCCAGGGGTAGAACTACCTATAATCTTGATTGTTTGGCTCCCAGAAGACGCTTTTCCAGTGCACATATTTAACAACAGTTAACTTCTCAGATTGACTAGTCACTCAACAGAGCTCAATAGGATTGGTAAGAAGTTATACTTTGGTGGTGGTGGTGATGGTGGTTTGTGTGTGTGTGTGTATGTGTAGTATGTACGTGTGGTGGCAGGTGGAGTGCAGTTGTGGGTGGTGTAGGAGAGTAAGGTCTAGAGGTGAGTGGTTGCTCTGGGAGGGCAGGACCTAAAAAGAGAACTCTAAGCACCTGGAGATGGAAGGGGGTGTTACTGGCCTGGCCCTTTCTAGTTCTTCCTATCAACTAGAGAGTATACCCATGAGTGTCCCATAATTTCAGGTGACAGAGTTGTCCTCAGTCAGCCCCTGGTGCCTCTTTAGCTGTTTTCACACTTAGAGTATCTTTGGTGATACCTATCTCCTTGGACCTCTTTGCAGAAGAGTATTTATTTCCAGACTGAGCCTTTGACTTTGCTGGTAGAATATTGAAACTCAGACATGCCTGGATTTTGGAGGCTCTGGAGGATCTCTCTCCTCCCATTTCACTGGGTCCTATGGGCAAGTTGATGGTGGAAATGTGATAGGGGAAGGTGCCTGTTTCTTCCTTCCCTCCCCAAAGGTATTCAGTGTCCACCCCTCGGTGATGCAGTCTTTTCTGAGAAACAGAACGCACCCAAGCAGCCCTGAGCAGAGGGGGGCTGCCAGCTCTCTTGCCCCCCACCTGCACATTTCCCCCTAGTGTAGTGTAGCTGTGCAGCAGCCGAAGTCAGAGGAACCTACGGGGAGCTCCTCCACAGGGCGGCTTTGATGATTTCTTCAGACACATGGAGCAGACTGACAAATTGACTTTCAAGTGAAAGGTCAGTGCGGAGAACTGAAGGGGTAGAGCATCTGGATTCACGATTAAAACGCCTGTGGAGCACAGTTTGCAGCTCCGGTGTCTCATTGTGTAGGAGGCGCTGTCAGAGGGACTCATTTGGCAGCTGTGTCTGACTCTGGATTGAGATTGGGGAAAATAAAAATTCCTTGTGGTTGTGTGTGTGTGTGTGTGTGTGTGTGTGTGTGTGCATGGTGTACCCGCAATTGTGTGTGGGTGTTTCAAGAGAAATCTTGCTCTTTGGCCAAAAGCAAGCACAACTTTTTGCTAATTCAATTCTGCCCTGGAGTTGACCCTCCAGAATGGTCTGTCCAGGGTGAGCTGATCCTTAGAAGAGCTAGCTGACTCATCCCTGTGCCCACCTTAGATAGCTGAGAATTAATGAACAATAAGGATGGAGTTGGAAAACCAAGTTTAATCACTGACTTACTCTCTGACCTGGGACCAGTTGTCTTTTGCAATGTACAAAGAGCTGCTTCCAGACACCTGCAGAAAATGTATTTTCTCATCCAGTTCAAAAGAAAGCCAGACCCCATCGATGCCGTTTCTCTGTGTTACTTGGTCATAGAAGCATTTGTTCTGTTTCAGTTTACAGAGTGATTCCATACTGAAAGACATGGTGCAAGAAAACAGGATATACCTAAGGAGTGCCCAGGACCTCAGAAGGTGCTGTGTAGTTTGGGGGCACAGTATACCTAGAGCTCAGCTTTTTCAGAATGCTTTATCTGCCCAATACTTGCCTTTGGGTTCTTACTGACATCATTAAACAGGTAGATGATAAAACCCTGTAATGACACCATTCATTATGGCTTGTTTACTTTCCTCCCCTTTGGAGCAGTCAGCCCCACAAGGGGTCTTAAAAACCCTCTATTGAGTGATGAGATGCAAACCCCTCTCCACCACGGAGGCTCTGCTTCTCCCTCTACCTCACACAGGCCCCACAGGTGTTTCCACTTTGGGGGGCCCTTAGGAAGGGATATTTATAGCTCACTCTTCCTCCTCCTCCTCCCAGAAAGCAGTCAGATAATGAAATTAAGCTTCTGGTACAAAGTGTTGGAGAAGGTTGCTAGAAAGAGACAGAAGTTGAGCATGGAGTTTGGATGGTCTTGCTTTGAAAGGACCAGCGTTTTCCAATAAGTAAAAATAACAGAGGACAGTCTGAGCCCCTGGCTGCACTGTTTGGGAGACAAAGTACCCTTTGCTTCATAATGCAGGCTCTGGAGCTAACCCTGCCAGAGATTAAATCCTGCTTCTGTAACTTACTCACTGTGCGATCTTGGGCATATGATTTAACTTCTCTGTATCTCAGTTTCCGTTTACACAAAATGAAGACAATAATAAGACCTGTCTCACAGCGTTGTTGCAAAGAGAAGATCAGTTACCCCATCTGAAGGGCTTAGAGTAGTCTCTAGCACACACTAAGCGCTGCGGGACTTTTTGTAAATATTCATTTTCTTTGGGCTAATTCATCATCCTTGTGTTTGTCTCCTCCATCTACTGCTGTCAAGTAAACATATTCTTTTTTTTTTTTTTTTTTTTTTTTT
>NW_006791315.1:604900-631813 GCF_000442215.2 Lipotes vexillifer | reverse complement strand
ATTTTTTTTTTTTTTTTTTTTTTTTTTTGTAGCAGTACGCGGGTCTCTTACTGTCGTGGCCTCGCGCGTAGCGGAGCACAGGTTCTGGACATGTGGGCTCAGCGGCCATGGCTCACAGGCCCAACCGCTCCGCGGCATGTGAAATCTTCCCAGCCCGGGGCACGAACCCACGTTCCCGGAATCGCCAAACGGACTCCCAACCACTGCGCCACCAGGGAAACCCAACTGTCAGGTAAACACATTCTTATTTCAGCTTTACAAAACCTATATGAGGGAAGCAAACCAAGTTCAATTATTATTGTCCTTTGACAGTTGAGAAACTATGGATACATTGTTTCTTTGTCTGGTCTTCAAGGTCCTGATACTTACCTGGATTTTCTCTTGCATTTCCCCTGTTCACTTTTAGCATTTTCTGTGGCATAGAGAGTTATTTATTTTTACATGTAACAAAAATTTATTGGATACTTACTTTATACTGGAAACTTTTGGGGTACTAGGAACATAAGGGTGAATAAGACACCTAGAGTCCTTGCTCTCATGAAGTTTATAACTTCATTTTATCTCATCTCTTCTGTTAGAATCTAAGCTCCTGATAGACAGGGTATCTGTCTGACTTATCTTGGTATCCACCAAAGCATTTAGCACAAAGTTCTGCTCATAGTAAGTATTTAAATGTTTGCTGACATAATGGTTATAGCACATATTTGAATACTTACTAATGCCAGACACTGTGTTGTTTTATATTTATTATCTTGCTAATCCTATAATAGCAATCCTATGAGATTGGTATTTTTATTATTCCCATTTTATGGTTGGGGAAACCAGTATTAGAGACTTGCCTAAGTTCACTCAGATAGTAAGTTAGCACAAGGCCTTGTCCCAGGCTGCCTTATCTCTAAATTTCATGCTTTTTGAGTTCAGAAATGAAATTGAGATGAGTGGGCTTTTTTTTTTTTTTTTTTTTAAATTATCTTAGTAGATGGGCAAGTTTAATCTCAAAGTTAAACCACTGAAAGTTGCATATATCCTCACTACTCTCTGGCCTTTTTCCTTTGTCCCTTTTTGTACTCTTCCAAAGAATGAAATTTCCTACTTGGACTAAGACATTGCCTTCAAGGTAACCCTGTTTCTCCGGCATCCATGTTTAGCGGTAAATTGATGGTCTTTTGCATCCTGTTGGCAAGGAAGCAGCAATCTACATGCTGGGCTGTCACCACAGCCCTAGGAAATAGGAACAGCAGCCATTTCACTTACCACCCTGCTTGAAATATGGGGTCTATTTTTAGAACTATGCAGATCAAGGAAATAATTAAACAGTGACTTGCTTAGTGACTAAGTTATAGGCCTATGTTCTATGAAGACAACATAGATTTTAAAATCTTTATTTTATTTGACTATCAATTGATTATTTTTCTTCCAGCTCATAGGAAAGCAAATATAAAAAACTTGTTTTTGTGTCTTCAGTGTACCAGAGAGATGAGTAGTCTTTATTTCTAAAGCTAGGTTTTATGGTGGTGTTTGAAAACTAATCAATTGTCCAGATATATTTAAGGATTATTTAAAAACTTAAAAGTAGAACATACGATCTCCATATCTATAGCTCCTTGTCAAAGCAACAAGCTATGACTCTGTGAGTTGTAAGTCTTTGTCATAGAACGAGTGACTATTGACAAATTACTGACACCAATTTTTATGCATGGTTTGTGGAATTTGCCTCATTACTTTAGAGTCACACACTTACATATTTTAAAATAATAATAAAACATTCTTGCCATAGAGAAACAAGGGGTAGTCATAAGAGACAAGAAGCTTATCAGTTAAAAATATTTTAATTAAGTAATTCCATCAGGAAGTATTTATTAAGCATCTATCCAACACATAATTGAACTAGGACACAGACATTGCCTCTAACTATAAGAAGGTTACTCAGTAATTTACAATTGTGAATACTCTGTGTTAAAATTCACACATATGTCAGCCTGCTTGGGTGACATTTAGAGTTGACCGTATCAAGAAAATGGTGGAGAACTTCAGTTTCTGGACATATTTTAGATGAAGTTTCATGAAAATCCTCTTCTAGAAATACTTAAAAATATAGACTAAAATAGAATAAACATAAAGTAGAATAAAAATTTATTAAATATACAATGAAGTTTATAAGAAGGAAAGAAAATTTTCAAGGTAAAATATGGAAACAACTAATAAAAAGATGGTAAGCATTTGAGGTGTTGCTCTATTTACCTTGGCCATGGGGAGGAGTTTGAACTTCAAGATCTGAGGGCCTGGGTATTAAACCTTTTTAGGGAATAAACACACAACAACAATAACAACAAACTCCAAAATGTCTCCCTTGAAACAAATAGATAGTTGTATTCATGTGGGATTATTGTTCAATATTTTTACTACCAATGTGGCCCAGGTATATCCAGACTATGGCATAAGTATGAAGCAGGTCCTGGGCTTGATGATATACCTAAATTGACTGGAAGAAGGTAAAATACCTCTTTGGAGGGACATGCTCTCAGTCTAGGCTGTGTAAGATTCCCATAATAATACCTGCTAAAGATCAATTAATAATCCAAACTTATGAAACACAGATCCATCATAAATAAGAATCAGATTAAAAAAAGTAGAAAAATTAGGCTACCAAAATACTCAAATAACAAAACTATCTTTTAGAGATAATAAAATAAGTATGTCTTAGATTATGAAAGACATTAAAAAGAAAGGATTAAAAACATAAACACAGAAATATTATCAAAATAGATTCTAAAAGGAATCAAATAAAAATTCTAGAAAATTTTTTAAAAGGCTCAGTAGCTATTGAATGGATGACATAGCAGGTTAGATATAACTGATGAAAAAATGAGTAAACTGAGAGATAGATGTGAAGAAGTTACCAGAGGCAGCACAATAAGATAAAAATTTGAAATTGGAAAAGAAAAAAAAAATATATAATATATATGTATAAATATATACATATGTATATATGATATGTATATAATAGATACATATGTATATATTGTATATAATATATACAATAATAATATAATATATACATATATATTATATATTTATTATATAAATAATATATAGATATTTTTAACTTAAAAATAGTTGTATTTATATTCCACAGTTTGCTCAAATACTAGTTTTCTTATAAACTTTCTACAGGATTTTTTTAAACAAATTCTTCATATAGTATCTTGACTATGTACTTACAGAATTTCAGGGAAATAGTTCTGTGTGTTTTTATAGCTTAATTTGTACTATAGGGATGGCAGGTGGTCACATGCAGTCCATATGGGGTTCTAACATATATATATATATATATATATATATATATATATATATATATATATATGTACATATTATATATATAATATATATGTGTATATATATATATATATATATATATACAGATGAAAAGTCATAGAAAATGAGATGGGATATTTCAACATCATACAGGATATGCAATGTTTTAAAAGGTAAGACAAGAATATTCCATAGTTAGTAAAAGACATAAATCTCCCAAGTAAGATATATAAAAGTAAATCTCACTTAAATATGTCATGGTTAAATTCCAGGGAAGATCTTAAAGTCAGCTGAAATGTAAAAGAAAGATTATCTACAAAGGTAGGACAATTAGACTAACAGCTGACTTTTCACAAGCATCAGTAGAAGCCAGAAAGAGATGGGATCATATGTTTAAAAAATGGTGGTGGTGGGAGGGAACTCTAGTTAGAGTTGTAAATCCTGCTAAATTTTCATTCAATCATAGCATAAACTAAAGACGTTTTGGATACAGGGGCTGGTGGTAATTGAAGGGGATGTATGTGGAAAGAAGTGATTTTCATAGTGTTAGAAATGATAGTGAGATTAAAGCCTTTATTGATGGAATTAAACCACACCCCAAATTGTTCTAGATCTCCGATAATATGCCTCTAGGTAAAATCTGTACTAAGAACATTGACAAGTGAAGGAAATTAGGCAATACTTTGTTATCAGATGGAACTTAGCTCTAAACTCCAAGGCATAATTCCAATCAGAAAATTCAACCACATGAGAGGCTCTTTTTATTGTATGATAGCTAGTCCAAAATAATTTCAAACCAAAGCAGTCTAACCTGTTCAATTTATCTTACCTTCCCTTTAATGCCCACAGCTGGATCACTTATCATTCTTCCTTCCAGCCATTCTTCCCTTCTTCCTTCCTTCCTCCTTCCTTCCCTCCTTCTTTCTTCCTTCCTTCCTTCCTTTCTTTCTTTCTTTCTTTCTTTTTCTTTCTTTCTTTCTCTTTCTTTCTTTCTTTCTTTCTTTCTTTCTTTCTTTCTTTCTTTCTTTCTTTTTCTTTCTTTCTTTCCTTTCTTTCTTTCTTTTCTTTCTTTTTCTCTTTGCAGCTGTACTAAATACAGGCAGATCCAGAGAGACAGATGTGAGAGGCAGTATACCTATGACATTGCCCTGTCCACTAGTTCACCTTGGCCACTAGCTCACCTTGGTTACTCATACAAGGTATAGGAGAGTGGAGCACCTTGTCCTTTATATTCTATAAAAGCTTAAGCAAAGGTGCATTGGGGAAAGGGGATAAAACTGTTTTTTTGTTTTTGTTTTGAGTGACAAGATAGACAGAACTGATTTGAGAAGTCTTCTTAGGCTTTAATTTAAACTATGACATAGATTTTACTGCCAGTGCCTGTTGCCATGTCTAACAAAGAGAAAGTGCTCAATAAATACTTGTTTAATGAAAGAAAATGAATAGAAAAGACAAGCAGTTGAAGGCTGGATAGTTATTTGGAGTGAAGGAAGAATTTCCCTATATCTTAGGTATGTTTTGCAAAAAAAAATTCTGTGTTTCCTACTCTTGGGCACAAATCTTCCTGGTGAGATATTTGCTAAGTTTTATTTTTTCTTGACTGGACATTGGGTAAGACATCTAAAACTGTGTACTGTTGCTCAGAGAAAAACGATGAGTAAATATAAGGGATTGTTGCTATGCAGTGGTAGAGTACTCAGGGACCACAGGAGCTGCAGAGGCAAATAGATTAATTAAAGGCTTTAAGCCTCCTCATGAAGGCCTTGAACTTTGTATGAGTGTTGTAGCCAAAGTAGTTTCCAAAGGGTGGGGCTCAGTGACTCTTTCACCTCAATATTAAGGAGTATCAACTCCCACAGTTTACAGCTGATACAGCAACTGGATGTATTTCAAGAGACAATGACTCATTTTAGAATCCCTGCAGGCAAAGAGACTCATGTTAATGAAAGCAATAGTTTAATGGAATTTATCTGATTTTGAAATATCACCAAGTCCTTTGGTAGGCATAAGATGCAAGTATGAGAAAGAATAATGATAATAATTTAGCTAAATTTCAATTATTCACACTAATGTTGTAAATTTCCCCGAGGTAATTTGTGTTTGGCTTTGGTAGATATTCTGTGATGTTGTCTTTGTTTTGCAGCAACAGATTTATGTACACAATCATGTTGGGCTTACTCTATTATTGAAATGATTTTCGCATTGCCTGAATATTCCAAGGAAAGGAACGGGGCCCAAAAGACATTACCTGGCAATTAGAAATCAACATAGAATAATCATCTGCACATAGCTTTAAAATTTTCAAAGCACTTTAAAATTTATCTCACTTTATTTTTTTAGTAACACTGATGAGACATGGATGTCAAACCATGGTAGGGATGCTTTACCTTACATAATCCCCATTAGCCTTCTATCATTTCCTAAGCAAATAACTTTTCTAAGAAAAGACAATACGTTTGCTGGGCAAGCACAGCTTTAAGACAAAACCTCCTAGCTCTCTCCTTCCAGCTAGATCAACATTCCATTCTTGTTGTAGCTGATTGCATTGATGACCCCAATTCTTTATCCTTTTCCTACTCACACCCTTTGTTATGTGACTTTGCAACTCCTCTCATCAAGAGGTGGAGTCTGTTTCCTCACTCCGTGATTCTGAGTTTAGCTATGAGACTTGCTTTAGTAGTTTTGATGCAGGCAGAGAATTAAAACATGCCTGCAAGCTTATGCTAATACTCTTGTTCTTCTAGTGTCATAAGAAAATGTCTAGACTAACCTACCATGGATGAAGTGTAAGGAACAGAGTCTAGTCACTTCACCCTAGGAAGGGATGCCTGCATATAGGAATGCAGGAAGGAAGGCAGAAGAAAGAGGGAAGGAAAGAGGGATGGAAGGAAGGAAGGAAGGAAGGCAGGCAGGAAGGAAGGGAGAGAAGAACAAATATATTAGGAATGAAGAAAAGATATCAGGAAGAAAGGAAGGAAGAAAGGTAGAATTAACAGAATTCTATTAGTGAAAGCTAAGTGCTATTAATATTTTGAAAAACCTCCTTCCCAATATCTTTTACATGTATAGCTATGTTTGTACATAGGATGTAAATCAGAAATTCAGCAAAAAGCTTTGCTTATTGGTAAGTATGCCATAAGCATCTTTCTTAACCAATAAATATAGAATGACATTACCATTTTTAATAGCTGCCAAATAGTCTAATGTAATTATCGCCATAATATATTCAACCAGTTCTTTATTTTGGTGGGTTGAAAAATGGCCATGCTTTCTACCTCTCCTTTTATCTGTGCTCCTTTACAATGTAGTTTTGCTGCTCCTGCCATGAAGTGGAGTCTGTTTCTCCATCATTTGAATCTGGGATGTCCTTGTGACTTGCTTTGGCTGAAGGAGTAAAATACAAATGATATTATGCAAGATCTGGTCCTAGGCTTCAAGGGACCTTGCATGCTTCTATTTGTTCTCTTGGAATCCTGCTAAACTGTTATGTGAACAAGCCCAGCTGAAAGCTAATCATAGACATATGAGTGAGGCCAGGCAAAGAGAAGAACCATCCAGCTAAACTCTGCCCAACTTGCCAACCCACAACTCATTAGCTGAAGAAATGGTTATTGTTGAAGTCACTAAGTTTTGGGGTGTCTTTTTTATAGCAAATTGATAATTGATGACCTAATTGATGAACGTGTAGATCGTTTCTCATTTTTCTTTACTATAGGCAATGTTTTGATGAAAAAATATTTGCATAGATCTTTACATACTTGTCAGATTATTTCCTTAGTATAATTGCCTGGGAGTGAGATTGCAGGATCAGAAAGAATGCTCATTTTAGGTTATAACATATATAGCTAAATTGCTCCCTGGAAAGTAGTATTAATTTATGTTTTAATCAATCATGTATAGCAGTATTCAACATGGTTGGGGTGGAGGCAGGGACTCTCTTAGATAGGGTGTTTTAAGAAGTCTTCTGGAGAGGTGACATTTGAGCAGAGACCTGGGGAGGGAGGCAATGAGCCATGGTTGGGGAAAGAGTGGTCCAGGCTAGAAAAAAGCAATTACAAAGACACTAAGAGTGGCGGGTGTATGAGGTGTTGGCAAGTGTGGCTGCAACTGAGCAAAGGAAGCCCAGTAGTTTGACTGCAGATACACAGGGCCAAGTTCATGTAGCACCTCCTAGGCTTCAATAAGCATTTTGCATTTTATTCTGAGTTTGATGGGATGCCACTGGAAGATTCTGTGCAGGGATGTGGCATCATCACCACTAACATCAGCAGCAGCAGCAACATCTTCCTCATCACTAATACTTAATAAGTGTTTGCTATATGCCAGATGTTGTTCTAAGCATTGTCCATATATTAATTCACTAATCCTTTCAATGCAAGAACTAGATACTATTGGTATCAACTCGATTTTACAAATAACATAACAAGCACAAAAAGATTAGATGAATTGCTCAAGTTGACAAAATGAATTGGAGGCAGAACTAAGATTCAAACCCAGGTAGTCAGGCTCCAGATCCTGGAATTATGTGATTTGTGCTTTAAAATGATGCCCCTTGTAAGAAGAATTGCCTATAGAAGGGCAAGCATAGAAGGCCACTTCAGAAGCTATTACAGAATTTTAGAGGGGAGAGTTGTTGGACTTGGTAGCTGTCAAAGTGGTGAGAAGTGGCACATAGATAGATTTGCTGGTAGATTCTCAATGATCCTATAATTATTTAAAAAATCACAGCTAATCTGATTGATAAAAATGATGTCTCTTTGGCATTTTATTTGCATTTCTTTAATTAATAGTGAAGTTTAATATTTTTCTTTATTAAATTGGATATTTGTATTTCCATTGTTAATTGTATATACATATTCTTCATACATTTTTCTATTGGGGTCATCCTTTTATTTATTTCTGAGAACTCTTTGTATATTAGCTATATTAACTTAAACGCATGAATTCATTTATATAACATAATTTGCTAAACTAAAAATATAATATTCTTATGTATTTCCCAGTTTGTTGTCTTTTGACTTTGTTGATTTCTTTTTTGCACATTTCATCTTATTTTTATTTATTTATTTATTTTGCGGTATGTGGGCCTCTCACTGTTGTGGCCTCTCCCGCTGCGGAGCACAGGCTCCGGATGTGCAGGCTCAGAGGCCATGGCTCATGGGCCTAGCTGCTCCACGGCATGTGGAATCTTCCCAGGCTGGGGCATGAACCCGTGTCCCCTGCATCAGCAGGCGAACTCTCAACCACTGTGCCACCAGGGAAGCCCCATCTTATTTTTAAGCAGCAAAAGTTCATTATATTTTATGCTTTCTGAATTTTCTGTTATACTTGGAACAGCTCTCTCCATCACAAAATTATAAAAGTATTCACCCATATTTTCCTAGTGATTTTATGTTTGCATTTCTTTTTACTTAAATACTTGATTAATTTAAAATTTATATTGGAATCATGAGTGAGTTGGGATGCAGCTTAATTTATTTTATAAATTACTGACAGATTTTTCCAAATATATTATAAGCATATGCCATCTTTTTTGCACTGATTTGAAACCCCATCTTTGATATACACTAAGTTTACATATATGTTGACACTATTTTTATACTCCATTCCTGCCTGAAAATTAGACTGTTTTAGTGATAGTGATTTTATAGTTAATTTTAATATCTGTTAGGATAAGTACCCCTCCCCCCATTAATCCTTCTTTTCAGAATTTTCCTAGCTATTTCTGCTTGTTCATTCTTTCAGCTACATTTTAGAATTATTTTTCAAGTTAAAAACATTTTGTTGAGATTTTGATCGGGATTGTAGAATTCCATAATTTTTTTGTAGATCAGTTTAGGGAGAATTGACATTTTTAAAGGTTAAATTGCAGCTGCAACTGAAAGATACTATTATTCTACTAATAGTACAGTATTATTGTTATTGTAGCTACTAGTATGTTGCATTTGGGGGAATTTCCTTATTATCATCTTGTCTTCTCTTCACCCCAACCATTTTACCCACCTCTCCCCCTCAACAGAAATTTAAAATAGGGACTTTTCAGTACTTTCTCTTGAACTTAAGCTTTCTTCTTTTATTTGCTCTGCTTTATCTGCTCCCCAGAGCTGGGGAATCATTATTAATAAACTCCAAATCTTAGTTCCCAGAAGGGGAATGTGTATAAAAAAGCAGATTGGCCCTCAACATCTGTAACTTTCCAGCCTATTGTATGACTATGCTATGAGCAAGCCACTGGGCATTTTTTTCCAATCTGAGACTTATTTCACGTTAGTGCACTTATGTTTTACAGCACCGTTTCCAAGTTTATGGCTTTCTTGTTTGAGCCGCTTGTTCCAATCGCATCTAATATTTCATCAAATATGGTAAAGAAACCATGAGAATGAATTGATGCTCCTTATGAGCCGTCTGAAGCAGACACCGCCAGATTGCTGTAAAATGGTTTTCCTTTTTAGTCCTTCTGAATTGTAATATGTTTCTGAGGCCGAATTCTTCAGGGAAACATTATGACTATTTAAGGTCTCCAAACTTTATGCTTCGGTACAAAAGGCCTAAGGGTGAGGATTTTTAATGGATGAAGTGGAGAAATTTGCACTTCCTTAAGCAAACATACAGCATTTCCTACCATGTGTCAGAAATGAAAACAAAAAATACAAACTAATTTGTCATGAAATTTTCCCTTTTATAATTCCCTCTTTGGTGCTTTTTCAACCTAACAAGTCATATTTTCTCTTCTTTCGTGTCAGGTTTATAGCTTTGCTGGTCACAGTTTCAATAACCATGATGGATGATCTTCTGTTCTATATATCATGTACAAGTATTCAGCTTAAAAGTATCTTTGTGTTCACAGCTTGCTTTCTGTCACCTCCCCAATCTCTCCTCCCCACTGCATATGCACATGGCGTTATATTATATGCGCAGAGAGCTTTGGGGAAAGCTCATATTTAGGAACATTAAGTAAGCAGAAGATAGCTGCTTATTTGGGCTGAGCCTGACCTCACTATGAAATGAGGCAAATTGTCATATTTATGACTCAGGGTAAGTCAATAATATATTGGCATTCACATGTGGAAACACATTTATTCCCCAACATAGGGCCTCACTTTGTTTTTCTCCCAAGTAGTGGTTTTCACCTAAGTATGAGTCTTTTTGTTTTTGGCCCCTTTTCTTTCTCTTCCCCCTTTCTCTTCCTTCGTTTCCTCTTTCTTCTTCCTCCCTCCCTCCTTTCCTTCCTTCCTCCCTTGCTTTTTTCATGATTTCTTCCCGTTCTCTTCTTCCTGAACCCCGAGTAAACTTGGTGGGATTTATAGCATTTATGTAAAGCATAAAAAAGCCTTCTCTTCAGATTACTAAAATTACTATTCCCTTTACCCTCTTATTTCCACCCTCTGTTTGCTAGATCCAGGCTTGCACACACACACACACACACACACACACACACACACACAAAAGAGTCGTACACTGAAAAAAAATTATATGGCTGGATAAATGCTATTCACAACTCTTGCCTGGAAATCTGATCCTTGGGTCTTTTGGAATCTGAGTCAGTATCATTTGTTTTTCTTGCTATACTGCATCTCTGTAAATTACAGCAGGAGAAAGGAAGGTGGTGTGGTTTCTGATTTACTGTAGAGAATATTGAGAAGGAAAAAAAATATATCAGAGTAGTCACTGATAATCAAAAAACATAGAAAAACCTCATTGTGAAAGTCTTTATTATTTCTAAATTTGGTCAGCTGTACCTTCCTTGTCCCCCAACTACAAGGCCCCCATTATCCTTAAATCTGTTTTCATAACAACTCCATTTTGCAAGTGGGTTTTAGGTTGGGAAGGCATAGAGAAAATCTCTACATTCCTTCCCCTCTCTCCAACGTGTTCTGGAAATTAGGTTTCTCTTCCTAGTTTTTCTAGTTTGTGAAGATTTGGGGAGGTTTTAGGCAACTCTTTCCACCTCATCTGCCTCCTCCTCCTTGTATTTGGATCCAAGTTTGGATTCCACAGACTGTTTTGTGGCTGACCACCCTCTTCCCCCCAAAATAGTGATGCATAGATGGTCAATGTGCTCTTTTAGGAGAAAGAGTCTTGCTCTGGGAAAGGCCTCAGAAATGCTGGCATGGTCTTTGCTACCTGCTGTCATTATTGATTTTCCTCACCAAGGGGACAGCAGTCACAAGGCATTAGAATGGCCATCCAGACTCTGAGCAGTCTAAGTGTAGATGCTGAGTGTTGTAAACACATTAGACCACCACTGAAATCAACAGTGACTTCTTTGCTTTGCTCTGTGCAATTCTAAGTAACTGGTTGGGATGAATTTTCCTCTTTTTACTCCTTAGATTCAGGAGCATTAAATTATTATTATGTTTCTTTTTTAGATTTTTTTTATATGGACCATTTTAAAAGATTTTATTGAATTTGTTACAATATTGCTTCTTTTTTTTATGTTTTGGTTTTTTCTCGTGAAGCATATGGAATCTTAGTTCCCCGAGTAGGGATCGAACCTGCAGCCCCTGCCCTGGAAGGCAAAGTCTTAACCACTGGACCACCAGGGAGGTCCCCAGAAGGATTAAAATTTTAAAGCATAGAGCTGGGCACCAGGAGATAGGTTAAAAAAACAATCATCTGTTTTGCTGCCTTTCTGGTCCCTGGGAGATGTCATTTTCCCGCAGCCTCTGTTTCCCAATTTGTGATTTGAAAGGATTGATTCTCTCTGAGGTCACTTTCTCATTTGATGCCCTGTTTGTTGTTGCTTCTGTTGTTTAAGAAGGGAATTGGGTAGGATTTTCTTACTACTACATTTTTAACTTATCCTCTGACTGAGGCAAAGAATAGAAGTTTTTTTTTTTTTCTGCCTCGATCTATGTGGGGAGAATGATACTCGTGAGCGATCTACTTCCCATAAATGTTGAAAAGATGAGGGACTAATACTGTCTCCACAGAGCATAAAACAAAGCAAGATTTGGCAGGTCTCCAGCTCATTTGATTTGAGTTAAACAGGGATGAAATTTCTATGTCTTATTTTTTGCTTGACACTAGTCACAGTTTTTGGGAAAGTTGATTATAGTGCAATTACTGATCATTTTAAAGACAACCTATTGTGTTGTATCGTGTAGCTTAAGAAGCAGATGTCATTCTCAAGAATTTCTGTTGTGTGACTAATTTCTACTTATAAAAAGATGTCGCATGTGGGTAAAGATATTTGACCACGAAGTATGCATTTATTAGTGCTTTGGTTAATTTATTGAAATGGATAATCAGGCTGCAGAAGCTGGGCTCAAGCTTAGTTCAGGGACTTGATTTATCTGTTTGTTCCCATACTGAAAATTCACATTCCCTGGCTGTAGAATCTAGATTTATACTCAAACAGGACTAGACTAAGTGATCCCTGATGGCAAGAATCATATTTTAGTCTTTGTATCAGTAGCACAGTGCCTGAATATAGTAGGTGCTTCATAAATATATTTTGAAAAAAAATGTATAATTAAATAGCTGATCAATTCTTTTTACCACCTTTTTTACTGTGGTAAAATATATATAATTGAAAATGTACCATTTTACCCATTTTTAGTTCAATGGCATTAAGTACATTCACACTGTTGTGCAACCATCACCACCATCCATTTCCAGAAGTTTTCCATCTTCCCAAACTGAAACTTTATACCCATTAAGCAATAAGTCCCCATTGCTCCCTCTTGCTCCCCACACCCAGGCCCTGGCAACCACCATTCGACTTTCTGTCTTTATGAATTTGGCTACTCTAGGTACCTCATGTAATGGATTCATACAGTATTTGTCCTTTTGAGTCTGGTTTATTTCACTTAACATGTCTTCAAAATTCACCCACATTGTAGCATGTCTCAGAATTTCCTTTCTTTTTAAGACTGAATGATATTCGATTGTATGTACAGACCACATCATATTTATCCATTCATACATCGATGAACGTTTGGATGTTTTTGGGTTTTTTTTTAGATTTTATTTTATTTATTTTAACATCTTTATTGGAGTATATTTGCTTTACAACGGTGTGTTTGTTTCTGCTGTATAACAAAGTGAATCAGCTATACATATACATATATCCCCATATCTCCTCCCTCTTGCGTCTCTCTCCCACCCTCCCTATCCCACCCCTCTAGGTGGTCACAAAGCACCGAGCTGATCTCCCTGTGCTATGCGGCTGCTTCCCACTAGCTATCTATTTTACATTTGGTAGTGTATCTATGTCCACACCACTCTCTCACTTTGTCCCAGCTTACCCTTCCCCTGTTTGGATTGGTTCCACCTTTTGGCTATTGTGAATAATGTTGCTATGAACATGACATATGATACAAACTTTTACCATTTTTAAAAGAAATAAAACATTGCTCAGAAAGAATCCATATTATAGGAATCCTTTAAGTCTATTAATGTAGCTGAAATTCTTAGGCCATTTTCTGGTCAGTTTGTTTTGTGCTGGGAAGTTCAACCACCAGACAGTGAACCCTATCAGGGTAACATCTTTGTTGTGTCAACATTTATATCCCCAGCATCTGACATAGGGCCTGGCCAGAGATGGCTGAGTAGTGTTGTTGAATGGATTGACTACAGTTAATGATTGGATTTGTACTTTCAGCCCCTGAGAGAAAAAAGAAATTAAAGCTAGCACGCTGAGTGTATTTATTGTCAACTACTTTCTAACTATGTTTTCTTTCTTTCCCACTAAACTGGATATTTTCTCAGCATAGGGACCAGTTTGAAATTAGTGAACTTCAAATTTTTACTTACTTTTTTATAAGAATGTTGAAAAGCAATGCCTTTTGTTCATTTTTATATTGACACCTAAATTTTTGCATAATAAGTTAAGCAATATTAAGAAAATTTCTTGTGTATTGACAACTAATATAAAATTGTTACATCACTATTTTAAATATATCCAACAGTATTTTATATACAACAGTAATTTGATCCTACCATCATCTGCTTAAATATACATAAATAAGCCCTATTATAACCGTTGGAAATTTTATACTGTTACTTTTTTTCCCTTGAATTTATATTTTCATTCCACTTCCCTCAGAATTTTGAGCTAATTTAATAGTTGTTTCATGGTTTAAAGTCATTTATGGAGTACCCTATCATTCTTATTAGCAACACTATACATTTTAAATGTTTAATTTTAATTTTTAATTTAAATTTTCAGTGCTCATAAGGCTCCATGTTGGAAACAATTTCTGCTGGGTTGAATCATCCTTCATTCAATCATCACAATCATTATTAGTGCCTAGTCAATCAAAAAACCACGATTATATCACAATTTTATAATTATTTATAATCTTACAATTTATGATTATTGTTCATACAGTAATACAAAATTTTATGGGTGGTAATCTTTTTAATGATTAGAGATTTAAATTTTTCTATTTCTTCTCTTTATTGTCAGATAAATAAAATTCAGAATCAATGCTACTTCTGTTTTTTATTTTAACAGATGTAACATTGAGATATTTTGTTCACATAATAAATTAGATGGGAATGAATACATTTTGATTTAAGTGCTAAAAGTCAAGTAAGAGATCTGTCATCAAAAATTATTTTTAATAATTCATCAGATGGCAATTCAGTTAGGTGCTCCTTCATTTTCTTAGTTTTATTTGAAATACAACTTCTTACAAGAAATGTTTTAATAAGACTACTGATTATACCTGTTTCTCTTTCACTTAGAGAAACCTGTTTAACCTAATATATTTAACCTAATATATTCAGAAGATATTGAAGAAATAAACATAATGTGAATTTAAATATACCTCTTTATTTTTAAGTAAGATTGTTTTGTCTTATCACAAGTTTAAATGTATTTTTGTCAAGACCTTTAAACATGTCTAGTTTTATTAATCTGTGAAAACTATCTTCCATTTAACCACTTGGCAATCTTAACCCTCACTGTCAAATTCTCCAAATCAGATTTACTATCAATCAGAAAGCCTGACTTCATATTTTAATTCAAATAAACTTATTCATTCACTGCTTTTTGACAACATTTTCACTTTTGAATTTTAACTTAAAGATGAATAAATAAGACATGAAACCTTGCCATGAGTTTGTGCCTGGGTGTACAAAGTTGCAGCTGCCTTCTATATATATATATATATATATATATATATATATATATACACACATTTTTTACCAGCATTTTTTTCTTTGTTCTCACAGAACTCTCCCTTAGGTACAGTTCATAGTAGGAGGATGGAAAAGACAAGGTCATTAAATAAAAATCTTCATCCCACTTTCTATTCCACTCTAAAATATATCTAACTTCAGAACATCCCAACTAGGTTGATAATACCTCAGATCTAATGCCACTCTTTGATTTTATAAACATACGCATAATGGGCTTCCCTGGTGGCGCAGTGGTTGAGAGTCCGCCTGCCGATGCAGGGGACACAGGTTCGCGCCCCCGTCCGGGAAGATCCCACATGCCGCGGAGCTTCTGGGCCCGTGAGCCATGGCTGATGAGGCTGTGCGTCCGGAGCCTGTGCTCTGCAACGGGAGAGGCCACAACAGTGAGAGGCCCACGTACCGCAAACAAACAAACCAAAAATACATACGCATAAGATAGGGAAATACAAGGAGTCCTCTCACTGGTTTATGGTGTCTTTGATGGGTACAGGAGCCTTCACCAACACCAGTATTTCAAGTGGTCTGTTTGACAGGGGAAGGGATGGGGGAGTTTACACCTCAGGACAATGCACCATCATAAGGTTGAGCATTAGAAGTATGTATGCCTTTTGTCAATCAGCAGAAGGAAGAACTGACAGGAAATCTCAACTCCAGACATTTTTTCAAGCAAATACATTTTTTTTTTTTTGCGGTACGGGGGCCTCTCACTGTTGAGGCCTCACCCGTTGCGGAGCACAGGCTCCGGACGCGCAGGCTCAGCGGCCATGGCTCACGGGCCCAGCCGCTGTGCGGCATGTGGGATCTTCCCGGACCAGGGCACGAACCCGTGTCCCCTGCATCGGCAGGCGGACTCTCAACCACTGTGCCTCCAGAGAAGCCCGCAAATAGATTTTTAAAAGAACAAATATGGAAGTTGAGGATCAGAAAACGTATCCTCTTAAAATTACCCAGGCCAGTTGCCACTTTGACAGTGCACACCTTCAGGGCTACACATATTCCAGCTTAACGACCACAGTCTTATGTTCCTCTGTGCCCTTATCACGTAGCTTAACACACACTGATATTTATGATGGCGTCATAGTTGTAAATTCCTTACTTTCATGACGCCATTTCTTTTTCTTTTTTTAATTGGGGTATAGTTGTTTTACAACATATGACGCGACGCTATTTCTTAGGAACTGGTTAGTTCCATGGGTTACAGATTGCATAGCTGTGTATGACAGACCCTTCATTCATTCTTTTTTTTCTTTTTTTCATTTGTTAATTCAGCAAATACATGAGAAATACCTACCATCTGCAAGTCACTGTAGCTCAGCTGAAGATAAAGAGCACCAAAATTGAGGAGCTCCTATTTGGGAGGAATGAGAAGGCTTATACACAAATAACCATGTTACAGATTAGAAGGTGTTACATTGTTATGTGAAGAGTTTAGAGGAGGAAACAGTTATGGCTTGAAGAATTGGGTCCCAAGAATGACAGTGTGCATATGTGTGGATAGAGGCAAAGCCATCTTGACTTTTAGAAATGCAACTTGAGGGATCTGTTGGCACAGTCTTCCTATTTGAAAGACAGCACTTTATTTAACATTTGTAATTCACATGCTCACGCTTACATTTGTGAGTGTTTGTATATAAAACCTGGAAAGTGAGTTAACTTATTTCCTACCTATGGAGTCAATTGAATCATGCATTATTTCTTTTTCTGTTGAGAATAGGCATATAGCATCATAGTCTGTCCATTTCATATTTATTGGGGGAATGTTTTCAGTTCAATCTTTCCTCACTGGCTTGAGAACACATCTACTTTTATTTTGTGAACTCTACCTCAACCAAAAAAGTCTCTGATGCTGACTCAGCACACAAAGCTACATTTTATACCTGTCAGGCTGCATATAGATTTTTATAAGGTGAACAATGGTTGTATTTAAGTACCAATGTAGTAATCGTGAAGTCTTCTGGCAGTATCCTTTGGAAACTGAATCCATAAATTGTATTAGTATTAAATGTTTCTAATGGGAGTTGACAAATAGTTGAATGGGATAGCCTTTTCTCTGTATTTGGCAAAGAGAGAGGGAAGAAAAAAGTCCCTATTACACAATGAGAAATGCATTAATGCTCAAGCCCATTCATCTCAATTTTGCACAAATATAATTTAAGACCTTTTACAACTGTTGGTGAAATTACAGTGTGCTGCAGGGAAGCTGCAAAATTTTTATGGGCCTAATAAAATTGTCATTGTAATACCATTATAGGGTGCTCGGACAATATAGATATTTGTAATATTCATACTCCTATGCCAAACATGAGAAGGGAGATAATAAGTTTGCTTGGAGACAAATGCTGAACAGGGCTAAAACCCAAGTTTGATAATGAAAATCTTCCTATTAGTGTTTGGTATCAAATGAAATTGGATAGGTGATTAGGCGTTTTAACAGGTTGGCTTTATAATGGACCGGGTAAATATCATCAAGCGCAGTCTATACAATAATTTATGGCTGAAATAATCATGCACTATCTTCAGATAAATTTCAGAATAATTTCCACTTGTGTAGTTCCTGCTTTTTCACCCAAGTGTGATTTCAGAAATATACCCAGTGACCTTTCTCTGCTCTCACTTTCACCATACAGCTAAAAATCTCTTAAAGGTCTTTAGTCAGACTAAAAGCTTTTGAAAATATCTGATAAGAAATTCAACCACTTTGAAGCATGAGGTCAAAATAAACAGCCCTTCCTGTTATCAGCACTTCTGGTAATGTCAGTTAGGAGAGAATAATATAAAGCCGCTCAACACTAAAATCTTGAGGGTTGAGAACAGAATTTGCAGCATGTGCCCCAAATGGAGCTGTGGCCTTTTTTATATGACCAGTGCCTATCCTGTATTCATGTCTGAGATCCACAACAGGATCAAATGGATCAAACATTCAGTTTCTCCAAGGTGGGCAGTAAGATACAGCTATGTACTCTAGCTGTGAAAGACTTGATGTTTATTCTTTTCTCTTGATGGACCTCATCTGATGAAAGTAACACAAATACAAACCCTTAATACATCACTGGAGGAGTCTTTCATCTGAATCCCCAACATCCCTTCCACTCCCCAAAAGAATTAATTTGACCTAAACCTGTTAATTCCATCCCTCTTAGTAGTGATTGGTCTAGGAATGGGACCACGACCCACTGCTAGCTTGTGCTCTGTGAAGGCAAGTGTCCTGGTGCCTCCTGGGAAGATGCAGGAAGCAGTTTCTTTCTTCCTTATGTCTAGGTGTGACCCATGGAAATGCTGCAGCCATCTCGCTACAGATGAGGATGAGGCAACACAGACAGGAGATCGGAGCTAGGAGAGACACATGGAAGACCTGAGACAGAGCCCTGATATGTTCTCCCTGGAACCTGCCTTCCCTCTCATGGGCAGGCATCTGAGCCAGGGAAGTAACTTGGCCAGGGACAAGTTTGCAGAGCTATGCCACTCGCCAGTCACATACCTTTGGGGAAATTCCTACTCTTTCTGAGGCTTGGTCTCCCCACCTATGAAACAGGGGTATTAAAAGTACCTACCTTAGAAGGCTATTGTGAGTTAAGTGAAGTCATACATGTAGGGCACTCAAAAGAATGGCTGGCACACCATGGCTTCTCAATTAAGCCCTGGCTATTCTTATTATTTTGTTATGTGAAAAATAGTCTTTGTTATTGTTTAAACCACTTTGAATCAGAATTTTCTGTTATTTTAAATAGAAATAGTTGGCAATATTACATAGCATAACTGATGCATTGGTTTTGCTCCAAGGCCATATTTTTAAGGAAGACTCCACTGATCAAACTATTTCAAATGATATCCTACATCTAGCATTGCCTACCTCCTCCCCTGACTTGTTTTCTACCAAAGGACTTACTACTATCAGATCTATAATATATTTTACTTATTTATTTGTTTATACAGTATCTCCCCAGCACCCCAACCAGGCGAATGTAGGCTTCCTGAGGGCAAGGATTTTTTTGATTTTTTTTCACAGCTCTACTCCACAGTGTTTAGATGAGTACCTAGTAGAGAGGAGGCACTCAAGAAACTTCATTGACTTAATAAATGCTGTATCATGTGCTGCTCAGTAACACTGTTCAACAAGCAGGGCAGGCAGACTTCTATACCCTTGGATCACAATGGTGACAAGACAGGCAGTGAAGAAAATGCTACTTCCTCCGAATGGAAACACGAAAAATTTAGGTTGCTTCAGAAGTCATTGGGCAAAATAACCTATTACTTTCCAGGTCATGCCTCTACTCTAACAGAGAAATTATCAGCACCTTTAAAGATGGATGTATATTGTATCAGTTTGTGGGGTCTGGTAAGCCTGAAATCCATAGGGCAAGTCAACAGTCTGGAAAATGGGGCAGGAATTGATGCTGGAGTCTTAAGCAGAATTTCTTCTCCAAGAAACCTCAGTTTTTGTTCTTAAAACCTTTACACTGATTGAATGAGGCTCACCCACGTAATTGAGGGTAATCTCCTTTACTTAAAGGCAACTGATTGGAGATGTTAACCACATTTTCAAAATACATTCACAGCAACACCTAGATTTGATTTTGATTAAACAACTCTAAGCCATTCTCTAGACAAGTTGATAAATAAAACAAAAAACAAGTTGATACAAAAAAAGTTGATACATCACAGATACGATAATTAGAGTACAGTACATCAATATTCTGTAGTTGATTTAACAAAGGGCTCTTTGAATACTCTTTATTGGTATTAATGATTAAATGGTACAAATAGCCCTACATTCATGTAATCTTTTGATATATAGTACATGTACATTACATCAGTTAATTCATGAGCCCAACTCAACCTGATTCTTATAATACTATAATGGCTTTTCTTATGGTAGTTTTCCAGTTAAGCTTTCAATCATGACTTAAAAATTCTGTACAAAAATATTTTGAGCTCCAGAAGTCATTCATTCTCACAAGGGTTATTTGGAGCTGGCAGGTGAGTAAATGCATGAATGAGCATTTATGTAGAATGGTCTTTTTATCTTTATGAGTGTTTTGTTTTGAGATGGCTTGTTTTAGGGTCTGATCATCAATGCAGACACTCCTAACAATAAATTATAATTGTTATTATTTTAGCTAATATATATTGAAGTCTTACTATGTTCTAGGTAATACTAAGCACCTTACACAATGATCTCGTTTTATCCTCACTGCAGTCTTATGAGGTAGAAGCTACTGCTGCCCTCATTTTGCAGTTTAGTCCCTTGGACGACAAAACCCTTAAGATCATGAAGCATCTCTAGTCCTTCCAGTGTCTCACCTCATGTGTTCACAGCTTTATTCGTTATGCATTCTAAAGCAGGATTGACTGTTAGACTGTTAGACTGGCTGGGTTCCTTAAAAGCCTTGCTTTTTTAAAAAGGCCTGAGAGGACTCACTTTGGCTATCCAAACCTGTGTCTTTTCAACCCTTTATTGTAATGCTGCCCAAACCAAAACACCTTGGGTTGGAAACCTGAATGGGGATACACTGTGATCAAAAGTGGCTCATCTTATACTTCACAAGTTTTAAATTTAGGGTTCATTTCAATGTTCATTTCAATCTGGAAAAGCATAATTTCATTTGAAGGAAAAAGAAAACAATCACTTTAATAAAAATCTTTATGAACAAGGTTCAGAGGGCTTCTTGGACAACAAATGACTCTTACAAAACAACGTTGTGGTAAATTAAGTGTAAATGGCTAAGAAATATGCAGATTAAATTTCCCTGGAAACACTCAAGGGCTTCCAAAATTAATGGGGGAAAATTCTTGGGCAATGTACTTTTCAGACTTTATGCTTTTAATTTTTTTTTTCCTTTTCACTCTGCTGATTTAATTTTCTTCTACAAAACACTTCCTAGGATGACTTCATTTCTTGTGGTCAGGATGCTGTCAGGACAAATTGTCATTAATTCTGGTGCATTCTGGGTGGCCCAACGTAGTTATCAGCTGTGTTCTCTCTCTTACAGAGTTAGCTTTTGTCTCCACTATGTGTCTTTCAATACTGGAAAGGTATAAAAATAAAAACACAGTTCAAAGTCTGTGCCAAGCTTTTGGGCCTTGTGAAAGTCCACCATCATGACACTTGAGAGATAAATGTGTGAGGTTCTTATATGTTGAAAACTGATAAATATTCTGTGCTTTAACTCAGAAAATACAAGTATGGATATGGATGTGGTAGGAGGATACATAAATCAAGATTTGAAGAATCTTAGGAGGGACTTTTGAAAGGCCCTCTAACCCATTCCCAAGTCTCAGACATATCTCAATATAAAACATGACAGAAACATAATTATAGTCCCATTTCCTAAATGTTGCCTTAGATAAATTTTCTTCAACATACTTTAGAAAAATATTCCTATGTTTTCTCCTCTACAGAAGTTCCCATAAAACTAATCAAATTCCATTTTATAGGAATTTAAGTTTATTTTCTTTTTTCCTATCTTTGAAGGGGGCAGATTCTGGAACACTCGATTGGTATCCATGACTTTTCTTGCCTGGGCCTTGCTTGACTTTAGTCAGTGAAGCTTGTCAGACATTTCTCTCCTTCTGAAGATAGTAATGCTGACAATGCTTGTTTTGCAACTCTTCCTGCCATATCTCCAAGCAATACCCTCTCCAATCTTACTAAAGTCTATTAAATCCTTTCCATCACAGGACATTATGTGATAGAGAAAAGCAATTTACTTTATTTAATGAGTGCCAAAGTAGTGGAAAATATGGTGGCTCCCTCCTAGAGCTTAGAGTTTAGTTGGGGTTATAGAATTCACATATATGATTGTGTGATGGGGTTGGCAAATCCCCTCTCTAAAGGCAACTATCAAGCTAGACAAAATTGATAAAAACAGCTATTTCTGAAAATCAACCAAAAGCATGCAACAATATGATTAAGATGGCAATCCACCACAAATTAGTATATATAATCATTGCAATCTCTATCAAAATACAAGCAGTTATTTTTGTAAAAATTGACAAAATTTTCCTAAAGATTTTAAGGAAATACAAAGGACCTGGATAGCCAAAATTAGTTTGGGAAATAAGAACAAACCTGAGGTATTATTTTACCTGATTTCAAAACTTACTATAACATTATAGTAGAAAACAAACAAACAAAAAAACAAAAAATCAGTGTGGTATTGGTGCTAGGGTACACAATAGATCAAAGGAACAGATTTAAGAGTCCATAAATAGTCCACTTCATTAAAGGGTAATTGATTTTTAGCAAAGATGCCAAGACAATCAATTGGGAGACAATAGTCTTTCCAACAAGAGTGCTAGGACAACTGTATTCCTCACGCAAAAACCTGAACTTAGAACCTTACCTTATACCATACACAAAAATTGACAAAATGGATTATAAACCAAAATGTAAGAGCTAAAACTATACAACTTCTGGAAGAAAATATTGAGGAAAATTTTTGTGATCTTGAGTAGGCAAAAATTATTAAATATGACCCCAAAACATGGTCCATAAAAAACTCACAAATTGAAATTTATCAAAATGTAAACTGTTTTTTGTATTACCAAAGATACCATTAAGCGAATGGAAAGACAAGCCACACATAGGGAGAAAACATTTTCAAGTCATATTTTTTATAAAGGATTGGTATCTAAACTACATGAAAAACTCTTAACAACTCAATAATAAGACAAATAATCTGACATAAAAATCAGCAAAAAGTCTGAATAGATATTTTACCAAAGGAGGTATTCAAATTGCTAATAATTATTCTGAGTAAAAAAGTTCAACAACATTAGTTGTAAGAGAAATGTCAATTAAAACCACAATGTTATACCTCTGTATATTGACTCGAATGACTATAAAGAAAGATGATACCAAGAGTTAGTGAGAAAGCAGAGAAACTGGAACCATTATGCATTGTTGATGGGAATATAAAATGCACAGCCACTTTGGAAAACAGTTTGGTAGTTTCTTAAAAAGCTAAACATAAACTTATGTGACTCATCAATTTCACTGCTAGGAATCTACCGAAGAAAATATGTCCGCACAAAGGTGTGTATATGAATGTTCAGAGCAAAACATGGAAACAATCCAAATGTCCATCAAGTAATGACTGTTTTTAAAAAATTATATATCAGTATAAGGCAGTACTTATTCAGCAATAAAAAGGAAACAAGGACTCTACTAATTCATGCTACAACATGAATGAACCTCAAAAAAATTATGCTGATTTGAAGAAGCAAGATATAAATAACTACACATTGTATGATTCCATATATATATCAACAAAATCTCCAGAAAAGGCACATGTACAGAGACTGGAAGCAGGACATTAATTGCCTGGGGCTGGGCGGGTGGGTGGTGAGAATGAATTACAAATGTGCATGAGTGCACTTTTTAAAGTTTTGGAAATTCTCTAAAACTGGTTTGTGGTGTTGATTATACAACTCTCTAAATCTGCCTTAAAAAGTCATTGACTTGTACACTTATAATGAATAAATTAAATTATATTCAGTAAAACTGTTAAATAAAGAAGAAAAATGTCTTATTGTATATATACCATTTATCAGACACAGTACTAGGCACTGGCAATAGAGGGAGACTAGGTCAGACAAAATACCTGCCCTTATGTGGCTTACAATTAGCAAGAATCTGTAAGGATTTTGAGCAGGCTGGCCTACTTTTGAAGTTTCAGAAAGAAAGGAACCATGTTAAATATACTATATTCCTCCAAAGCCCCTGCTTTCATGGAACTTACATTCTATTATAGAGGATTTGGGGAAGATGAAAAATAAGGACATAAATACATAAATATATAACATTTTAGGAGGTGATAAATTCTGTTAATAAAACTAAATCAAAGAAAAGAAATAAAAAATGCTGATGGGAATAGGAGGAGGGATTATTTTAAATAGGATGGTAATGGAAGGCCTCCTTGATAAGGTGACATTTGGTTAGAGACCTGGGAGAAAGTGAAAGAGAGCCATGCCCTGTCTGGGGAAAGAACATTCCAGGTGGAGGGAACTGAGACAAGGATGTGCATGGCCTCTTTGAGGACTGGCAAGGGGAATGTGGCTGGAACAGACTGAGTTGAGTGGAGAGCATAAGAGATGCAGTTTGTGGGGGGTGCAGTCAGATCATTTTGGGCCTGATACATATCACTGGACTTTAGATTTTACTCTGAGTGAACTTAGAAGCCATGGGAAGGTTTTGAGCAGAGAAGTGAAATGATTTAACACGTTCCAATAGTTCATTTTGGTAGCTGGTGGAGAACAGACTGTAGATTGCAAGGTTGGAAGCAAGAAGCACAGGTTGGGGAATTGCAATCATCCGGGAGAAAGATGCCAGTGGATCAAATCAGGGTCATAGAAGTGTACACGGTAAGAAGTGGTCCTGGGATTTTGGGACTCTAGAGCCAACAGGATTTGCTGGTGGATTGGATTTGGGAGAAAGAGGAGAGTCAAGGATGTCCCCAAGGTTTCTGGTTGGGGGAACTGAACTAGGACACTAAACAAATGTTCTTAGGAGGAATAATACCTTAGGTAGGATTCTACAAAATTAATTAATCGTACAAAAGGAACCTCTAAGATCTTGATGGAATAGAACAGCAAGAATGGGATACCTGAGCTCTCTTTATACAATATTTAACTCAGATGATGCATAGCTGATGACTTTAGGAGTTCTAGTCTTTGCTCCTGACACCACAAAGGATTTCCCCCAGTGCCACTCAGATTCCTGGCATTTTAAAGATGGTGGTCGCCATCATTATTCTATGGCCTCTCAAACACCTTTCCCACCAGATGGCAGCACTAAAGTTCAGAGGCCTTCAGCACAGAGACTCCTTCCTTAATGAATATAAATGAAAAGCTTTAGGCCCCCTTTTCAGACAAGTCAGACTTTTAGTCTCTTGCCTATCTCCCTTCCCCCACGGAGGGCAACCCCTTCCAATAATCAGCCTTCTAGACTATACCAGAAACTTTTAAAGTTATAATCTCTTGTCACATTACTCAGCAATCTCATCTAGGCCCTGGGGAATCATTTCCTGGAGGCCTCTTTTTTATTTGTGTTCATTAGCTCTGCTAATACCTTCTCTTGGAAACCACAGTTTAATAAATTTCATAGTGCATGACCAGAGGACTTAATGAATATTAGTCACTCGAAGCAATTTTTGTTTATTCAGCTTCTCTTTCCTCTCCTCCCTTCCCTTACCTCAGACCTCATTCTGTGGAATGATAATAATACACAGAGAGCTGACTAGCCACAGCAGACTGAAAACAAGGAGTAAAAGGATCTTTCTGAGCTCACACCTGTTTTAAGATTTGTTATCCTTAAAACGAAAAGCAGTAGGGATTCACTCGGCTCCTTCCTTGTAGCTCCCAGGGGACCTTGCTATTAAACCGCAGGGAGAAGCCCAGCCTTCAGAGCACTTAAAAGTACTATGTCAAATCTATCCCATTCTTCCGGCCTCCGTTCCTCAACCCAGCCACCATTCCCAGGGGCTAGAGCACGTTACAAGGCATTCACTTCATATGAATGGGCACAAACAGACTTTTTCACCATTTAGATATGTCTACATTTGCAGGCATATCCTGTAGCCTGCTTGAAACAGCCTTAATTTCAATTTACTGTCTCCCCACGGACCTTGCCATTCTCCTGAATGTGGAAAACTCAATGGTCGTTTCTCCTCCCTGACCTCTCACCCCAGCCTCTCTCTGCCCTCCTCCTCTTTCAAGGAAAAATTGTACTGGGACGAACGTTTTGTTTAAGATGAATAGAATGAAGTTTTGATGCTTCTAGCGGTGCATATGATCTTTTATTTTTAAAAATATAATGAGCCGATTGCACCAGATTATCACATTTGGAACGTGTTCAAAGTCAGTGCACAAAACCCAGTAAAGGCTGTCCTGGTCCCCCTGGAATACGGCTCTGCGAGAGAGCATGAAATTGTAGCCCTGAAAGTTTACATTGTCATTTCTGCTCTGCTGGGGCTAACTATATTTAACTTTTTATTATGGAAATTCTCAAATGTGTACAAAAGTAGAGCTAATAGTATAATGAACTTCCATGTATCTCTGCTTTAACTTTCACAATAAACGTGGCTACTCATATATTATCTAATCTTCCTCCTACACATACACATCTTCTTTATTTGGAGATTTAAAAACAAATCACAGATGTTATGTCTTTTTCTCTGTAAACACTTCTGTATGCATTGCTAACTAATAAGGGCATTCTATTTTTATCATAATCACCCTGTCAATATCATACCTAAAAAATTAATGATAATTTCTTAAAATCATTTAATAGTCCATATTTACTTTTCCCAAAGGCCCTAAATATGTCTTTTTATAGTTCAGAATCCGAGCAAGGTCCACTCATTATATTAGTTGTTTCTTTCTTAATCTCTTTTGTTCTACAACAGTAGTTCTTTGCCCTCCTCCTCCTCCCCTCCTCCCCCCTCCTCC